>NC_092414.1:166710146-167021021 GCF_040894005.1 Engystomops pustulosus
GTAAGCTCTTGTGTCACCCCCTTTATCCTCATATACTGTAAGCTCTTGTGAGTGTTATACAAGCTCTTATACCTCTATTGTCACCTCATTATCCTCATAGACTGTAAGCTCTTGTGTCACCCACTCATCCTCATAGACTGTAAGCTCTTGTGTCACCCCCTCATCCTCATAGACTGTAAGCTCTTGTGTCACCTCCTCATCCTCATAGACTGTAAGCTTGTGTCCCCCTCATCCTCATAGATTGTAAGCTCTCATGTCACCCCCTCATCCTCATAGACTGTACGCTCTAGTGTCACCCCCGCATCCTCATAGACTGCAAGCTCTTGTGTCATCCCCTTCATCCTGATAGACTGTAAGCTCTTGTGACCGTTATACAAGCTCTTATACCTCTTTTGTCACTCCCTCATCCTCATAGACTGTAAGATCTTGTGTCACCCCCTTATCCTCATATACTATAAGCTCTTGTGTCACCGCCTCAACCTCATAGACTGCAAGCTCTTGTGTCACCCCCTCATCCTTATAGACTGCAAGCTCTTGTGTCATCCCCATTATCCTCATAGACTGTAATCTCTAGTGTCACCCCCTCATCCTCATAGACTGTAAGCTCTTGTCACTCCCCTCATCCTCATAGAGTGTAAGCTCTTGTGTCACCCCCTCATCCTCATAGACTGTAAGCTCTAGTGTCACCCCCTCATCCTCATAGACTGTAAGCTCTTGTGTTATCCCCTCATCCTCATAGTCTGTAAGCTCTTGTGTCATCCCCTTCATCCTCATAGACTGTAAGCTCTTGTGTCATCCCCTTCATCCTCATAGACTGTAAGCTCTTGTGACCGTTATACAAGCTCTTATACCTCTTTTGTCACTCCCTCATCCTCATAGACTGTAAGATCTTGTGTCACCCCCTCATCCTCATATACTATAAGCTCTTGTGTCACCGCCTCAACCTCATATACTGTAAGCTTTTGTGTCACCCCCTAATCCTCATAGATTGTAAGCTCTTGTGTCACCTCCTCATCCTCATAGACTGTAAGCTTGTGTCCCCCTCATCCTCATATATTGTAAGCTCTCGTGTCACCTCCTCATCCTCATAGACTGTAAGCTCTTGTCACTCCCCTCATCCTCATAGAGTGTAAGCTCTTGTGTCACCCCCTCATCCTCATAGACTGTAAGCTTTAGTGTCACCCCCTCATCCTCATAGACTGTAAGCTCTTGTCACTCCCCTCATCCTCATAGAGTGTAAGCTCTTGTGTCACCCCCTCATCCTCATAAACTGTAAGCTCTTGTGTCACCCCCATCATCCTCATAGACTGTAAGCTCTTGTGACAGTTATACAATCTCTTATACCTCTTTTGTCACCCCCTCATCCTCATAGACTGTAAGATCTTGTGTCACCCCCTCATCCTCATATACTATAAGCTCTTGTGTCACCGCCTCATCCTCATATACTGTAAGCTCTTGTGTCACCTCCTCATCCTCATAGAGTGTAAGCTCTTGTGTCACCTCCTCATCCTCATAGAGTGTAAGCTTGTGTCCCCCTCATCCTCATAGATTGTAAGCTCTCGTGTCACCTCCTCATCCTCATTGACTGTAAGCTCTTGTCACTCCCTTCATCCTTATAGAGTGTAAGCTCTTGTGTCACCCCCTCATCTTCATAGACTGTAAGCTCCTGTGTCACCCCTTCATCCTCATATACTGTAAGCTCTTGTGTCACCCCCTCATCCTCATAGACTGTAAGCTCTAGTGTCACCCCCTCATCCTCATAGACTGTAAGCTCTAGTGTCAACCCCTCATCCTCATAGACTGTAAGATCTTGTGTCACCCCCTCATCCGCATATACTATAAGCTCTTGTGTCACCGCCTCAACCTCATATACTGTAAGCTTTTGTGTCACCCCCTCATCCTCATAGATTGTAAGCTCTTGTGTCACCTCCTCATCCTCATAGACTGTAAGCTTGTGTCCCCCTCATCCTCATAGATTGTAAGCTCTCGTGTCACCTCCTCATCCTCATAGACTGTAAGCTCTTGTCACTCCCCTCATCCTCATAGAGTGTAAGCTCTTGTGTCACCCCCTCATCCTCATAGACTGTAAGCTTTAGTGTCACCCCCTCATCCTCATAGACTGTAAGCTCTTGTCACTCCCCTCATCCTCATAGAGTGTAAGCTCTTGTGTGACCCCCTCATCCTCATAAACTGTAAGCTCTTGTGTCACCCCCATCATCCTCATAGACTGTAAGCTCTTGTGACAGTTATACAATCTCTTATACCTCTTTTGTCACCCCCTCATCCTCATAGACTGTAAGATCTTGTGTCACCCCCTCATCCTCATATACTATAAGCTCTTGTGTCACCGCCTCATCCTCATATACTGTAAGCTCTTGTGTCACCTCCTCATCCTCATAGAGTGTAAGCTCTTGTGTCACCTCCTCATCCTCATAGAGTGTAAGCTTGTGTCCCCCTCATCCTCATAGATTGTAAGCTCTCGTGTCACCTCCTCATCCTCATTGACTGTAAGCTCTTGTCACTCCCTTCATCCTTATAGAGTGTAAGCTCTTGTGTCACCCCCTCATCTTCATAGACTGTAAGCTCCTGTGTCACCCCTTCATCCTCATATACTGTAAGCTCTTGTGTCACCCCCTCATCCTCATAGACTGTAAGCTCTAGTGTCACCCCCTCATCCTCATAGACTGTAAGCTCTAGTGTCACCCCCTCATCCTCATAGACTGTAAGCTCTTGTGTCATCACCTCATCCTCATAGTCTGTAAGCTCTTGTGTCATCCCCTTCATCCTCATAGAATATAAGCTCTTGTGTCATCCCCTTCATCCTCATAGACTGTAAGCTCTTGTGTCATCCCCTCATCCTCATAGACAGTAAGCTCTTGTGTCATCCCATCATCCTCATAGATTGTAAGCTCTTGTGTCCCCCCTCATCCTCATAGACTGTAAGCTTTGTGTCACCCCTTCATCCTCATATACTGTAACCTCTTGTGTCACCCCCTCATTCTCATAGACTGGAAGCTCTAGTGTCATCCCCTCATCCTCATAGTCTGTAAGCTCTTGTGTCATCTCCTTCATCCTCATAGACTGTAAGTTCTTGTGACCATTATACAAGCTCTTATACCTCTTTTGTCACCCCCTCATCCTCATTGACTGTAAGCTCTTGTGTACCCCCTCATCCTCATAAACTGTAAGCTCTTGTGTCACCGCCTCATCCTCATATACTGTAAACTCTTGTGTCACCCCCTCATCCTCATAGACTGTAAGATCTTGTCACTCCCCTCATCCTCATAGAGTGTAAGCTCTTGTGTCACCCCCTCATCCTCATAGACTGTAAGCTCTTGTGTCACACCTTCATCCTCATATACTGTAAGCTCTTTTGTCACCCCCTCATCCTCATAGACTGTAAGCTCTAGTGTCATCCCCTCATCCTCATAGTCTGTAAGCTCTTGTGTCATCCCCTTCATCCTCATAGACTGTAAGCTCTTGTGTCACCCCTTCATCCTCATATACTGTAAGCTCTTGTGTCACCCCCTCATCCTCATAGACAGTAAGATCTTGTCACTCCCCTCATCCTCATAGAGTGTAAGCTCTTGTGTCACCCCCTCATCCTCATAGACTGTAAGCTCTTGTGTCACCCCTTCATCCTAATATACTGTAGGCTCTTTTGTCACCCCCTCATCCTCATAGACTGTAAGCTCTAGTGTCACCCCCTCATCCTCATAGACTGTAAGCTTTTGTGTCATCCCCTCATCCTCATAGTCTGTAAGCTCTTGTGTCATCCCCTTCATCCTCATAGACTGTAAGCTCTTGTGTCATCCCCTTCATCCTCATAGACTGTAAGCTCTTGTGACCGTTATACAAGCTCTTATACCTCTTTTGTCACCCCCTCATCCTCATAGACTGTAAGCTCTTGTGTCACCCCCTCATCCTCATAGACTGTAAGCTCTTGTGTCACCCCCTCATCCTCATATACTGTAAGCTCTTGTGTCACCGCCTCATCCTTATAGACTGTAAGCTCTTGTGTCACCGCCTCATCCTCAGAGACTGTAAGCTCTTGTGTCACCCCCTTTATCCTCATATACTGTAAGCTCTTGTGAGCGTTATACAAGCTCTTATACCTCTATTGTCACCTCCTTATCCTCATAGACTGTAAGCTCTTGTGTCACCCACTCATCCTCATAGACTGTAAGCTCTTGTGTCACCCCCTCACCCTCATAGACTGTAAGCTCTTGTGTCACCTCCTCATCCTCATAGACTGTAAGCTTGTGTCCCCCTCATCCTCATAGATTGTAAGCTCTCATGTCACCCCCTCATCCTCATAGACTGTACGCTCGAGTGTCACCCCCGCATCCTCATAGACTGCAAGCTCTTGTGTCATCCCCTTCATCCTGATAGACTGTAAGCTCTTGTGACCGTTATACAAGCTCTTATACCTCTTTTGTCACTCCCTCATCCTCATAGACTGTAAGATCTTGTGTCACCCCATTATCCTCATATACTATAAGCTCTTGTGTCACCGCCTCAACCTCATAGACTGCAAGCTCTTGTGTCACCCCCTCATCCTTATAGACTGCAAGCTCTTGTGTCATCCCCATTATCCTCATAGACTGTAATCTCTAGTGTCACCCCCTCATCCTCATAGACTGTAAGCTCTTGTCACTCCCCTCATCCTCATAGAGTGTAAGCTCTTGTGTCACCCCCTCATCCTCATAGACTGTAAGCTCTAGTGTCACCCCCTCATCCTCATAGACTGTAAGCTCTTGTGTTATCCCCTCATCCTCATAGTCTGTAAGCTCTTGTGTCATCCCCTTCATCCTCATAGACTGTAAGCTCTTGTGTCATCCCCTTCATCCTCATAGACTGTAAGCTCTTGTGACCGTTATACAAGCTCTTATACCTCTTTTGTCACTCCCTCATCCTCATAGACTGTAAGATCTTGTGTCACCCCCTCATCCTCATATACTATAAGCTCTTGTGTCACCGCCTCAACCTCATATACTGTAAGCTTTTGTGTCACCCCCTCATCCTCATAGATTGTAAGCTCTCGTGTCACCTCCTCATCCTCATAGACTGTAAGCTTGTGTCCCCCTCATCCTCATAGATTGTAAGCTCTCGTGTCACCTCCTCATCCTCATAGACTGTAAGCTCTTGTCACTCCCCTCATCCTCATAGAGTGTAAGCTCTTGTGTCACCCCCTCATCCTCATAGACTGTAAGCTTTAGTGTCACCCCCTCATCCTCATAGACTGTAAGCTCTTGTCACTCCCCTCATCCTCATAGAGTGTAAGCTCTTGTGTGACCCCCTCATCCTCATAAACTGTAAGCTCTTGTGTCACCCCCATAATCCTCATAGACTGTAAGCTCTTGTGACAGTTATACAATCTCTTATACCTCTTTTGTCACCCCCTCATCCTCATAGACTGTAAGATCTTGTGTCACCCCCTCATCCTCATATACTATAAGCTCTTGTGTCACCGCCTCATCCTCATATACTGTAAGCTCTTGTGTCACCTCCTCATCCTCATAGAGTGTAAGCTCTTGTGTCACCTCCTCATCCTCATAGAGTGTAAGCTTGTGTCCCCCTCATCCTCATAGATTGTAAGCTCTCGTGTCACCTCCTCATCCTCATTGACTGTAAGCTCTTGTCACTCCCTTCATCCTTATAGAGTGTAAGCTCTTGTGTCACCCCCTCATCTTCATAGACTGTAAGCTCCTGTGTCACCCCTTCATCCTCATATACTGTAAGCTCTTGTGTCACCCCCTCATCCTCATAGACTGTAAGCTCTAGTGTCACCCCCTCATCCTCATAGACTGTAAGCTCTAGTGTCACCCCCTCATCCTCATAGACTGTAAGCTCTTGTGTCATCGCCTCATCCTCATAGTCTGTAAGGTCTTGTGTCATCCCCTTCATCCTCATAGAATATAAGCTCATGTGTCATCCCCTTCATCCTCATAGACTGTAAGCTCTTGTGTCATCCCCTCATCCTCATAGACAGTAAGCTCTTGTGTCATCCCATCATCCTCATAGATTGTAAGCTCTTGTGTCCCCCCTCATCCTCAAAGACTGTAAGCTTTGTGTCACCCCTTCATCCTCATATACTGTAACCTCTTGTGTCACCCCCTCATTCTCATAGACTGGAAGCTCTAGTGTCATCCCCTCATCCTCATAGTCTGTAAGCTCTTGTGTCATCTCCTTCATCCTCATAGACTGTAAGCTCTTTTATCATTCCCTTCATCCTCATAGACTGTAAGTTCTTGTGACCATTATACAAGCTCTTATACCTCTTTTGTCACCCCCTCATCCTCATTGACTGTAAGCTCTTGTGTACCCCCTCATCCTCATAAACTGTAAGCTCTTGTGTCACCGCCTCATCCTCATATACTGTAAACTCTTGTGTCACCCCCTCATCCTCATAGACTGTAAGATCTTGTCACTCCCCTCATCCTCATAGAGTGTAAGCTCTTGTGTCACCCCCTCATCCTCATAGACTGTAAGCTCTTGTGTCACACCTTCATCCTCATATACTGTAAGCTCTTTTGTCACCCCCTCATCCTCATAGACTGTAAGCTCTAGTGTCACCCCCTCATCCTCATAGACTGTAAGCTTTTGTGTCATCCCCTCATCCTCATAGTCTGTAAGCTCTTGTGTCATCCCCTTCATCCTCATAGACTGTAAGCTCTTGTGTCACCCCTTCATCCTCATATTCTGTAAGCTCTTGTGTCACCCCCTCATCCTCATAGACTGTAAGATCTTGTCACTCCCCTCATCCTCATAGAGTGTAAGCTCTTGTGTCACCCCCTCATCCTCATAGACTGTAAGCTCTTGTGTCACCCCTTCATCCTCATATACTGTAGGCTCTTTTGTCACCCCCTCATCCTCATAGACTGTAAGCTCTAGTGTCACCCCCTCATCCTCATAGACTGTAAGCTTTTGTGTCATCCCCTCATCCTCATAGTCTGTAAGCTCTTGTGTCATCCCCTTCATCCTCATAGACTGTAAGCTCTTGTGTCATCCCCTTCATCCTCATAGACTGTAAGCTCTTGTGACCGTTATACAAGCTCTTATACCTCTTTTGTCACCCCCTCATCCTCATAGACTGTAAGCTCTTGTGTCACCCCCTCATCCTCATAGACTGTAAGCTCTTGTGTTACCCCCTCATCCTCATATACTGTAAGCTCTTGTGTCACCGCCTCATCCTTATAGACTGTAAGCTCTTGTGTCGTCCCCTTCATCCTCATAGAGTGTAAGCTCTTGTGTCACTCCCTCATCCTCATAGACTGTAACCTTTGTGTCACCCCTTCAACCTCATAGACTGTAAGCTCTAGTGTCACCCCCTCATCCTCATAGATTGTAAGCTCTTGTGTCACCCCCTCATCCTCATAGTCTGTAAGCTCTTGTGTCATCCCCTTCATCCTCATAGCCTGTAAGCTCTTGTGTCATCCCCTTCATCCTCATAGACTGTAAGCTCTTGTGAACGTTATATAAGCTCTTATACCTCTTTTGTCACCCCCTCATCCTCATAGACTGTAAGCTCTTGTGTCACCCCCTCATCCTCATAGACTGTAAGCTCTTGTGTCACCCCCTCATCCTCATATACTGTAAGCTCTTGTGTCACCGCCTCATCCTTATAGACTGTAAGCTCTTGTGTCATCCCCTTCATCCTCATAGACTGTAAGCTCTTGTGTCACTCCCTCATCCTCATAGACTGTAACCTTTGTGTCACCCCTTCAACCTCATAGACTGTAAGCTCTAGTGTCACCCCCTCATCCTCATAGATTGTAAGCTCTTGTGTCACCCCCTCATCCTCATAGTCTGTAAGCTCTTGTGTCATCCCCTTCATCCTCATAGCCTGTAAGCTCTTGTGTCATCCCCTTCATCCTCATAGACTGTAAGCTCTTGTGACCGTTATATAAGCTCTTATACCTCTTTTGTCACCCCCTCATCCTCATAGACTATAAGCTCTTGTGTCAACCCCTCATCCTCATAGACTGTAAGCACTTGTGTCACCCCCTCATCCTCATATACTGTAAGCTCTTGTGTCACCGCCTCATCCTCATAGACTGTAAGCTCTTGTGTCACCGCCTCATCCTTATAGACTGTAAGCTCTTGTGTCGTCCCCTTCATCCTCATAGAGTGTAAGCTCTTGTGTCACTCCCTCATCCTCATAGACTGTAACCTTTGTGTCACCCCTTCAACCTCATAGACTGTAAGCTCTAGTGTCACCCCCTCATCCTCATAGATTGTAAGCTCTTGTGTCACCCCCTCATCCTCATAGTCTGTAAGCTCTTGTGTCATCCCCTTCATCCTCATAGCCTGTAAGCTCTTGTGTCATCCCCTTCATCCTCATAGACTGTAAGCTCTTGTGAACGTTATATAAGCTCTTATACCTCTTTTGTCACCCCCTCATCCTCATAGACTGTAAGCTCTTGTGTCACCCCCTCATCCTCATAGACTGTAAGCTCTTGTGTCACCCCCTCATCCTCATATACTGTAAGCTCTTGTGTCACCGCCTCATCCTTATAGACTGTAAGCTCTTGTGTCATCCCCTTCATCCTCATAGACTGTAAGCTCTTGTGTCACTCCCTCATCCTCATAGACTGTAACCTTTGTGTCACCCCTTCAACCTCATAGACTGTAAGCTCTAGTGTCACCCCCTCATCCTCATAGATTGTAAGCTCTTGTGTCACCCCCTCATCCTCATAGTCTGTAAGCTCTTGTGTCATCCCCTTCATCCTCATAGCCTGTAAGCTCTTGTGTCATCCCCTTCATCCTCATAGACTGTAAGCTCTTG
Source organism: Engystomops pustulosus (assembly GCF_040894005.1). NCBI lineage: Eukaryota > Metazoa > Chordata > Amphibia > Anura > Leptodactylidae > Engystomops > Engystomops pustulosus. The sequence continues at coordinate 166,718,935 of NC_092414.1, forward strand.
TGAACGTTATATAAGCTCTTATACCTCTTTTGTCACCCCCTCATCCTCATAGACTGTAAGCTCTTGTGTCACCCCCTCATCCTCATAGACTGTAAGCTCTTGTGTCACCCCCTCATCCTCATATACTGTAAGCTCTTGTGTCACCGCCTCATCCTTATAGACTGTAAGCTCTTGTGTCATCCCCTTCATCCTCATAGACTGTAAGCTCTTGTGTCACTCCCTCATCCTCATAGACTGTAACCTTTGTGTCACCCCTTCAACCTCATAGACTGTGAGCTCTAGTGTCACCCCCTCATCCTCATAGATTGTAAGCTCTTGTGTCACCCCCTCATCCTCATAGTCTGTAAGCTCTTGTGTCATCCCCTTCATCCTCATAGCCTGTAAGCTCTTGTGTCATCCCCTTCATCCTCATAGACTGTAAGCTCTTGTGACCGTTATATAAGCTCTTATACCTCTTTTGTCACCCCCTCATCCTCATAGACTATAAGCTCTTGTGTCAACCCCTCATCCTCATAGACTGTAAGCACTTGTGTCACCCCCTCATCCTCATATACTGTAAGCTCTTGTGTCACCGCCTCATCCTCATAGACTGTAAGCTCTTGTGTCACCGCCTCATCCTTATAGACTGTAAGCTCTTGTGTCGTCCCCTTCATCCTCATAGAGTGTAAGCTCTTGTGTCACTCCCTCATCCTCATAGACTGTAACCTTTGTGTCACCCCTTCAACCTCATAGACTGTAAGCTCTAGTGTCACCCCCTCATCCTCATAGATTGTAAGCTCTTGTGTCACCCCCTCATCCTCATAGTCTGTAAGCTCTTGTGTCATCCCCTTCATCCTCATAGCCTGTAAGCTCTTGTGTCATCCCCTTCATCCTCATAGACTGTAAGCTCTTGTGAACGTTATATAAGCTCTTATACCTCTTTTGTCACCCCCTCATCCTCATAGACTGTAAGCTCTTGTGTCACCCCCTCATCCTCATAGACTGTAAGCTCTTGTGTCACCCCCTCATCCTCATATACTGTAAGCTCTTGTGTCACCGCCTCATCCTTATAGACTGTAAGCTCTTGTGTCATCCCCTTCATCCTCATAGACTGTAAGCTCTTGTGTCACTCCCTCATCCTCATAGACTGTAACCTTTGTGTCACCCCTTCAACCTCATAGACTGTAAGCTCTAGTGTCACCCCCTCATCCTCATAGATTGTAAGCTCTTGTGTCACCCCCTCATCCTCATAGTCTGTAAGCTCTTGTGTCATCCCCTTCATCCTCATAGCCTGTAAGCTCTTGTGTCACCGCCTCATCCTCATATACTGTAAGCTCTTGTGTCACCCCCTCATCCTCATAGTCTGTAAGCTCTTGTGTCATCCCCTTCATTCTCATAGAGTGTAAGCTCTTGTGTCACCCCCTCATCCTCATAGACTGTAAGCTCTAGTGTCACCCCCTCATCCTCATAGACTGTAAGCTCTTGTGTCATCCCCTCATCCTCATAGTCTGTAAGCTCTTGTGTCATCCCCTTCATCCTCATAGACTGTAAGCTCTTGTGTCATCCCCTTCATCCTCATAGAGTGTAAGCTCTTGTGTCACCCCCTCATCCTCATAGACTGTAAGCTCTTGTGTCACCCCTTCATCCTCATATACCGTAAGCTCTTGTGTCACCCCCTCATCCTCATAGACTGTAAGCTCTTGTGTCATCCCCTTCATCCTCATAGAGTGTAAGCTCTTGTGTCACCCCCTCATCCTCATAGACTGTAAGCTCTTGTGTCATCCCCTCATCCTCATAGTCTGTAAGCTCTTGTGTCATCCCCTTCATCCTCATAGACTGTAAGCTCTTGTGTCATCCCCTTCATCCTCTTAGAGTGTAAGCTCTTGTGTCACCCCCTCATCCTCATAGACTGTAAGCTCTTGTGTCACCCCTTCATCCTCATATACCGTAAGCTCTTGTGTCACCCCCTCATCCTCATAGACTGTAAGCTCTAGTGTCATCCCCTTCATCCTCATAGACTGTAAGCTCTTGTGTCATCCCCTTCATCCTCATAGAGTGTAAGCTCTTGTGTCACCCCCTCATCCTCATAGACTGTAAGCTCTTGTGTCAACGCCTCATCCTCATAGTCTGTAAGCTCTTGTGTCATCCCCTTCATCCTCATAGAGTGTAAGCTCTTGTGTCACCCCCTCATCCTCATAGACTGTAAGCTCTTGTGTCACCCCTTCATCCTCATATACTGTAAGCTCTTGTGTCACCCCCTCATCCTCATAGACTGTAAGCTCTAGTGTCACCTACTCATCCTCATAGACTGTAAGCTCTTGTGTCACCGCTCATCCTCATAGACTGTAAGCTCTTGTGTCGCCCCTATCATCCTCATAGACTGTAAGCTCTTGTGTCACCCCCTCATCCTCATAGACTGTAAGCTCTAGTGTCACCCCCTCATCCTCATAGACTGTAAGCTCTAGTGTCATCCCTTTCATCCTCATAGACTGTAAGCTCTTGTGTCATCCCCTTCCTCCTCATAGACTGTAAGCTCTTGTGTCACCCCCTTATCCTCATAGACTGTAAGCTCTTGTGACCGTTATACAAGCTCTTATACCTCTTTTGTCACCCCCTCATCCTCATAGACTGTAAGATCTTGTGTCACCCCCTCACCCTCATATACTGTAAGCTCTTGTGTCACCGCCTCATCCTCATATACTGTAAGCTTTTGTGTCACCCCCTCATCCTCATAAACTGTAAGCTCTTGTGTCACCTCCTCATCCCCATAGACTGTAAGCTTGTGTCCCCCTCATCCTCATAGACTGTAAGCTCTCGTGTCACCTCCTCATCCTCATAGTCTGTAAGCTCTTGTCACTCCCCTCATCCTCATAGACTGTAATCTCTTGTGACCATTATACAAGCTCTTATACCTCTTGTGTCACCCCCTCTTCCTCATAGACTGTAAGCTCTTGTGTCACCACCTTCATCCTCATAGGCTAGAAGTGAGCAGGGCCCTCGCTCTTATTGTTGCATATGACTGGTTGTACTCTGTAATGTAGTATTTTATTTGTATATGTCCTCTATGATTTGTAAAGTCCTACTAAATCTGATGCCACTATATAAATAAAAATTATTATTATAAAGACAAATTTTAAACGTCACAGATATTCCCTGGTAAACCCAGTAGTTGTCCTCCAAAAACTCTTGAGACCTAATCATAGCAATTATTCATGCTGATAGCCAACTTGCCCTGAAGGAAATGTGAAGACATCCTGACCATCTGCTTAGGGTGTATAGGGGCACCAAACATTTCTGGGGAACATTAACATATCAAGCTATAATAATAATGAAAACTAAACCTACTAGATCAAATGCAGACTAGACATGCCATTCATACAAAGCCAGGATTATGAACATATCGGTCTATAGTTTAGTCTTTACACCAAAAGTATTGTATAGTTATATTATTGTATTGTATCATTTTTATTATCTAAACAACTTGCACAACAATTTAAAAATGCAATCGGTTACCCGACTCCTGAGGACTCCTTTCTTTCTGCTCAGTAGTATCCAGAGACTGGTGAACTTCTATCCAGACATTGAGACCTTAAAGGACATCTTCTACCAGATTACTGGTGGTAGACTAGCCACACAATCACGCATGTTACCTTAGGGGGTTGCTGGCACTGTTCTGCAGCCTCTGGAGTAAGTAGAAAAATAAGTTTATAAAAATGTGTTAATTAGCCTGAGGCTCACAGGCTTATGTCACTTGAGCACCTCATGGCCCCGCCCACCTGTGATTATTCACTCCCCCTGCCAATTATTATTCAGCCTCTCCCATGCCTTCTCTCTGCAGAGCGATGCTGATGTCTTGCGCATGCACTTCACCTCCATTCCTTTTGCAGTCGCAGTAGTAACCAACGGCTTCCAAGGGTGAGAAGAATTGTGAAAGCAGCTCTCCGAAATTGTAGATAGCTAAATCTTCTTAGGAGGGCACAATGTTCTGCTCCTCTTTTATTACTTCTGCAAATGGATGGAAAAAATAAAAAAAAAGTCCAATCTTTGTTTAAAGTGTCAAAGTACGTAACCACATTGACAACTAATGGCAACATACATTACCAAAAGATACATACATGTGCATTTCCAGGAGTAAAGCGAATCAATATAACATAAATGTCTAATTAAAGCCTGACAATTACGAGAGGAGTTTTCCACTTTTGATTCTGCTCTTAACATTGCATCCATGACATCTGGGCCAATCCCCGGACTGCTTATTGCAGGGATTGGCCCACATAATGGGGCTCATTTACTAAGGGTCCGAATCGCGCACTTTCGTCGGGCTCCCCGACGATTTCCGATTTGCACCAAATTGCCCTGGGATTTTGGCGCACGTGATTGGATTTTGGCGCCGGCTTGCATGCAATGGAAATCAGGGGGGGCGAACTTAGCTAACAACAGCAAAAGAATACAAACTTGAACCGACAACGCTCTAACTCACTCTGGAAAGATTCAACATATATGCCAACATTTGTCGTGATTTTGTGTATATGTGTATCTGTATGTTTACAAAATTAATAAAAAGTTTAAGAAAAAAAAAGAAATCAGGGGGACGTGGCTGACGGAAAACCCGATGGATTTGGGAAAACCACGAAGTCAAAACAACAGGGAATGGACAGTCACGTGCAGGCTTGTGGTTCTGTGAGCTGTATAACCAGAGATATAGGGACTTAAAGACAAAGGGGCTCATTTACAAAGGGTACAGTAGGCTCTCCATAGGAATATATAGCGCATGGCGCCGTATTCTGTAGAAAGATAGGACATGTCCTATCTTTCTATGGGCTACGGAGGGGTACGGTGCCACACGTGTGCTGCTATGAGGCCATAGAAGTGTATGGGGGACGTATTTCCACTGTATATATGTTGGCCGTATATACCTTTGTGTGAATGTAGCCTTAGGGTCGCGCCGCTCACCTTCGTCGGACTGTGCACCTTTTTCGGGAATTACATGGCTTGCACAGGTATTTAAGAAGTGTCTGTGCTGGGATTTTGGCACATGTGATCCTTTTTGGTGCAGTTGCACTGGCTTCCATGCAACATAAATTAGGGGGCGTGCCGTCACACTGTCCAAATGATTCAGACTGACCGCAGGATTTAACTTTCAAGCCCAAGCACTTCGATGCGCCACTAAAAAGACGGTGAACTCTGGTAAAGAATGCACTTTCGGTGAACTTAAGTAAATGTGCCCCATAGTTGGCAATGCAAGCTGCAGCTAATTCAATGCCCAGCCTTTCATTTAACTGTCTTTATTTCTCATTCTGTAGCTCACAGAACCACAAGCCTGGGGCAATCTGAAAGATAAGATTCTAATCTTTAATATGTCAAAACATATTTCCCTCCCCCTGCAGCATCTAATCTTGACTCATCTTATAGGTAAACGGGGGAGATTTCCCATAGAAGAGGGAACTCTAGAAAGGACATTTCATTATAGAATAGAAAAACATAAATAAATACTTGTATAAAAAGAAGTACAAAAACACATCAGCTTGTTCATGTGAACCCAACAAATATCAGAAAATACATCTTTTTACATGGACAGGCAGACACCAGCATCTTAAAATCAATTTACATTTAGTGGGTAACATGCAATCACAGGCACAAATATGGCACACCAATATGAATTAACTATTGCTTTCCTTTTTTTTATTTATTCATATTGGCGTTCTAGGGAAACGGAGGTAATATGAATTGTTACCTTTTATTATTTTATTTTACATGGATGCCAATTTTTGGGGGGATAAACAATGGAATAGAACAATAATTAAAAAGCAATGTTTTTTCCTGTATTTTTATGGCTTCTGGATTTCATCCTAAAGTAGACTAACACTTGTATTAATACAGCCTAACCCCCATGTCCCTCCGCCTGTTCTTAATCATCACTCACAGGAGGGGCTCCTCTGACGTGTACAGATAGATTCTCCTGAAAAGGACAAGAATGTCTGTTGTGTTGGCGATTTTTCTTGTAAACCCTATGGGCTCGTCTGCTTTGGAGCCCACACTTTATATCTTTGGACTTCTTCCAATGTATATTTAATTTGTCTCATCTCATGTCTTTTCTTGATATAAGCAAGTCCAATGAGGGGATATTTAGAGCTAGAGAAGAGTTACTATTAATTACCAGCATGTGTAAATTATTCAGGTTGTGTGGCTAATTAAAGCCAGGTAAGATACTAAATGGATCCAATGAGTGAAGGAAGCTGTATAATTTATAGGTGCCAGTAATTAGAGATATGATTATACTTTATAGTTACCATACATGGCATCTCCTGGTAGAACTCTAAGTCCTGCTGAGTCTATCTTCTTTACATGGTAGATTTTTGATTCTATATTTAATATGACATCTTATCAGGAACTAGATTGGCCAATTATATATGTATATATGGTTGCTTATGTGGTCTTACTGCTATAGATTTCTCTTCCCCAGAGAAACTCACATCTTAGTGTTCTTATCTCAGACATTCCTCCAATCAGGTTTGCTGTAGGGAATATCAAACTAAGTATTGTCCCTGGGGATATAATATTTAAGCAAACAAAGTAGCAAACTTGAACTTAGTAAATTATGCTAGTTTTATATTAATTTTTTAAAGGGATATTGACAGCTGTAAAGTGTTGGTCTAAGATCAGAATATACTATGATGTTATGGTCGATAAGTGGGCAAGGAACTTTTCCTTTTTATGTCTAGAAACTACTGTAAGTCTTGTAATACTCTGCACAGTGACTGACCAGGGTAAAAAAAAGCCCCTTCCCCCAGACCTATTGATCACAATTAATGGCTCCACTTTATTATTTTCTCTTTTATACATACAGACTACACCATTACTTGTAACATTTTAATACATTTACAAATAATCATGAATAATAATAATAATTCTTTATTTTCATAGCGCACACAGATTTCGCAGCACTGCACAGAGCTTGCCAAATCAGTCCCTGTCCCCCTAGGGCTCATCATAAAACATTTTTATCATTTCTCTAACACTCCCATATTCTCTACCCCTTCCACCTTTTGCAGACTGTTCATCCACTATTCTTGTAATGTAGGGTCTGGGAACAGATAGATGACTCAGACAGAGACAATGGCCCATATAAAAACATCCCCTTCCCAAATGCCCATACTAAATTGCATCACATTATCCTAAATGGTAAGGGTCAACTGGTTGATGTTCCCTCCTTGTGCGAAAGTTCAAAACGTGGAGACAAAGACAAGACAATACAAACACAAAAGAATAGTATTCAGAGCCAGGTCACAACAAAGAGTGCAATACAAGGCACAAGCATAGTCTGAATACAGGCAGAAGGTCAGAATAGTAGAATGCAGATATCAGAGAAAACAAAACCTAGAAACCAGGTGCTCACTACAAAACTAAGTATATAGCAAGTTAGGCCTAACTTGTGTTCGTGGAAAAACCCTTTTAAAGGCTCAGTAGATTCTTATTTTTGCATTTTCTTTCAAACTTTCCTCTCAATCATCTGATAATACTCCACAAGATCTCTTAACCATTTCCTCATTTTTTCTCTTAAAATATCTTTATCATCATGTTTCAAATTTCTACTAATTCTAGTGATTGACCAATTCCCTTCCATCGTCTTCATCATCCTATTGAGATCCGCTGCCTTGGAGTATCCTTAGCTCTTTAAGCTCCACATCCAGTAACTCACTACAACCTGATGCCACCACCTTCAACCCTTCCTCAAAAAGGAGTCTACAAAGTTCTAGTCCATGCCATTATCGTCTCCCTTTTGGACTACTGCACCATTCTTCTCTGTGTTCTCCCAGCTAATTCTCAAACACCCCCCCCCCCAGTTCACCCTTGACTCTGCTGTCTGGCTAATCCATTTAGGATCTCCCTCTCCTATATGTTGGGCCTTTCACAGGTTTCAAATTCCTACTATGTACTCTTTTAACAACTATCTTCAGGAGTTCTTCTGCACATTCCCCAATAGCAGGGAATCCCCTACTCAAACATGTCATCCTATCCACCCCCTTCCAAACCCTCAAACACAACCTGAAAACCCCTCTGTTTGGAATTACTCACAGCACACAATAATCCCACTGCTATGATCCCTCTCCTAGTCTCCATATAGATTGTGAGCCCTCACAGGCATCATTTTCTATTCACTTGTGCCGGCTTAGTGCAGTTTTGTGTGTTTTCTACTAACTTGTTCTTAAATGTAAACACATCATTGAATGTACAGCACCATGGATTTCATGGTGACCTATATATAAATAATAATAAAAATGAAAAAGACACATCTCACAAACAACCCCACAGCCCCTCTGGGTTTTAGATCAGGTGGAGGTAACAGTGGTCAGACTTCCATCATTTACAAAATAAATCCCAGTGTTTTGCCATCACTTTCCAAAAAAGAAACACCCTATAAGGTCAGGGACACACAATAGGAAGTATAATTGCAATGTTTGCCTTGTAAAAATGGCACAATTATGGACATGTGAATTTTTGGGTGCAAAAATCTGTACCCCCCCCCCCTTCTCCACTGTATAATTGTTGTAAATTTAAATGGAATCTCATAGTAGATTTAATTCACTTTCTTCAAGACATCCTAAAAATGATAAATTTGGTGCAATTTACTCTGATTGGTTGAGCACTGGTTTAAGTTTGGCCCATGAAAAAACTGTCATAATAAAATTCAATAAAAGGAGGGTCTCCTATCTGATGGCATCAAATAGAGCTACTAATAATCTTGGATCTGGCAGTCCTGGCTAATCCATGTGTTAGGTGGCCAAACATTTACTTTAATTGAGCCCATGCCATTTTCTCTTTCCCCTGCAGGAGCAACAGGAGCTGTTGGCAATCAGCTGATTCTGAAACATGGAGAGTAACATGATTGAGTGCAGAGGATGGTATCTCATATGGGGAGACCATTACTATAAATTATACATTATAGTTAAAGGGGTTGTGTTATTAAAATATTTTCTAAATGTATAATCACAGGGGGTCTTGGTTGTTGGACCTCCCACCCTATAATCAGTAGAATAGGAGATCACAAATCCCCTTGATCTGTTGCATTGCACATGGACTACCGAGTTTAAGTTGTGCTCTAAGCTCTGTGCTGTGCTCCATTCTCATTTATGAGACCCTCGGGTTGGCAAGACCTGGAAGCTTAGAATGGATCAGAGGAACTTTGATCCCCTGTTCTCCAGATTGCAATAACCGCCTCAGTGATACCTAAACATAACAGCCTATAACTTGTATAAATTACAAGGAAGCATAATTAATTTTTTTTTGTACAGGCAGTACCCAGGTTATGTACAAGATAAGTTCTTCTGGTTTGTACTTAAGTTGAATTTGTATGTTAGTCGGAACAGGTAAATTTTATTATTGTAACTCCAGACATAAAATCTTGTTGTCCCTGTGACAATTGGTTATTCAAAGTTTTGTGCTGACATGGGAAAAAGATCATCAATTAAACTTCTGTTATAGACACCTTGCAGCTGACACTTTATTACAGACAACTTACAGCTGACTATTGCAACCTGTGGCCAAAGTAAAGTATCCAGAGATCTTCACCAGAGATGACAGGGGGCAGCGACTAGTGGTCATCTGTAAGTCAAGTGTCCGTAAGTAAGGGGCCGCCTTTATCTGCTCTTATATGTAAAGTCATGAAATAAGCATCATATTAGACGTGCCAGTAGCTAGCTGGAGATATAAGGACTCATGTTTTAGGATCCCGAAGGGTCAATGAAGTTGTGGTGTTAGTATGATTAAGAAAAATTACCACTGACATTTACAAAAGGCAAAAGGAATTCAGTCCCATCAATTCCTGGACTGATATCGAGCTCCCATTCAAGGGCACCACAATAAAATGCTTAATCCAAGCAAAGAGAAGAGGTTCCCCTCCAATATATGGAAGAATCCCTTAATCTGTTACAAAGTTTAACTGGCAATTAAATATAGAGCATAGGCCATTATCTCCTCCCCCCCTTCGTCAAATCAATCATACCTCCCAATTAAAATGTGCTAGCTGAAATAATAGAGAAAATGTCACTTAAAATAATGTTTGGGCAGCCTGAATGAGACTTAATGCAAAGGACATAGCAGGCTATTCAGGCTTAATGCTTTAATCTTACATGCTGCCACCTCCGTCACACCACTCATCATTACACTCTTTCTCTCTTTCCCATAAGACCTTGCTATTTTTTTTTTTAGCTGGCAATTTCATTAAAACCTATGATAATTATCATCATTATAACACTTCTTTATGTAACTGTGGAAGAAAGCCGGCTTCCTTAGCTTCCAGTAGTAACAAGGGTGTGCTGGGTGGATAAGATGATGACTTCTCTTTTTTCGCTGAATTTTAATGATGGTGTGTGACACCTGTCCACAGACACGGAGGAAGGTTGACCCTTCTTATCTCTTCCAGAAGATGCTTTGCATTTTATGTTGCTTCCCACGGAACGGGACCTTGGAAACACCTGTTCCTGATTTTCTTAATGTATATTCATGAGCACAGTATGATATGCTGAATGGAGGAAAAAAAACCTTGGGAAAGCTTTCAAGTATCCATATGTATTCTGCAATTAAAAAAATGAATGGTTCGTTAAGAGCGTGTGAAAGGGAGCAAGAGAGCAGCAAAGTGTCCGCTCTGTATCTGTACGTATGACACTCTGTGCATCTGTAATTCCTCCATAAGTGATATGCAGAAAGGAATTAGCAAGGCAACGTTCTGCATTTGCTTCTGGGCTAGGATTAGCTGAATATAATGTGTAGGGCTGTGTAGAACTAAAAACTAAACCTGCTCCAAATCATATAGGGATCCCTTCAAAATAAACACATAAAATAGGCAGAAAAACAAATCAAACAATACAAAATGTATATACAAAAACGATAAATGTGAAGACTCCATATTAAATCATAGCCGGAGATGAATAGAAATACAAATTACTCTTAGACTTGATATATAGAAATCAGAAGTATATTTACCCCTAAATCTAGGTGAAGGCTTTATAATAATGATGTCACAATATTGCATAAAATAATAGAATACAGCCGCAAGAAAATAATATACCCCCTACTGTACATAATGGGCAGATCACAAGTCATCTTCGAGTTCTTAGGCCTATATAGGAAATATGGTCATGGTGTATCATGGTGATTTGTGAGACACATATAATGTACAGTAGGGGGTACATTAATCCATGTATTATGTATGTGATATTATAATTGATGTCAGAGATTGTAATTTATTTTTATTGCATGCAGCCGTTTTAGCATTCATTAAGTGCAAGGAACATCATACACTAATGTTAGAACTATGCAAAAAAAATCTGCATTTTATGGCAATATTGCATTTGGAAAATAAACTCCACAATGTGAATTACTCTGTATATTTGTTCAGTTAGTAATTTTTATAATGACAGCACATTTGATCCTGCCTATTATACTTCCCTCTGTTAACAGAATGAAGAGTCTATCCTTAATCCGAGGATTGGGACATGGAAAACATCAACGTTGTTCTGTCTTACAGCAAAATGAAAGAGCCACTTGGGGGCTGGGCTGAGCACACACACTGTAATGTAAATAAGGATGTACCGTGAACATTTGCATTGGAGATGAAAGGAATTGTGGTCTGTGGAGAAAAGAGAGAATTACACTGCATTATATATTCACTTTACAGCTAGTAGGTCAGGCACCTCAAATAAAAAAAAGCATGCAATCACGTATCGGGGGCTATTTACCATGCCAGCACTCGCTGCTTTAAATATAGCTCCTTCTCTGCATGACTTAATCTTTTGCATTGCAGTGCAAGAACATTATCCAGTAAGTGTTACAAAATCTACTGAAATGGTGAGACTTGCCTCCTAGAAACCTGCTATACTGAGGTGGATAATAATCACAAAGGCGGTACAGCCATATTCCTCTACAAGGTCGAGAACCGCACCAAAATCTTTCCCTATCATGAGGCCTACAAACATTGCCTCAAGGTGATCCCAACCCATTGGAACTCCGTATATCACGGTTCAGGGTACATGACTTTGCTGTATGCCTGAGGCCTGAGGTTGTACAAACATTGGCGGCTTTCCCTGTCCGATGTAATATAGTTCTGTATTGGGTTCTATGACAGATTTCCATTTTTAGAAATAGTGCACATTTGTTGGCAGCTTTTCCTACTTACTTGCAACTGAATGCCAGAAATATATCTTTTTTTTTTTTTGCAGATTTTATTGCTGGATTCCAGCACTACTTTCTTTAAGTTTCTATGAACAACATATTTTAGGGTGTTACATAAAGGGGGAATGTCTAAAAGCCCCATTACCAACATAGTGGGGCACATTTACTAAGGGTCCGCCCAACGCATTTTCATCATGTTTACCAACTATTTCCGATTTGGCTGCATTTAAGTGGGGTTTTTGGCGCACACGATCGGATTTTGGCGCAATTGCGCCGACTTGCATGCAACACAAATCGGGGGGCGTGGCTGACAGACAACCTGACTGAGTTGGAGTAAGTGCAGGATTTACAATTCAAGTTGTGTCGCAAGAGGGAAGAAGAAGGTGAACTCCGGAAGACCTCAGCAGGGAAGCGACAGATGCAAAAAAATGGACGCACCTCTGGGATTGTGACAGAACCAGATAAGTAAATCTGCCCAAGTGTATCAATTGTAAAACCAGAGGAGACTACATCTGAAATCTACACCCGCTCAATGCACCAGTTTTAATAATTTCACCTCAGTGTTTTTAGGAGAAATACAGATCGTTGTGGTTATTTTTTTCCACTAAGGTTCTGGCCAGTTAGAAAGTACAGGCGGTCCCCTACTTAAGAACACTCGACTTACAGACGACCCCTAGTTACAAACGGACCTCTGGATCTTGGTAATATATTCTACTTTAGTCCTAGGCTACATTGATCAGCTGTAACAGTTATCAGAGGTGTCTGTAATGAAGCTTTATTGTTAATCCTGGTTCTTATGACAACCCAACATTTTTAAAATCCAATTGTCACAGAGACCAAAAAAGTTCTGGCTGGGGTTACAATGATAAAATATACAGTTCCGACTTACATACAAATTCAACTAAAGAACAAACCTACAGACCCTATCTTGTATGTAACCCGGGGACTGCCTATATTGTCCCAGTGTGGGGACATCTTTGGGCTCATTTCACCGTTGGTGAAGTATGTGGCAAATCTATTACACAACTGGCATATTTAAGATGGATTTTTCTACAAATTTCATCCCAAGAGGTCTGCAATAGGTTTTCATAATGTTTGTGAAATAAATAAACCGGTATCTGTCCATTTTCTGCTTCTAGCCTGAGGCTATATACAGTTCACAATCAATATACTATAATTGCCGCAGCTTAGCCACTTTTCGCCCATGGTTTTTGTCTTTGACAGAGACTTCAATGTAGAGGATAGCATTGCCTAGGGTGTAGTTTTGACCTTATACAAATCACCCGGCAGTCAACACATGGAATGATAAATACAATTTTGGACACCAGTGTATAAGAAGAACTTATACTGTACAACCTAGAGTGGGGAGGAAAGCAACCAAGAAGTATATACTTGGGGTTATTAATTGAATGGACAGTACAAAGATCTTTCTGTTGATTTATCAACACCTATATCTGAAAGGGAGAATCCTTCACACCTAAAAGAAAGATGTTATAAATTAAATGTCTGCATATGGAAGTTTATCTAAATAAAAGATATTGGGGGTCATTTACTAAGGGCCCGATTCGCGTTTTCCCGACGTGTTACCCGAATATTTCCGATTTGCGCCGATTGTACCTGAATTGCCCCGGGATTGTGGCGCACGCGATCGGATTGTGGCGCATCGGCGCCGGGACGCGCGCGACGGAAATCGGGGGGCGTGGCCGAACGAAAACCCGACGTATTCGGAAAAACCGCCGCATTTAAAAACCGGAAAAGTGTCGCTTGGGGAGCGCTTACCTTCACCTGGCCCGAGGTGGTGGATTCCGGCGCGATGAGATGACTTTCAGCGCAGCAGCGCCACCTGGTGGACGGCGGAGGAACTACCTTCTTAAATCCCGGCCGGACCCGAATCCAGAGCAGAGAACGCGCCGCTGGATCGCGAATGGGCCGGGTAAGTAAATTTGCCCCATTGTACTATATTATGGCATAAAAACTTGGAAAGCGACTGTAAGTGTAATGTGAAAGCATCTGGGGGAAATGTTATGTAATATGTAGTCCAGTGCAAAACAATGCTGACTAAAATAATGATGGCAATACTGTTCAGATATGCCTATAAACTAGCTAAGGAAATCTACACGGAAAAAGAATAGTAAACCAAGCACACTTACATGCTGGTGTGTGCCCCCTCTGGCAGGATCCACTCTTCTTGGCTTTATAATTTATGCAAATGAGCTTCAGGGGCTCCAGACTCCATAGCTGTTAATTGACTTTGGAGCCCCTTGGCTTATTTGCCTAATTTTAAAATACTTTTTCTCTTAAAAGCAAGGGCAGAAGAAGCAGAAAGAAGAGCAGATCCTTCCAGAAGGGGTACACACAAGCATGTAACTGTGTTGGTTTACAATCCTTCATCCTGGTGGAAATGATGGAAGATGGATGATTCAGCACTTGAAGAATAAAAATACGGTCCTTTATTTCAAAATATAAAAAAAAAAAAAAAAAGCAAGTCAAGAGAGTCATTCTACTCTTTCCCTTTTTTAAAAATGGATACAAGCATGTATTTTTATTCTATGAGTGCTGGATAATCTATCTTCCATCATTTCCACCAGGATGAAGGATTCTCCTCGAGTCGGCATGGCAGCTCCTGGAGTCGGCATGGCAGCATTCACGCTGAGGGAGGACTTATGAACAAAAACGATGGTTGTCCATTGTGGTGAGCTGTTGTAACCAATTTTTCCCCTTTTCCTTCATCCTGGTGGTAGATGTCCTTTAAAATTTCATTCCATTGATTTCAACTTTTTGAAATAGTAAACTTTCAAAATTCGAGTTTTAAGGTGGGGCCACCATGAAAAGCCTTTGGGGATGTTATTTTACTTCCATCTGTGTACTTTTAATATTTTGATATCTAAAATATCTGTTTAACATGAGATATTTACAGACCAAAGATCACAATGTAAGATTATATTTTAGCAGAGGGTTCCAGCACAGTGGTTCTGAATTTCACTGGGTAGTATCTGGAGTCATTGGATGAGGTGGGTCACAGGCAGTCAACGGCTTAGTGGGACATCCAGGCGTTTCCTAGTTGTTGAGATGGGACCAGGAAGACAAGTGGCACTGTATTGAAAGGAGATCAGTTAGGCAAGTTAGGCAGGCAAGCATGTTTACTTTTAACTAACTCAGTTCCTTTCTCCATGTAGTCTGTGCTGTTGTTTGAACCATCTCACTCTATATCTGACTTCATAATTGTGTCACTTGTTTTGCTTTATTACTTGCGAATGCCCCTGGATTTATATGACTTAAACATCTAATGGAAATTGCCTTTGAAGACCACCTTTACAGACACACAGAGCCTTAGCATACCTGACCTGTAAGGGCTCATGCTCGCTGGCATGGGTAATCTTTTTTATTTACTGACAATACGAGGTTACACAAAATGCAATATGATTTAGTGGATCATTTCCCAAGCCTGTTTTAATTGACCACGTGTCTGTACCGTTACAATATAGAGTAGATCCTGGTGTGAACTGCATTCACTGACCTGACTGTACAATACAAGTCACTGGGTCACTGAAAAACACGGACAGCACTTGTATGGCATCCTAGAGTCATCTGTGGAAAAGACATGGTTGCTAGGATACATTCTTGAGAGTCTACAAGTTTACGGCAAAATTATAATTGTTTATTTATATTTCGAAGGATATGAAAAAAACTGGACAAAACGGACAGATGGATACAAAATGGAACATCCGTTTTTCATGGCCAAGTATTGGTTTGGTCAGTTGTATCTAACCTAAGCCTCTGAATGTCTGTAAATAAAACCTACAACGGAAATCTGCATCTAGAGTTAATTCCCTTCAGTCTGTATCTTCACAGGGGAGATAGACAAGAAGGCTGTCAGACAAATCCCTCAGACAAGTCAAAATGGAGTGTAGTAGGGCATCCTCCGCATGGACTATGAAAGATAAAGTGGCCCAAATAAGACCTCCGAGTACAGGCCACCATCTATCAGATAATTCTAATTGCTATTGTTTTGGGCTAAATACGAAAAGTACAGTAGGTATCACTGGATAACAGGATAAATAAGGGTAAAAATAAGGTGACTGCCGGTGAAACCAGGTAAAATGACACGTCAGCGTGTTTTCCTCTGTTGCCACGTACACACAGGGACACATTTAACATGTCATGCATTGTTTTAAGTTGATAGGCAATAGAACCAAGAGTGACATCTACAGGCTTAACTAAGGAACATCCCAACATAAAGGAGACAAAGGGTGAGTTCCAACTTTCAAAACGTGCTTGTCTTTTATTAAATCGCTTTCAATGTGCAAAAAACATATGTTTATATAATGTCTTCTTCTTCTTTGTGACAAGATTTTAGCAATTTCCCTAGATTATGCCCTTTACTTGTTTTACAGACTTTAAGCAATACTTAAATAAAAATACTGTAAATAAATACACTTTTTCTTTAGCCTATTATTTGTGGTATTCGGCCTTGGCTGTTGTGGTCACAGATAGAGAAAAACATCTTTAAGAGGCTCCACCCAATAAACCAGTAGTTGGCTCCCGATTCTGGATTAAGTTCAGAGAACATGGCCCATGTTTGCTATTAACTAGACAACTTAAACTTAGATGGAAAAATCTCCAGCTCATTTTATAATGAAATTTTTTCAGTCTTAAAGCAGAGTACCTGTAGAATTAATATTTAGCAAAATTGTAATAAAGTTGTATTGAGAGGAAAATTATCCCATGGTAATGCCAAAATTATTACCAAACTGTAAAAAGAAGATTTCACCGTATAATATAACCACAAGTGCCTCATTTCTGACAGTTTAACACTAGGTGGAGAATTTATCATATGCCGTTGGTCATGCTTGTGTGTATGATAAAGGCCGCGCTCCCTTATAACCTGTTGGATATATATAAAGACATAAGACCCTTGATATATATGTTGAGAGGCGCGGTTCCTGGGCAAAACTACACTAGATCTGACCTGGAATAGATTTCCGTAAAGACCTACTAATGAAAGTTTACAGGTCTTTACAAATTACACAGGTCACAGTGAGCAGAGGGGTCCGTCTTTAACTATGGGTTGTCTGTAAGTCGGGTTTCCTTAAGTAGGGGACCGCCTGTAATCACAAATTTTTGCAGTGTGCAAGAAAACTGGTGTAAAAGCACTGACAAATGTCCCCCTAACATTCTATGGTTGCGGTCTAACCAGGGAGAAGATTAAAAGTCCTGTTCCTGAGGATACTACCTGCATAAGTGAACACCTTATTACTGAAGGTAGCCTACTGCTGTAGTTGTCTACTCTCCTGATTAGACCCTTATGTAAGTATGTAAGTTATACCCTGTCCATGTTACCCAAGGAAGTTTTATAGCCATATGTACAAAATCTTTGTGTAGCAAGTCTTAAAAGGGTTTGCCCGTGAAAAAAAATTCTCAAATTTTAATCCCCTAGTGATGTTTACACAATAACGGTCATTTTTAACCCCTTACTTTACAATGGACGGAGTGTGGATGGGGACTCTCTATGCAAACACTTTATAATCCCTGTGTGCTATGAGATGCTGTGTGCTGACAATGTTCTTACATTATCAGGGTACAGGTTTTATCTACACTTTTATTTAGTATCTGAACATTCTACTAATATCTGGCAAATAGAAAAAGAGAGAAGAGAGATGAGAGATCAGATTCATGAGATGCATATAAGACACAATGACACACTGAGCTCTGCTACCTTGCCTAATCAATAAAACACAGAGTCAGCTCTGCTTATATTGTCTCTAGCTTGTAGAGTAAGTCTCTGCACACTGCTGCTTGCCGGCAGGAAGTGCCTGTGTCTGAGCTGGTCTGAGAGATAGAGAGTACTGCTAGATATGAACTACCCCTAGTTTCCCCCATCTTTATAATGGCAGTACCCAGGACTATTCCTAAAGCATCAATGGGTTGCCTTGTTGTATCCCTACAAAATATCTGACGTGTTTCTGGAGCCAGGCGAACAGTCTTTTACCAAGGGATACAAAGCAAAGAAATGGGATTCAAATAAGTCAAAGTTGTCTGCAGCTTGGAGATAAGGACAGTGGTCCAGAAGCTCCAACACCAAAAACAAAGTGGTCAAAGGATATTGCAGTATTTTGCAAGATTGCAGTATTGTGCAATGAGTTCTGAATATTATTGCCATATAGAGAAAAAAATCAGAATATCTCCAAGGATTCAACCTGACAGCGGAACATTCATTCAGCAACATCTGACACTGTCTAGAAGATTTCCCAGTTACCACTTTTTTTTGATTGTCTTGGGATAGGGTTTACACATGATAAGTAGGGTATCTGACATGAAGCATACACCTATCATTCATGAAATCGCTCAAGACAAACGTGTCTAAGCGCATCTACACTCAGGTGTATTTTCTCCACTTTCCCCAGTGTACTTTATTGTCTCAAGCAAAAGACTAGTAACTAAAGAAGGAATTAAGGTACACGTATCACTGCCTGTGTCTCCATGTTATCATGTGTCAGCAATGCCTGACAAGTATAGCCTGACATTTCTACTTTTTCTAACAATCTGTCTGCTGTTAGACACCTTGCTGTAGACATCCGTTTTGAGAGCTGCCTGTTACACAGCCCTGTTACTTTGAAAAGATTATGTAGGATATGGCTCTAGTGCTAACGGATAATGACAAAAGACTTTTAATCCCCAATGTCCAATAGATCAGTTGCTTAATCCAGCAAGCCCTGAACAGTGTTGATCTGTTTAACCACCCACTATTGTATTTGATGGTTAAATGGCCAAATAAATGACCCCTGGGTCGCATGGGATACATGCACCATTTAACCTCTGCGACCTTCCATCGATCTGTACTCAAGTATCAGATGTAGAAAATCCATCAGCTCTCTATGGGGTTGTGCTACATGTTAGCTGATCATATTCTCTCCCTGACAGTTCCTTAAGAGGCTTTACATTTGTGATGTTCTAATAGTCTTGTTTTTATAATTAACAATGGGCTTTTATTAGTTAAAACTGTATACCGTGTTTTAGTATGTACATTATACTGGATCTCAGAGATTTTGCTATTTTTATATTCTTACTTTCTTACTATTTTTTTCAGGGATAGTAAACACATTAGTAAAACTTATTTATCAATATGTTTCAAGGAAAAAATATATAATTATTTTTGAAAATATGATTTATAGATCTTTAGAAATACACAAATTTATAATATTGTGTTTTTCCCAGCTCCATGTACAGTAAATAAAGGTTATTCATTGTAAACTGTTATATGATCAATGTATGTTGTATTTCACGTCCTTATCGTCAGGGATACACAAGGACTTTATTGGCACAATGTCAAGTCACATAAAAGAAGCGAGATCACAGATTTGAGCTTGACTGTAAGTTGTTGAATTAAAATAGATGTACTATTTTATTGTGTGATTTAGCTGCTAATTTTTTTTGTTGATTTAGCTTCTGAAACACAGATCATAAGCCAATAAAATTACTGACATGTCATAGAGATATAGAGACAACCATCCACATTCCCTACACGGTCCTCCATAACGTTTGCTGCTAATCTATAAAAACATATAATAGCATATAACAAATATACTAATTGTCGCTTTCTTAAGAAAAATGGATATTGAGTGATTTGGAGAAGGAGAAAACAGTTGATTTTCCTATGACTTCATAAAAGTGTTATGAACCTTTTGTACATCCATAAAAACCTGCGTTAGGAAGAAAAAAGGATATAATATGTATGACTATTGACCTAAATGGGTAGTGATACTACAGCAAGTCACCTGTTCTAGACATCTTCTAGTCGTAATAATACTTGATTTCAATTGCTTTAAAGAATGGGCTGTTCTTCCTCTTCCAATTAGAAATCAGCACTTAGAGATGAGCGAATTATCAAAGACCTGATGCATAGAACTTTCATAGAATTTTTCAGAAGAGTTGGTCCGATTCTATTTGCTCCAAAAACCAATGTTGCTCTAAAACACAGTAGTGAATCTGCAAACCAACAAATAGATAAAACACATGTATGGTTAAAAAATGTGGTCTAATCCCACCATAAGGGCGCTATACACTGCCCCATAATCATGGCAATTAACATCAACCTACAACGATTATTTCTAATAATTGTCACATCGACATGTGCTTTATGGAGTACATTCCTTCTAAAGTCAGAGATGTAATCTAAAGCTGGACTACTTATACTTTTCTAATGAGGCCCTAATAAGCCAAAACATGGTGACGTTGGGTCCTTATCATGGCCAAAAGAAAAAAACAAATTACAATAACAAAACATAGATTTAACCCCTTCGCGCTCCGCGGCGGATATATCCGCCACGGAGCGCAGTGACTTAGCGCTCAGTGGCGGATATATCCGCCACGGCTCCTATGCCGGCTCGGCTCTGGATCAGAGCCGAACCGGCATCGGGAAACACGGGGTGCCGGCTGTAACTAATAGCCGGCACCCCAGTGTAACACCCGCGATCGGAGTTGTCTCCGATCGCGGGTGCTTAACCCGTTAGATGCCGCGGTCAGCGCGACCGCGGCATCTAACAAGTATCTGGGGGGTCTTTCCCCCACGATCGGCCCCCCCGAACCGTTTTCGGGGGGCGCCGATCGTTGCTATAGTAACTCTGGGGTCCGATCTGGACCCCAGAGTTACTAGCAAGAATTGCCAGTAAGATGGCGTCTGTGACGTCATCTTACTGGCAAAGTGCCAGCCTATGCAAGTGCATAGGCTGACACTGATAATACTCTGCAATACATGAGTATTGCAGAATATTATCATGAAGAAGCAATCAGAAGATTGCTTCTTCATGTCCCATGGTATAAAAGTGAAAAAGTAAAAAAAAAAGTTATTCAATAAAAAAATAAAGTCATAAATCACTAAAAATGCCCCAAACCCCCAAAACATATAAAGAGACATATAACTCAAAAAAAAAGTCTAAATCATAACACAAACCCCACATATATAGTATCACCGCGTCCGTAACAACCCGTAGAATAAAAGTAAATCATTATTGAACCCCCACGATAAACGCCGTAAAAAAAAACTGTTATAAACCCTCCAAAAATTATGATTTTTACCTTTTCAATCCCACAAAAAATGATATAAAATGCGACCAAAAAACCATATGTACTCAGACATGATACTGGTGCAAAGTACAACATGTCCCGCAAAAAACAAGCCATCAACCAGCTCCGTAGCCAAAAACGTAACAAAGTTATGCCACTTGGAAGATGGCAATACAAAAATTATAGATTTTTCCCCACATTAGGGTTTTGTTTGACAAATTTAGTAAAACGTAAGAAAATATATTCATGTCTGGTATCCCCGTAATCGTATCAACCCATAGAATAAAGATAACATGACTATTAGTCTATACGGTGAACACCAAAAAAAAAAAAGTCAAAAATCCAGTACAGAATTGATGCTTTTCTACTCCTGCCCTCAAAAAAAGTTCCTAAATTTTCAACAATAGGTGATACCAACCCCAAAATGGTAACAATGGAAAAAGCATCTCATCCCGCAAAAAAAATGCCGTCACATGGCCCCAATAACGAAAAAGCGAAAATTTTATAGCCTTCAAAAGGGGCCAATGAGGAAACTAAATTCCTGGCAGCTGCAGCGCCCTCCTTCCCTTCTGCGCCTCGCTGTGCCCCCATAAAACAAGTAACGGCCACATGTGGGGGGTCTTTGTACTCAGGAGAAATTGCAGAACAAATTGTATGGTGGGTTTTCTCTTTTTATATTTTGGAAATGTGTAAATTTTGGTGCTAAATGAACGTATAAGGGAACAATATGACCATTCTAAATTTCACCTCCATTTTGATTCAATTACTATGAAGATCTCAAGGGGTTAACAATCTTCGTAAAAGCTGTTTCTGATAGCTTGAGGGGTGCAGATTTGAAAATGGGTTGGTTATATAGGGGGTTTTGATGCTAAATATGTAAAATTTCATTCAAAACTGTATTTATCCCCAAAATAGTCAATTCTGAAAATCCGGAAAAGCGATATTCTATTTGCAAGCCGCGTGACGTCAAAATAAATTATCCAGACATTTCAGAAATTATGAAAATGTAAAGTAGACAAATGGGAAATGTTATTCAGCAACTTATTTAGCTGGTAAATCTATCTGCCTGAAAACGTGATGATTTAGAATTTCGAAAATGGCAAATTTTTCAAAAAATTCATCACATTTTCTTTTTTTGTAAATAAACGCAAAACTTATCTGCCAAAATTTACCACTAAAATGAAGTACAACATGTGGGGAAAAAACAATCTCAGAATCGTTTTGATAAGTAACAGTGTTCAAAAGTTATAACCATATAAAGCGAAGCAAGTCAGAATCCAAAAAATCGGGCTGAGCCTTAAGCTGTAAAATGGCTGCGTCCTTAAGGGGTTAAAGAAATGTGTTTGTAGACTTGTGGCTACTTTCATCTAAATACAACACATGTGCCCGCAGGTCGTGTTTCTTACTGGGGCTTACCTCCATTGATGTGAATAGACCTGAGCTTTTATACTACACATAACCTGTAAACAGGGACGATCCTATTTTTGAAAGAAAGCAATCATGTTTTGCAAATTCAGGACAACCCCTCAAAAATTCTAAATCAGCTTCTCATGTCTTGACCTGTGCCGCACTGACAACTGGTAGTGTCTTCCCAATGAGGCCACCCCACAGATTGAAATGCAAGGGTCTAATTTGAAGTGGTGGTCTATGTTTGATTCATATTTTATGTGTATTTTTACCATGTTTTCACTGAGTTCTTTGCCTGACTTGCAAACATACCAAGAAAAAAAAAATTAAGTAAAAAAAAAAAAAAAATGTTCATAACCAATTTTACTGTATTCCTTTGTTTGACACATTTACATCTGGATTTCATAAAACAAAGGGGGTCATTTACTCCAGGTTTTTCTGTTATTTTTGCAACTATTTGCGTATTTGTGCCAAAATTTGCAAATTTTCCACTTGCCCAGCAAAGTTAGCCACGCAAGTTTCAGTGTTTTGCCTGATAGAGCTTTAAAATCCAGATGAACGTATTAAAAAAAAGGTCACAATTTTGTCGTAATCACAGTAAAATGGCACAATTTCCTGTCTACAGGTTGTATGTTGTATTGCAGCCTTGCTCCAGTGATGTGCTAAACAGAAAAAATGTATACCTCTACACTATTCCACACAACAAAAATATGGAAAAAATAGAAAAAGAATAATTAAACTGTAAGAAAGGAATAAAAACACAAAAGATAAAAATACAGTTATATTGTTATGTTTGTTGCTTCTAGTGATTTTGAAGGTCAAATATCAATAACTACTGCAACATTTCACGGTTGCAGGTCGCACAAAGTTCTTTCTGTAGTGCTAACCTAGATGAGGGTAATTATTTCTAGCTTTCCCCTCTTGACTGTCTCATTAAAACTATACAAATGTTAAAAGTAAAGCGGCAAATAAAAATGTACAAAACGTTCCGTTACTTGTAATGTGAAGGCTTCTGTACGTTAGGGTTAACAGACCACGTTGACATTTCTGTCAGTCTCTGTAAGTCATGAAATCTCACTTTGAGAGGACAAGTCCTCTGTGTCTTTATATTAGAAATGATAAAATGGGGTTTGATGTAGTTCTTCCATATTTCATGTCTGAACGACTCATAAAATTGAAATGATAGCACTGGGATATCTATGGCTTTCCCAATCTGTATTCGTAAGCTTTAGGTAGGTGTCTTTATTCTGCCTTAATTGACATAAAACAGATGAAGTCTATAACTCTGCCTCAATCTAAAGGGAAAAAAAACACAATTCTTCATCCCCTTTGTGATTTTCCCTTCCTTTATTCAAAAGACAAATCTGTGCAGAACCGTGGCCTCCTGATCTGTCATCTTTCAAGGCGGAATGTGACAATGGTCAGCTGAAACAAGAGGTGTTAGCACATTACGAACAGCATCTGCCTGCGTGTAGCTTTTGCCTCCTGCGGTGTTTTATGCTAATTTGTTGGGAAGCGGTCTTGCTGAGCATACAGATTAAAGCCTACTTCAGACAAAATTGAGAGTTGTTGTCTGGAGCAGGGACAATGGATGGTCCCTTCCCAAACTTTATAAGAAAAGGGGCTGCCATTTCATTGTGTCTGAGTGACACAGAGGACAAAAGGAAGACTAGTCCCAGTAAAGTTGGGTCCACATATTATTCCATCCACAGCCAAGTTTAGAAATAGTCACCAACATGATGAAATAAAGGTTATTTGTTTCATGAAATACTAAAAATGAATTATTTTAGTTGTGAAGAGTAAATATACATTAAAGATAGATTGATTGAGTTGCATTTGGGATGTGTAAATTCTATACTTTTACACTGGCCCCATAAGTAGGAATGGACTTTCCTTATGTAGTGTTCTCTACAATAGTCATTGATTGGCGTCATCCATTGAGATAAAGAAGATGTGGTGTCAGGAACAAAGAATCATCACCAGGGAAGAGATCCAGATCAAATTAGGGAGCATAATAACAAAAGGAACCAAGAATAAGAGTAAGGGTTGGGGTTAAAGTAACAAACAATCTGAAGAGTAAAACATAAGTGATACCCAGAAACTAGACTGAAGAATCACAAAGAACCAACGGTAAGAGAGAGGGGTAGCAGGGGTAACAGTCGAACAATCTGAGGGTGTGATACCCAAAAACTAGATTGAATTAAAAATCAAGGTAAGGGTCAGAATCAAGATCACATGGAAAAAATGAGAAAGAGCGAGGGGTAGGATTAAAGTAACATACAAACAATCAGAAAAGTAAGACAAGAGTGATAACCAAAAAATAGACTCAATTAAGAATCATGGTAAGGGTCAGATTCATAATCTCAAGGAACAAGACCTGAGGTTAGGTGGATAGGCTTGAGTTCCACCGGACCCAACCCCATTAACAGGGTTGCCGTCTGCTCTATCAAGAAGAACTGTAGCCAGATCTTTATCTAGATCCATCATGTGGTAGAGAAAGAGGCCATAGCTCAAGTACAGAGTAGCCTTACATGAAATGAATTGTGACTACCAGTAGAGACTCTGCTCTGGAAAAAGCTTAAGAAAAAGTGATCCTAAAAATGAGTAATCTCTGTACCTCCACCATCTTGAATGCAGCTATCTGGACTATCCATCTATGCAATAAATCCTGCACAGGATTGGCGATAATTTGGCAATAATTTTACTATGACAATTGAAATTAATACTAAAGAGTTATTTGAGAGCAAGGATGCTCATTTACAATAAGCGCGAGAATGAGCTGAAATAGAAGGTTAATCTTATGTAGAGTCCATAACAATTTTTCTGAGCAAATTCCATTTTAATCATCATTACCTGATTGCCTGAAACAGGAATGATGAAGTCACAGTCAATGATATAATGATGGAAAATAATGTATTTGAAGTAACTATGATGAGATTGGAAAATTATGGTCACCTAGGTCTTCTGCTCTTAAAGCCAGACAGCAGTCCTACATGTCATGTCAATTAAAAAATCCTCATGCTCGTTGATCTATACATTGCATTATCTATCCAGCTGTGCTCTTATGGTATCCATCATTATCCAATCATTTAGAACCACTTGGTGGATAGCAATGTGACCCGTTTACACTAAATCTTCTTCAATATATAAACCTAAAGCAAAAGCTAGCATTAGGTTTAGCACCTAGCTTTAGTAAATACTGCACATACATTCCCCATAATGTTGTGCAGGCAGGCAGCACAGTGAGAAAAAAGGGGGGATTCAATCCGTATGGGTGCCGACTACATTGGTCTGACCCAAGACCCAGGCATATTAAAGTAGTAGAGAAAGTAGCAGCACTCCGTCTTCCGATTCAGGATATTTTTATTCACATGTGGTTACAAAGCTACGTTTTGGCTATCTCAATGTAGCCATTGAAAATGCTACTTTCTCTACTACTTTTACATTCCCCACAATGTATTACTCCCCTCTTAAAAATCTACAATGTGCTGTTTTATTCAGCCTAGACATCTAAGAATAAATCAACAACTTGTCAGGGGGGTGTGTCTCTACTTCTGGTCAGAAGGGTGTGTCCTTGCACAGTCTCATGCCATCAGCATTGATTGGAGAGTATGAAGGGAAACTCTCCAACTAGTAACACCCACTTATCTAATGACCCATAATTCATATAAGAAATACCAAAGTAAGAGCATAGCACAGAGTTACAGGATAAGATTCTCCTATACTGTATTTAAGGGAAATTGAATTAATCAAGCATCCAATTCTTCAGAGATGAAAAGTTTATCTTTAATTTATTATCTTATTTAATTTAACAATGTAACTTACCGTACATTGATTTAACAC
Source organism: Engystomops pustulosus (assembly GCF_040894005.1). Taxonomy (NCBI): domain Eukaryota; kingdom Metazoa; phylum Chordata; class Amphibia; order Anura; family Leptodactylidae; genus Engystomops; species Engystomops pustulosus. The sequence goes on from NC_092414.1 coordinate 166,745,398, forward strand.
CATTGCTACGTGTTCTGTCCAAAGCAACTTACGTACAAGATAGTTTCTATATGTTTGAATTTGAATGTAAGTAGGAATAAGTATAAGTGTAACTCCAAGCAAATTATTATATGGGACCTGTGACAATTAGATAAAAAAAAATGTTGGACTGACAAGGGAACAAGAATGAACAATAAAGCTTCATTGCAGACCCCATACAGTTGATCAACGCAGCCTGGGACTCTACAGTCATGGTCTCATGGTATCATATTAAAGCTAAGAATCTCATCTTCAAAATTGCATCAGGGCTGTGTTTCTGAGCTACAGGGCCATAGATACTAGCAGTTAAAGAAATAGGCAAGAATTTTTCTCAGCTGGTTGCATTCCCAAACTGCCACACACTACCACAGCCCAATGTGATTTGAAAGGTAATATTTTATTTTTAACATAATACTAAAGGCTTCTGGTTTTAAGCAATATATAGCATGTGATAGAGAAGTCTAAAATTATGCCCCCCCCCCTGGCTGCTAAAAATGATTCATATGAAGCAAAGGTTGTCTCTTCTCAGCTATCTTTGCATATGATTTTGGAGGTGATTTTCTTTGCAGGTAAATGGGTGAGATATCACATAAAAAGGAAATTCTAGAAATGACACCTGATGGGGTTGGTAATGTAGTGGTGTAAAAGCTGATCATAGTGTTCCTTTAACCCCTTGTACACATTGTGATATTGAAAAAGATAAAAGGGAAAACAGAATTATGTGATTTTGATGTTTTTTTTGACACGTAATGGGAACAATTCCTATTGTGATTCATTCATTGAATAGTGAAAATCACACAGAAACTAATATGATATAGTACTGTACAATTTATAGGAATACAGTACTCTCAAATTCCATAAGTGGAAGTGGTAAGTACCAGAATTCTGTTTTTCTTTTATCCTTCTATAGAAAGTATTTTTGAAATGCATTTTTATTTTTGTAAACAGTAGGATTATTCATGACATGAATCTTTCCTTTAAATACTCCATGTCAGTATCCACCTGTTCCTTTAATGCATGCTCACATGAATGCCTCTGTGTAAATGAAAGCATCTGTAGAAAATATAGAATTACATCTATAATACTCTATTTTATTCCTTCTCATTGGGCGTGTTTATAATTATGCCTACAAATCCTGACTTTGTAGATTTGGCATTGAGTGGATGTTTAGACTCAGTTGTCATGTCTGAATGGGTTGAAGGAAATTCAGTGTAACAACCAACAGCTTGTACTGTATCTTGTTGCTGTTGTTTACTGGACTAGAAAGTGACATGACAAGTTAATAGAAGGACAGCAGTTACAGGGTGGGACGTTCCGAGTCTTCTTTAAGTGTCACTTAAGTGAGTGTGATCACTATAAGATGTGAAGGGAAATTGAAGTGAACACGGTATGGGTGGGTACGGTGCAATGTAAGCAGAGAAAATAAACAAGTAGTGTAGTTTATTTAGTCAATTACTGCACACAATAGCCGGATATTATAAGGGTGTAATAACAGTATAAAATAGGCTTCCAGATGTACTGCACCTGGGTCACCTATGATTCACAGTGTATTGATCAGAAAGTATCTGATCCTGGTATTAGCGCGGTGATGTAATCCTGTTATACAGAACTAGCTCTGTGTCTACCCAGATGAAATATATAGGTTATATAGATTCTGAACAATGGGATATAGTGAGATACAGATGGATACATTCAGCAATTGGCCCTGTAAAGCTATTGCATTCGTCCTCCTAAGCTTCAATCTAAGCCCAAAGTAGTGAATAATATAATAACATACTACTTGTTGATATGGGTTACTGCACAGTGAAAGGTCACCTTTCCTGACATATCTCTCTTAGTAAATACTTGTATTGCTCTTGTAATATTGATTCTGTTATTGGTTCTTCACTTGAACCATTCTTCTGTTATTCCTATTGAAATTTAAAAAGTAAATTGACAATTGGGCGTCTCCAGTTGGGTTTGACTGCTACAGGAAAATACAAAGGAAATGGTGTCAACCAGAAGAAATAAATCCTTAAAATTTGGATAATATTCTTATTTACTAAAACAGACATTTCGAGAGAGGAGACATGTTCTCTTTAGAGGGGATGGCCACTTTACCTTATGTATTTTGTAATGTGTAGGCAGGATATTAGGTAATTTACCATTTATTTACATCTTATTACTTTACATTTATTTAATCCTCGCCACTGCTTTCTTGATACTGGTTCAGAAATGTCTTTTACCTCATAATCTTCCATTCCAAAGTCTGCACATGTAGGGCCACGTGGTCCTAGCTGTCCATTACCAATTACCCTTTTAAAGGACATTTCCACCAGGATCAAGGATGGTAAACCAAGCACACTAACACACTGGTTTGCTCCCTCTGGCAGAATCTACTCATCTTTTAGTTTCTTGTTTTTAAGAAAAAATGCTTTAAAGATTATACAAATGATCCTGAGGGGCTCCAGGCTCCACTAACACCTACAGAGCACAGAGCCCCTCAGGATCATTTCCATTATTTTAAAAGCCTTAAAAAAAAACAGGGCATAACAAGCTAAAAGAAAAGCAAATTCAAATTCAGAGTATGTCAGTGTGTTTGATTTACAATCCTTGATCCTTGTGATAGATGGCCTTTAAGCACGGTGGCTGAGTGGGTAGCACTTCTGCCTTGCAGCACTCGAGTGCTGGGTTCTAGTCAACCAGGTCAACATCTGCAAAAAGTTCGTATGATCTCTCCGTGTTTGTGTGGGTTTTCTCCGGGTTCCTCCCACACTCCAAAACATACTCGTAGGTTGTGAGCCCCATGGGGACAGGGACCAATTTGTCATGCTTTGTGCAGCGCTGCGTAATCTGTGTGTGCTAAATAAATAAAGAATTATTATTATTGAGACCTTACGCTTATATTCATGAAAATTGTAATAAGATCCTGGAAGGTATATTGGCAATGGACAGTTAGAAATCATGTGACCCTCTCTCTTCACACATTGCAATGAACCTGAAGTAATAGGTAATATAGAACCATCATCATAATACACTTCAGTAAATAGTATGTCTCACCTCCCCATGATCGAGCATGGAAAAATATAGGACACCTCCTATGTTATGCCGTTTTATGGTGCTGGCCACTCGGATTTCAATGGAGAGGGGAGGGATGAGACGCACTCACTCCTCCTCGCACCTGCACCCGGTTGGATGCTCGTCCGGGCCATAGCATCTGTTCTCCAGTGGTAGCTTGCCTCTAGAGTGAACCATAGATTCAGGCATGATCTTTACTTTCTCGCTCATCATCTGATTGGTAAATTTTGGAGTTTCCCATAATATAGCTTGCATCAAAACTAAAACGTTTAACAATTCTGCTATGTGTAGGGGGGTTTTTAGACCAGCCGAAAAATTCTAGTGTAAAATGAAACACATGTCAAGGTAGTGTATGAAGAAGGTGGGTGCTCACCTGATGACCACTTGTTAGTAAGCGGTATATAAATAAATCCAGTCGGAGGGAAAGAAGGTCCTTAATTGTAAACCAAGGTTACTGCAGCAACTCCTACGCTCTTCCAAAGAACCGGTAACCAAAGGCACCGTAACGTAAATAATACAGGATTGCACAAAAAGAAGGGAGAGCCAACTGAGTGCGCTTGTAACCGGAAACAAAAATCAAATCTCCAAATGTGATGGAATTCACACTATTTATTGACATAATATAAAAGTCCAGTGGTTACGCGTTTCGGGGAGACCCCTTCGTCAGACCAATAGTGTGGACGCTGAGTTCCTGCTGAGGGCGCTCACCACCGATTTTTGTTTCCGGTTACAAGCGCACCCAGTTGGCTCTCCCTTCTTTTTGTGCAATCCTGTATTATTAAGGTAGTGTATAGCACAGGTATTTGTATGCATTCAGGTATTGGTAGCAGTATATAAATATATATGTGTAAATCAACATACAAATAACTTATCAGTGTATAGTTTTAGTTTATACTTTAGTAAACAAAACGCTGTAAAGTAGAGGGTTTTGTTAGGTAGCGACCCCCTGAGAGTACAATCCAGGCTGAACATTGACATTCTAGGGCTCCTTCAGGAATTAGACAGCTGACACTGTATTTGCATAATCTTAAGAAAAATACAGACCTACTGCGAAGCAATAAAACAAAGTCACAATTCCTGCAAGGAGGTTAATAAATCAAGATGAATAATTGAAAAATCTATAGAGGAGAGAAACATAAGACTTAGGCCTTCCTCTCCCTCGCACCCGGCGTGAGAATGGCTGAACTGCTCTTTCATTTCAAAGAGTCACCTCTGATCCGTGACATAGCCGGCTCGCAGCTGATGGCCAGCAGAATGCAGCTCAATGAGTCACCGTGGACAAGAGGAAGCCGAGAGATTTCCAGAGGAATTTGGGTTAGCTGTTATGTGCCAATCAGACCTAGAAAATAACAAACCTCCCAAAACAAGATGTCTGCTGTGAATCTAGAGATCTCTTCACACCCCAAAACTAAAGCCCTGCATGCAATCAGAAGCTTTAATACCTTGCTTAGCAACATGACAAGCCTCAGGAATACCATGAGAAAGAGGCTTTATGTCGGCCTGTGAATGCTTCCTCGCTTCTGGCTGCAAATGGCCCCTCCTTTCAGATTACTGCATGTCAGAGGCAAGAATAGTCTGCTGATAAGATCATGCATAATCTGGTATTCTCTGTAATACAACAACTTTACTAACAGGCTTGAGTTGTAGCCATAGCTTACAGTAAAATATTCTCATCTTGAACATTAAAGGGGTTTGCCCATGTTAAAAATCTCTTAGGCTACATTCACACGATGTATGCCCGCCGTACCGTAGTACGGCGGGCATACATCGGCGCTGCGGAGAGGAGCAGGGGATGAGCGCACGGCGCTGTATCACGGGAAAAGATAGGACATGTCCTATCTTTTCCCGGGCTACGGAGCGGTACGGTGCCACACGTGTGCTGCACCGTACCGCTCCCGTACAGGGCTGTGAGCCCATAGAAGTGTATGGGGGACGTATATCGGCCGTATATACGTCGGCCGTATATACGTCCCCTATACATGTGTGTGAATGTAGCCTTAAATTGTAATTCCCTAGTGATTCTTACCCAATAATGATAATTTTAACCCCCTTACTTTCATTGCTGTTTTAGTTCCTATATCTCAGTGATGGTCAGTGTAAGATTCCAAAGTGTAGACTCTCTAACCAGACACTTTGTGATTCCTCTGTGCTATGAGATGCTGTGTGCCGACAATGTGCTTAGATTATCAAGGTCCAGTGTTTAAATACAGTTTTATTTGGCTTCGGAACATTCTACTAGTAAATAAATAGAACACATAAAGAGAGATGAGACAGGTCAGAGATGAGAGATAATGAGATCCATGAGATGGATATAAACCACAATGACACTCACAGCTCTGCTCCCTCACCTTATCAAAAAACACATAGTCAGCTCTGCTATTAAGACCTTATCCGTCTGAAGTCCACTGCGGCTTGCTGGCAGGAAATGCCTGTGTCTGAGTTGGTCTTGTAATGCAGGGGGAGGGGCAGAGCACTGCAGTGTGCAGACAAGAGAAAATATTCATGAGAAGAATCCAGCCAGTCAGAAAATTGTACGGTTGTATCCAGGGACAACCAAATTGTAAATACCAGGACTAATAGAGACAGGTTGGATTTATATCTGAGAAATGTGATATTTTTGTTAATAACAGTAAATTAGAGAATGTGTTATTTTGTTATCCTGAGTGTATTTAAAAGCCTTGTCTTCATGGGAATACCCCTTTTTAATGTTCAGTTTCCTACTAAATTTTAGAAACAAAAAATTCTTGAGTTTTCTTTAATGTTGGGAAAAATAATAAAAATTTTACCATAACCTGGTATGTTGTAAGTAGTAGCAACCAGTCTGAGGAAAATGCATTTATATTCCAGGAATGTATCTGTATTCAAAGTACTATGGTGCGCTGGTGTGTGAGATTTCTTACATGTACTGCTGCAGAGACCCTCTTCCCTGCTGTTAAATACTACAACATTTACTTTGTTGGGGGAGGGGCTAAACAGTGTTGAGTGAATAAAGATCAGAATCCTGCTACAAACCTGGAATATGAATGCATCATTCACCCACAAAGATACGATTACACAGTTCTCCAGGACTGGTACCTAAAACTGTAAGCAGCTTTGTATGGTCAAAATTACTGGCAAATTCCTTTTAAGGCCAAATTCAGATTTGCACATAGTACTTATTTGTAAGGGGGTTTTCCAGCTGAAAAATTAATTACTCACAGTTACATTCTTGGTGTAGTCACTAAACTGACTTACTTCAAATGAATGGGAGCTGATCTGCATTAAACAGGTCTTACCACTACTCAGAGTATAGAGCTGTCCGACTACTGTCCCTTCCTCTGAGTATTAGCTGCTGAGAACAGATGAACAATAGGGTCTTAAAAGGGTATTCCCATCCGGGCATTTACATTTAATTTAATTCATTTGCCACATGTAAACATTTCTTCAATTTGATGTTATTTAAAAAAATGTTCCTGTGTGAAGATAGTTTCTCATAAATATAGTCATGTTGTCCCTTAGAAACGAGATAGCTTCCTCAGATACGACCACCTCACATTTTGGCAACAGTGACCAGACATGTGCTATTGAGTCCTGCCTCGATTCAGCGTTCATTACCACAGCATAGCTGTAGTATATACACTTACCCTTGGACATTTCATGTACCAAAACCTTTTGTTTCTTTGTGCTATCCCTCCAGCAGAGGTGGCCGTAACCAAGGAGTCAGTCTGGTTTCTAAGGGACCATAACACTACATTTATGAGAAATCATCTTTACCCAGGTGCATTTTTTTAATAATATCTAATTGAAAAAATGTTTATATATGGCTGATTAATAAAACAGAATGTGAATGCCCAGACGAGAATACCCCTTTAAGTCTGGGAGTCCTTCATGTGTTTTTTGCACACTGTATGCGGCTTTCATATGTCTTGCACTAAGGAGAGGCTTCCATCGGCACACTCTGCCATAAAGCCCCGACTTCTGAAGGGCTGCAAAGATAGTTCTCTTTGTGTAACTTTCTCCCATCTTCCTACTGCATCTGTGGAGCTCAGCCACAGTGATCTTGGGGTTCTTCTTAATTTCTCTTATCAAGGCTCTTCTCCGCTTAGTGATTGCTTATTGTGGGTGGACAGCCAGGTCAAGGAAGACTTGTGGTCACCCCAAACTTCTTCCATTTAAGGATAATGGAGGTCACTGTGCTCTTAGGAATCTTCAGTGCTGCAAAAATACTTATGTAACCTTGGCCAGACCTGTGCCTTGCCACAATTCTGTCTTTGAGCTCCTTGGACAGTGCCAAAGACCTCATGATTCTCATGTGCTCTGACATGCACTGTGAGGTCTTAAATAGACAGGTGTGTGAGGTTGCTCGGTATGTCTAGGGGAACGGGGGATTGTGTTTTACATATATTTCATTGTTTTTTGCCAAAATAATAACTTTGTTAAAGTGCCCCGCTGCAAGCCACCTCCTCAGCCAGCCAGGAACTAGGTTGACACTAGGTGACATCAGAAGGCGTGGAGAGTATAGGGCGTGTGCTTTCTCCTAGGAAAGGGGAGGGAAGGGGCACGTGAACATATTAAAGTCCATGAAAATCGAAAGGCACTCAGGCGCTGTCAACCTGAGCGCCCTAACACTTTTATAAAGTTATTATTTTGGCAATAAAAACGCTGAAATACATTATTGTCCTTTAGGATTTTGTTGTCTCTAGATTGGGAGAGAAGACAATTCAAACAGGGAGCAGAACAACCATAATAATAATAATTCTTTATTTATATAGCACATACAGATTACACAGCGCTTGCCCAATCAGTTCCTGTCCCTATGGGGCTCACAATCTAAGAAACCTACCAGTATGCAGATGTTGATCCTGGGACTTGAACCAGGGTCCCCAGAGCTGCAAGGCGGTAATGCTAATCACTGTGCCACCATGCCGTCCCATGGAAAAAAAAATAAAGAATCAAAGAGAGTCAAAGAATACAAAACTTGTCTAGTCTTCCACAAAAGAAGCCTTAACGCTTTCTATTTATGAGAGTGACACTGATGGAGAATATTTTCGTATCATTAGATGTTCTACCTTCAAATATTGTTTGACCAAAAATCACCAAATAAAAATTGCTTTTAATGTGTTCAGAAACACTGCGAAACCGTTTGCTGATTTGTTTGCACAGGATTCTTTGCTGCAGTTTCACCTTTAATTGAAATCCCTCCTTGTGCTTAATTGCTGACAGTCTCAGATGTTCCTCAAGTGTCCATCTCTTGTAGTACTTATGTGACATGGTTGTTCATAAAGGATTCGATTTGAACAGTTGCTGCATGGAATCAGGACCACCACTAAGAATTTCATGGACCCTGACTGTCAAATTTTGTGGCCCCACCTTCCCCATGCATGTCAGTTTCTCATCTGGGCTGATCCTGGGCTGCAAAGGTATTTTCTGCTCTACAGCAGTATACAGCATACAAATGATGTTTTGTGCCTAAAACATTAATATAACAAAACTTTTTGCACAGAAACTGTAACATAGCTAAATGTATTAGATGGGTAAAGTAATCTTATCAAAACTAATCTTACTACAAGGACACCATAACCAAGATTACTACATTACATTACCAGAACCCAGCTTACTACATAGATGTGATACTAGTACATGATACAGGGATACAGCACTAGAACAAAGATTACTACATAGCTACAGGACCAGAAACAAGGTTTTCAAAATGGATACCTAACTAGAACTAAGCAACGTTAGACAAACAGCCTTAGGCTCCATTCACACCACCTATTGGGGGGCGTATATAAAGCCGCAAGCTTGCAGCCATATATATATCCCCCATAGGCCAGCAATGAGCAAATGGAACGGTACGGTGCAGCACACGTGCGACACCATACCACTCCATACCCGGCTTCCGGCGCCGTGCGCTATGTATCTCTATGGAGAGGGTCAGGGGTGCGCAGCGCTCACCCCCTCCTCCTATTCCGTGTGCCGGCAGCACGGCGGGCACACTTTAGTGTGAATGTAACCTTATACTGTACCCGATTAATCTGATGTAGTATAAGACTGTCTATATGTACCATCCCGTCATAGGAGAAGATAACAGAACATCAGAGCACAGTAGAGATGCTGGTGACTCACACATGACATATTTGGTTGGAGGATTTCTCTTTCAGTTTCTTCTACCATGCCAGATTCTTAGGACCATAGCTCATCTCTACATATTTAGCAATACCAAAATGTTAGCACCTTTTTAACACAAATATATCACGTTACAATGACTACTTAGCTGCATCACATACAGGGGCCTAACTACAGTGGGAGCAGCCACAGCATCTGCTATGGGACTCACAGTGTAAGGGGGCCCCGGGATCTTCTTATCTGACACACTAATGAATGGATGATGTGCACCATTATACACTCACTGGCCACTTTATTAGGTACACCTGTCCAACTGCTCGTTAACACTTAATTTCTATTCAGCCAATCACATGGCGGCAACTTAGTGCATTTAGGCATGTAGACATGGTCAAGACAATCTCCTGCAGTTCAAACCAAGCATCAGGAAGAAAGGGGAAGAAAGGTGATTTGAGTGCCTTTGAACGTTGCATGGTTGTTGGTGCCAGAAGGGCTGGTCTGAGTATTTCAGAAACTGCTGATCTACTGGGATTTTCACGCACAACCATCTCTAGGGTTTACCGAGAATGGTCCAAAAAAGAAAAACATCCAGTGTGCGGCAGTTCTGTGGGCAGAAATGCCTTGTTGATGCCAGAGGTCAGAGGAGAATGGGCAGACTGGTTCGAGCTGATAGAAAGGCAACAGTGACTAAAATCGCCACCCGTTACAACCAAGGTAGGCAGAAGAGCATCTCTGAACGCACAGTACGTCGAACTTTGAGGCAGATGGGCTACAGCAGCAGAAGACCTCACCGGGTGCCACTCCTTTCAGTTAAGAACAGGAAACTGAGGCTACAATTTGCACAAGCTCATCGAAATTGGACAGTAGAAGATTGGAAAAACGTTGCCTGGTCTGATGAGTCTCGATTTCTGCTGCGACATTCGGTGGTAGGGTCAGAATTTGGCGTCAACAACAAGAAAGCATGGATCCATCCTGCCTTGTATCAACGGTTCAGGCTGGTGGTGGTGGTGTCATGGTGTGGGGAATATTTTCTTGGCACTCTTTGGGCCCCTTGGTACCAATTGAGTATCGTTGCAACGCCACAGCCTACCTGAGTATTGTTGCTGACCATGTCCATCCCTTTATGACCACAATGAAGCCAACATCTGATGGCTACTTTCAGCAGGATAATGCACCATGTCATAAAGCTGGAATCATCTCAGACTGGTTTCTTGAACATGACAATGAGTTCGCTGTACTCAAATGGCCTCCACAGTCACCAGATCTCAATCCAATAGAGCATCTTTGGGATGTGGTGGAACGGGAGATTCGCATCATGGATGTGCAGCCGACAAATCTGCGGCAACTGTGTGATGCCATCATGTCAATATCTCTGAGGAATGCTTCCAGCACCTTGTTGAATCTATGCCACGAAGAATTGAGGCAGTTCTGAAGGCAAAAGGGGGTCCGACCCGTTACTAGCATGGTGTACCTAATAAAGTGGCCGGTGAGTATATATATATGTTATGTTGCACACTGTACAGTATAATATGTATATAACAGTGCACATCTTCCATAGTACACAGCAAGAATCGGCAGCTCAGATAAGAAATGTCTGGGGAGAGGGAGGGGTCAGCAGAAGGACAGGACTAGAGATATCTCATCTCTAATTCCTGCCGTGTACCTTCCCAATGTGGTCAGCAGCTACTGGGACAGATCTGTGTAAATAAATGTATATATCAGAGCATAAATATGTGTGCATAAGTGTATAAATGTTGAGTATATACATGTGTATAAATCTGTATAAAAGTATCCAAATATGTATAGTTTTTGAGGGGGTAATACAAGGGGGAAAAGTGAGTTACCCCAGTTACTGTAGTTTTCTTTTCACCAATACAGAGTAAAAAACAGTTGCGTCAGTTTTTCTGTGTGGTTGATTTTCAGCTCACTACACCCCCTGCTTGCCCTCCATATACTTCTTCTGTAGCATGATAGAATTCATTCAGTTAAGCAGGGTGAGGAGCTAAGAGCCAGTAATGTGAAGAAGTAATCATCTTTATCAGCTAAGATGCATTAAGATGTTTCTGATACAGGGGCGTAACTAGGAGAGACAGGGTACCACAGCAGTCTTCTGAATGGGGCCCCCTTTCCCTTAAAAAATATACATACAGGCAGTCCCCGGGTTACATACAAGATAGGGTCTGTAGGTTTGTTCTTAAGTTGAATTTGTATGTAAGTCGGAACTGTATATTTTATCATTGTAATCCCAGACAGAACTTTTTTGGTCTCTGTGACAATTGGATTTTAAAAATGTTGGGTTGTCATAAGAATCAAGATTAACACTAAAGCTTCATTACAGACACCTGTGATAACTGTTACAGCTGATCATTGTAGCCTGGGACTAAAGTACAATAAATTACCAATATCCAGAGGTCCGTTTGTAACTAGGGGTCGTATGTAAGTCGAGTGTTCTTAAGTAGGGGACCGCCTGTAATTGTATACTCACACATTAAAGTTACATTCACACACCGTGTATACACAACATATACACACATACAACATATACACGAATACATACAGTACAATATACACCCAAGCATCATATACACTGACATACAGCATATACACATCACATATACACACACTTGCAGCAGGTTTTCCCCCTAAAATTTACATACATAAAATACCATACAGACATTCAGCATACACAAACTTACTGCATATACACACCAAATACACACCCATTACCTTGGCACCAGGGCCCCCAGACACTGCGGGCCCCATAGCAGCTGCTACCACTGTAGTTACGTCCCTGTTCTTATATGTGCTTGCAGTGTTAATTTGTACAAGGCTTGATGAAAAAATAGTTACTAGCACATAGTTCAATGTTGATTTTTTTATTTCATTCATGAATTGCTCATTGAAACAATTACCATACGGAAATACTTCCCACAATATAATGGTACTGATATAACTCAATCCAATCCATTGGTCAATGTTCCCGCAAATGACAAAAAAGTAAAAAAAATAACAGTGCATTATACAGGCAGTCCCTGGGTTACGTACAAGATAAGTTCCTTGGGTTTATATTTCAGTTGAATTTGTATGTAAGTCGGAACTGTATATTTTATAATTGTAGCTCCAGAAAAAAAAAAATTCCCAGTGACAATTGGATTTTCAAAATAAATTTTCTGTAGTGGGAACAAGGATTATCAATAAAGCTTCATTCCAGACACCTCACAGCTCATTGCAGCCTGGGACTATAGTAAAGCATCCAGAGAGCTTAATTAGAGATCATTTTCGGTTACTGTTTGTAACTAGGGGTCGTCTGTAAGTCTGGTGTTCTTAAGTAGGGGACCGCCTGTATATAAAACTCCAAAAATGTTACATTGAAGCTCACTGGCATTAAAGAATATTCTAGACCTGGCGCTTGGACGTCACTTTTATAACTCAATGACGATTTACCGAGTTACAATGTGATATAAGGGTATTTATTGCCCTCTGCTGGTTTCATCTTTAAACACATCATTATAACATTCTCAACACCCTCAAGTGAGGCTTTCGCCATGATATCATTGTCCGTCAGTTCTTTGTATGATGAGGGAAACAATAGACAATTTCTATTTTATGTGACAATATTGAGAAATGATAATAAGACATAAAGCAATTTATATTTCACCCTAATAAAATATCATTTTCTTCAGTGACGTAGAATAGAACTAAGTTCCAAAGTTTCTCAGGATACAATCAGTGCAGCATGGGCCTGATGACAATGTCAGCTCTGCTACATATGTATCCCATGTTCCAAAACAACAGGACTTAATTAGATGAAGACGGGCTATAGACTGCAATATGTAGAAGAGGAACAAAAGCTGCAAGTGCCATTGATCGGCCTCTGCTGTTTATTTACTCCGGAGTGATTGTCTTATCACAGTTCTCGGCTTAGTTCATCATTCCTTCAAGTTTTGTATGAATACGGGAAGGTGCTAGGACAAGTAGGACTAATTTTAATTGGGTCTTCTGAAGCCGGGAATAGCCTTTCTTTGCCTGTCACTCACACTAGAAGACATAAGCTCTTGTCTCAATCAATAGCTGCAGTATATTCCCCTTTAATCCTGTGGTCCTTTTGTTCAGGATTAAATAAAGGGCTGTCTACCACATTTTCTCATCCCTCTTGTCACCAGCCCTTTCCCCATCCTACCCTGACCTCTGATGACCCAACTGGTGGCTCTGAAACTCCAAGAATTCCCAAGCAGGGCTCTAGCCAACAAACATAATTAAAGGGTATTCCCTGCCTACGCTCAGTGCTGTAGATTGGTGATATCTTCTCCCAATAAAGTCAATAGCAACACAATTTGAGGTGAAAGGGGTCATAAAAAGCAGCACAAGTAATGCCCATAATTCTGCACTTTTTATTGGTCTCAAACCAGTTGAGGATATTATTTGGTAAATGAAAAAGTAATTCATTGTTTTTTTTCAATTTATGGCTTTGGTGTAGGAAAGTAACTAGTCAATAGCTGGATCCTTCCAAATATTCTTAAAAGTGAAGGCTAAAAATGTAGGGGCTTAAATAAAAAAATGTACTGGTCAAATTAATCAATAACATTTATTAGTTAAATCACTCAAATTATATGTATTTTTATTTAAAAAATAACACCTGTGTGTAGATATTGCTGTTAATGACTTGACTATAAAAATTAATCTAATCCATCCGTTGAAGTGGTTTTTCCCAGTATGCAGTCAGCAGTACTGGCCATATCAGTAGAAAAAAACAATATTGAGAAGTCATAAATAAAAAAAAAAAAGAATGAGGCTCAGTCAGGGGCCGACTGGGTTGGGGCTGGTCTGGGGCCTGTAACATCTTCGTATATATACCCGAATATAAGCCAGCTTATAATTGGGTATATAAAAAGAATAAAGTATGTGCTCACCTTTCCTGATGCTCCCCGCAGCTCCACTACCTTATCCCGCCGGCAGTGACAGGTTCGTGTGCATTAGCAGTATACAGACTATGACGTCATAGCAGCTGATGTCATAATCTGTGTACCGCCAGCATGCACGGACCTGTCACTGCCGGTGGGACTTGATAAAGTAGCAGAGCTGTGGGGAGTGTCGGAAAGGTGAGTAGATACTTTATTATTTTCATGTGCTGGCCAGAGGGCTTGCAAAATACCAGAGGTACTGGCTGGTTGTATACTGGGGGGACTGGCTGCTATATACTGGGCAGACTGGTTTGCTATATAATGCGACTAGCTGGCTGTAAATGGGGGGCTGGCTGTATACTGGGGGCTGGTTCTATATATAAAGGGGACTGGCTGGCTAAATATGGGGGCTGACTATATAGAGGGGATTGGCTGGCTATATATTGGGGGCTGGCTATGTACTCTGGGTGGGCAGGCTGTATACTGGGGACTGGCTGGCTTTATACTGGGGGCTGACGGGCTATATACAGGGTGCTGGCAGTATACTGGGGTCTGGCTGGCTAAATAGAGGGGTCTGGCTGGCTATATACAGGGGACTGGCTGTGTTATATGGCATAGAAGTAATAATAGCAGTTATTATAGTAGTTATATTCTTGCACATAGAGGGCAATGTTATAGTAGTTATATTCTTGTACATAGGGGGCAGTATTATAGTAGTTATATTCTTGTACATAGGGGGCAGTATTATAGTAGTTATATTCTTGTACATAGGGGGCAGTATTATAGCAGTTATTTTCTTGTACATAGGGGGCAATAGTATAGTAGTTATATTCTTGTACATAGGGGGCAGTATTATAGTAATTATATTCTTGTACATAGGGACAGTATTATAGTAGTTATATTCTTGTACACGGGAGCAGTATTATAGTAGTTATATTCCTGTACATAGGGGGCAGTATTATAGTAGTTATATTCTTGTACATAGGGGGCAGTATTATAGTAGTTATATTCTTGTACATAGGGGGGCAGTATTAAAGTAGTTGAGTGATTTATTAGTTAAATCACTCAAATTATATTTATTTTTATTTAAAAAATAACACCTGTGTGTAGATATTGCTGTTGAAGACTTGACTATAAAAATTAATCTAATCCATCCATTGAAGTGGTTTTTCCCAGTATGCAGTCAGCAGTACAGTGACAGGTGACAGGTCCATGACAGGTCCATGTGCATTAGCAGCGTACAGACTATGACGTCATAGCAGCTGATGTCATAGTCTGTGTGCCGCCCGCATGCACGGACCTGTCACTGCCGGTAGGACTGGATAAAGTAGCAGAGCTGTGGGGAGTGTCGGAAAGGTGAGTAGATACTTTATTATTTTCATGTGCTGGCCAGAGGGCTTGCAAAATACCGGAGGTACTGGCTGGTTGTATACTGGGGGGACTGGCTGCTATATACTGGGCAGACTGGTTTGCTATATAATGCGACTAGCTGGCTGTAAATGGGGGGCTGGCTGTATACTGGGGGCTGGTTCTATATATAAAGGGGACTGGTTGGCTAAATATGGGGGCTGACTATATAGAGGGGATTGGCTGGCTATATATTGGGGGCTGGCTATGTACTCTGGGTGGGCAGGCTGTATACTGGGGACTGGCTGGCTTTATACTGGGGGCTGATGGGCTATATACAGGGTGCTGGCAGTATACTGGGGTCTGGCTGGCTAAATAGAGGGGTCTGGCTGGCTATATACAGGGGACTGGCTGTGTTATAGTTTCATAGTTTCATAGTTTCTACGGTTGAAAAAAGACACTTGTCCATCAAGTTCAACCAAGGAAGGGAAGGGATTGGATGAGGAAGGGATTCAGGGGAAACAATTCTAAATAACATAACCATCAATGTTATTTAGGTGTAAAAAGGCATCTAGACCCTTCTTGAAGCTATCCGCTGTCCCTGCTGTGACCAGCGCCTGAGGCAGGCTATTCCACAGATTGACCGTTCTCATAGTAAAAAAGCCCTGTCGCCTCCGGTGATTAAACCTTGATTTCTCCAAACGGAGACAGTGCCCCCTCGTCTTTTGATTTGATCTAATCTGAAACAACTTACCACCATATTTTTTGTATGGACCATTCATATATTTAAATAAATTAATCATGTCCCCTCGTAGTCGTCTCTTTTCCAGACTAAATAAATCTAGTTGTTTTAATCTTTCCTCATAACTGAGACCCTCCATACCCCTTATCATTTTTGTGGCTCTACGTTGAACCCTCTCCAGCTCCAGGGCATCCTTTTTATGGACCGGTGCCCAGAATTGGACAGCATATTCCAGGTGTGGCCGAACCAGTGCCTTGTATAGTGGTAATATTACATCCCTATCACGAGAGTCCATACCACTTTTGATACATGACAAGATCCTACTGGCTTTAGAGGCAGCTGATTGACATTGCATGCTGTTATTCAATTTATGATCTACTAGTACCCCCAGGTCCTTCTCAACAAGGGACTCTCCCAGATTTACTCCCCCAAGGACATATTTTGCCTTTGGATTATTGGCCCCCAGGTGCATAACCTTACATTTATCCACATTAAACCTCATTTGCCAAGTGGATGACCAAACATTCAGTTTGTCCAAGTCACCCTGCAGCCTATGAACATCCTCCATAGACTGTATTACACTACACAGTTTGGTGTCATCTGCAAAAATAGACACAGTGCTATTAATTCCTACCTCTATATCATTAATAAATATATTAAATAGTAGTGGGCCAAGCACAGAACCTTGGGGTCCACCACTCATAACTAGTGACCATTCCGAGTAGGAATCATTGACCACAACTCTCTGGATACGATCCTTCAGCCAGTTTTCAATCCAATTGCAAATGATTTCTGCCAAACCAATAGTCCTAATTTTACCCATCAGGCGTCTATGAGGGACAGTGTCAAATGCCTTTGCAAAGTCCAAGAACACAATATCCACAGCTGCTCCTCCATCCAGGCATCTGATCACCTCTTCATAAAAGCAGATAAGGTTAGTTTGACAACTTCTATTCTTAGTAAACCCATGCTGGCTGTCACTTATTATACTATTTGATGTCACATACTCCAGTATGTAGTCTTTTACTAAACCTTCCAATACTTTCCCCACAATGGAAGTTAAGCTTACAGACCTGTAATTGCCTGGCAAAGTTCTAGAGCCCTTTTTATATATTGGCACCACATTTGCCTTGTGCCAGTCACTTGGCACCACACCAGACATTACAGAATCCCTGAAGATTTTAGCCAGCGGTACAGCAATAACAGAACTGAGTTCTTTAAGAACTCTGGGGTGTAACCCATCTGGTCCAGGAGCTTTGTACACATTGATTTTATTGAGCTTAGATTGGATAATGTCTACATTTAGCCAGCCTAGTATATCACAGGATCCATGACCCGCACTGACACCACCCAAGTCAGAAGTTCTCTCTTCTATTGTATAAACGGAGCTAAAAAACCTATTAACTATCTCCGCCTTCTCTTGGTCTCCAGTCACCGATGCCCCATTTTCAGAATAAAGGGGTCCAACCTGTTGTGACCCATTTATATGGCATAGAAGTAATAATAGCAGTTATTATAGTAGTTATATTCTTGCACATAGAGGGCAATGTTATAGTAGTTATATTCTTGTACATAGGGGGCAGTATTATAGTAGTTATATTCCTGTACATAGGGGGCAGTATTATAGTAGTTATATTCTTGTACATAGGGGGGCAGTATTAAAGTAGTTATATTCGTGTACATAGGGGGGCAGTATTATAGTAGTTCTATTCTTGTACATAGGGGGCAGTATTATAGTAGTTCTATTCTTGGACATAGAGGGCAATGTTATAGTGATTATATTCTTGTACATAGGGGGCAGTGTTATAGTAGTTCTATTCTTGGACATTGTGGGAAGTATAGTAGTTATACTCTTGTACATAGGGGGAGATTATAGTAGTTCTTTTCTTGAACATGCAGTATTATATTTTATTACTTGAGGGCAGTATTATAGTAGTTACATTCTTGTTTATCAGAGAAGTTATTGTAGTAGTTTATATATATACACCTGCTTTATTACAAACTAAGCAATATTTCTCAAGAAAGTATATTAGAAAAATCTTCACCACCTGATATGACAGGTACTCTTTAACTACACTAGATATCAAAGGGCAAAATGGCCTACCTGACGCTTACCTACCTGGCCTATATCTTCAGCATTGGGACACTTTATTTTTGTAGTAGCAACTGGCTGTGGTATGAAAAGAGTGAAATGTGGTGGTTGTCACTTGAAAATCTGAACATAGCCATCTGTAGAGATTAGCGGACCTGATGGTCAGGATAACCGAGGGCCATCTAAAGCTATGACTTGTTGCTAAAAGCATCGGCTAGGAGCTGAAAAGCCAGTCTGTCAATATGTCCGTATCAAGTGGCTGAACCCAATCACTGACCCTGATCATCAGATAAATAGTATGAGCTGTGACTACTTCCCTTCTAGTTCCCAACTGTGTTTGATTGCATGATATGAAGCATACATGGTCATGGCACAACAGACCAGGGCTATTGAATCTATGTATGTTGAATACCAATAAAGATAACCACTACAATAGAGTAGCAAATAACCAGTCCCTATACTATCCACAAAATGAATACCAATAACAGTATATAAGACCACAATATAGAAGTCAAAGCCAAATAGCCAATACACCCCCTTGAGGAAACAACGGTGAAACGTACGTCGGGGTGCTGCGGTGGTGGTCAGGGAGCTTTTATACTTTTTGGTAGGCACCTATGTATATAACGCCCTTCTTTGGGGGCAATGATACTGTTTGGTTCCTGTATATACATACACACTGTTCTCTCTTAGGTTTCGGTTACATGTCTATTGGGACGGCTGATTGTACTATTAACTAACCACCATCACTTTTTGTGTGTTTGTTGTGTGTTTTATGTGATGATTTTAACATTTTTTATCTTTTTGATTGCCATGTGTTAATAAAGATTAAAGGTGTTTTATTGTATTGGCTATTTGGCTTTGCCTTCAATATTGTGGTCTTATATACTGTTATTGGTATTCATATTGAATCTATGTAGTCTATATGTATAATTGTATTGAACTCATCTATTTTGTTTTTACAATCTAAAATGGAATGTTTTGATAAACTGTAACAACTTTAAGCCTCTTTTATTGACCTCAAGGTCTATGCCAGTGGTGGCGAACCTATGGCACGGGTGCCAGAGGTGGCACTCAGAGCCATTTCTGTGGGCACTCAGGTTGTCACTCTAGGACAAAGTTCAGCAGAATGGAACAAATCCTCCAAATCTTCCTGAAGCCCCAGGCAACTTAAGGGAAGCTGCTCTCAGCGCTATTTAAAAGAGACATTTCATTGGCTGTTTGGAACTGCAGGAAAAGTGAGAAGGTGTGGACAGGGCTGCATTATCTTTGGAGATCCTACTGCTGGACCTTCAATTCTTCCTCTGCACAGAGAACCTGGAGAGAAGCTATAATGAGAGTCTGAATTTGCCTTCC
The DNA here is from genome assembly GCF_040894005.1 of Engystomops pustulosus. Classification (NCBI taxonomy): domain Eukaryota; kingdom Metazoa; phylum Chordata; class Amphibia; order Anura; family Leptodactylidae; genus Engystomops; species Engystomops pustulosus. The sequence goes on from NC_092414.1 coordinate 166,765,013, forward strand.
TTCCAACTGTATTGGTTGCCTCAGGGGACCGATATGATTGAAAGATGTGGAAGAACAGGTAGCAATAAGTTACTGCTTAAAATGCCATGTTGACACTTCACAGTAAATAAGTGGATTTTGGTTGTAGTTTGGGCACTCAGTCTCTAAAAGGTTCGCCATCACTGGTCTATGCTGTGACCTTGAGGAACCTGGGGATTTCATTACAATTTCTGTTCTTGTGGATGCTGTATACTGATAGATTTCTTTGGTTCTGTAACATCCACATACTCAAGATGGGCATTTTACCCATGCACCTGAGAAACTCTTCATCTGACTCTCTGTGGTGCTGTGTGTTGATTTATAGGGGGCAATGCACTTTCTACTTATATCCTTACACCCTTGCTTATTAGATCTGTCGCACAGTTCTTCTAATAAATGTTAGGCTAAATTGAAACTCCATTTTATCCCTAGCTCCTTACCTTTCTCCTCCTTGAAGTGGTTAATGTGGACAGGGGCGGATTATAGGAAGGGCTCCAGGGGCATGCGTACCAGGGCCCCCAGCACTTTACTCATAAGAAGACCGTAACTAGCAGTGTCCGCCACTGTTTCTGGAAGTTCTGTGAAGCCGCAGTGCCACCGCGGTGCACGTGCTCCTGCCTCGAAGCTCTGTCAGTAAGAGCCTGCCCACCCAGCCATACTCAGTTGCATTCTGCATGCGGTGTAATTTTATGAGCTGCGTTGTAGAGTGACACCTGATTCCCCCCTCAGTACCTAACACTGGTGTGCTTGCCAATCAGTATTAACTTCCTAACAAATCATTTGGCTTAATCTGTGAGAGAAGGAGAGAGAACTCTCATGGAAGCAGTGATGCATGATACTGGTGTGGTGACTAGGACTAGTAGTCAGTGCATCTGCCACTGTGCCAGCTAAGCCAGCAGCTAGGCTAACATCACTGCCGCTGTCCTGAATGTTTAGAATATTAATGATATTTTATAATAGTAATAGATACCACTGTCTGGCCTACATTAAATGAGGAGCAACAGATTTTGTGCCCAGGGGCCTCAAATTACCATACTCCAACCCTTACAGTGCATATAACAGATACCTGTTGTACTTTATCCTCTTAACATTCCTATTGGGGACTCTTCCACCTTAAACTTTTGAAACTTTGCATTTCCAACTTGCAACTTTCTTACTCTCTTTCTTAGTCTTTGGGCTTATAGTGTCTCTAGTAGATCTTAGGCATAAGTATTGTTCCAGGGTAAACAGCTCTAACTTTGGGAGACATTTTACAGATCATGAAGGACATATTGGACAAATTGGACATTACAGAGCAAAAACATGGTCTTATTAAACAATAGGAATAAGACCCTGCTCACAAGAGCTTACAATCTATGAGAGTAAGGATATCAGTGGTCAGTGACCACCAACGAACATACCCCTTTAAAGTGATGTTCAACAGGTTGTAATTTGAACTTTCTACATCATGTTCTTCAAACTATTACTGAACAATTATTGCAAGACAAAAAAAACCCTCAGGAAATAGATCCCTACCATTAGGTTGCATCATTGTTGTGAAGAGTTGTACTGTACTTTACTTAGATTAGAAATATGAGTAAAAGTCAGATGTAAATCATCAAACGAAACCATCTTCTTCCAGTGCTCCATTGTACAGTTCTGATTTTCATGTACATGTTCCTGTATTCAATGATCAAGTGTCAAAGTTCTTATACAGTGTATGTTCTATCCCTCTACATTAAGGTAGTAGTTGTAATGGGGGCACTGGATTGAAGGGCAACAGACAGGACAATGAACCCTAAAACTCCAGCCCCCCAACAACCCTACCTGGTTGCCTTTATATAACCTAAGCGATATGGGACAACCACAAAGGCGGTTCCTCTCTACGCCACAGTGCAGACACGAAATAGGATGAACACGCAGATAAACACAATAAGGACAATAAACAATCCAGATTATAGAGATCGGATATAACATACAGATTCCCATACACCAAAAGATAGTCACAAAAACCAGGCAAGAATCAGATAACCAGAAATACAGAAATAGCAAACAATATCAGTACATATAATACACGAAACTCACCACACGCTGAGGGGGAAGCGGGTGGTTAGCTGCAGCCTGTATGTGCCTGTATCTGTCTTCTCTCCTCCACACTCGTGGAGCTCCCTCTCCCCACTTCCTGTCTTGTGCATGGAGCAGACGGGGGGGGGGGGGGGTGTGGAGGAGAGGAACATAAAAAGGCATTTTATAAAATCAGCATAGCAAAGGCTATTGGAACCTGTGACCAAATAAAAATGACATTTCTGGTCACAAGTCGCTTAAACACAGCTGGTCCAGAACCAAACTACAAACTGCAGGTCATGGTAGGATCAATTATTGGCCCAGCACTAGAACACTATTCAGGCTGCAAAAAACAAGTTGTCAGCTTGTTGTGACAATAGTTTTTTGAGTAAACATTTTTCAGAAGTGCATTTATAGCAGTGATGCCAAACCTTTTAGACCCAAACTACAATCATAACTCACTTATATATAAGTGCCTGCAGGGCAGATTTAATTAGTTCCTTTAGTCCCAAAACAAGAATGCGTTGCTTTAAAATAGCACTGAAAGCAGCATTTCTTGAGTTGCCTGTGACTGCAGGATGATTCTTTGAGTCCTATCTGGTAAACTCTGTGCTGTGTTGATGGCTTCCGTGCCCAAAAAGAGGGCCCTGAGTGCACCTGTGCCATAGGTTTGCCACCACTGATCTATAGAATAGGAGTAAACAGTATTTTGTGTAACCCTGTCAGAGCACATAGGAATTCTTTATTATAGGGCACCATGTATATATAATAAATATGCGTGTTGGAGTGATGTGCTTCCCTTTGTATCTGCCGCTAACTGATGAACTGTGGAAGATGTAAAGGGCTTTTATTTCAGAAACTAAAGAGAAATGAATTCCCCAACAAGTAATGGGTTAGGAGGCCTATCTTTTAGGTCACAGGTACCAAACCTATGGAATTGGTGCCCTTTCTGTGGGCACTCAGGCCATGTCTCCAAGACAGAATTCACCAAACATGACCAAATCCACCAAATCTTTCCGCAATCCCAGGCAACTTAAGAGATGCTGCTTTCAGCACTATTTTAAAGCAACAACTCATTGACTGCTTGAAACTGAGGGAAAAGTGAGAAGGTGTGGACGGAATTTGTAGGTCATCCTGCTCAACCCACCACTTTTCTGTATAGAGAAATCTTGGAGAGAAGCTATAAAAATAGTTTGAATTTCCCCTCCATTTTTTCAACTGTATTGGTTGCCTCAGAGGGCCGATACGATTGAAAGATGTGGAAGAACAGGTAGCAATAAGTTACTGCTGCCATGCTGGCACTTCACAGTAAATAAGTAGATTTTGGTTGTAGTTTAGGTACTCAGTCTCTAAAAGGTTCGCCATTAGGCTGCATTCACACGGACATGTATTTCTCCAGTCCTGTATCTACAGGCTGTATTTCTGTATAAATACGTGACGTTTTTCATCCGTATGCAGCACGTATTTAACCCATATTTTATACATGCCCATAGACTTTTAGGGCATACAGAACTGAAATACGGGAGAAAATAGGACATGCTCTATATTTTTATACGGCCAGTATACGGTACGTACACTCCAGTGTCAAAAACGGCAATATAAATGGTTGAACGTATTGTCCATTGAAATGAATGTGGCCGTATGTAACCTGTAAAAAAACGGTACGTATACGGACGTTTTTATACGTCCGTGTGAATGTAGCCTTAGTGTTTTAGGTTTTTTGAAAACTGCCATATCTCAACACAGAGATTCTCCATGGATTTTCATAAGGATCCATACCGTTTAGGTTCAACTCTTTGTGCAGCACCATGGACAACATGTCAAATAGCTGTGAATCACAGGGAACATTCCTGGTTCTTGTTTCAACTTTCTGTGTTGATAACTTTTGAACCACGAGAGATATTGTAATTATGATTGTGACAATTGGATAGGGAGACAATTCAGGGCTTCTTTGTCTCTTTCTCATTGGAAAAACTTTCCCTTGATGTAGTGTGGCAGCTTTCAAGATGACAGCCATGTTTCAGGCATAGCCTTAAAGACATTACTAGCTGGGGAAGTCATTAATTTCATCTTGGTCATTTTCCATTGCATTTCTGAAATAATAGGATGTGCCGAGACTTTTTTGCTTAAAATAATCTATACTGTAGGATGAGCTTCTCTTTTGGGGGCCAGGTAAGGCATCATTTCATTTTTCTAGTGCACTCCCAGGACTGTACAGGACTCTAAAAGGGATTCCTGTCATTTATTCACTTACATCAGCTATTTTTGACTCTCAAAAGTAAAGCTTTATTTTTATTTGTTATCTGCTTGAATTTCTTTTATTTCCATTCTATGTTAGGGTGGATGATATTTTACAGGCTCAAATTACAAAATACTGTTTCCGGAATGAAAGGATGGAACATTAATAGTGTAACTTACACTTCAGTAAGTAACTATTTCCCCGACATAATCATACTTTTGTACACCTCACATCTTTTTCAAAGCTTATGGTTCAGCCACCGAACAGCCATCAAATCAATGCCCCTAGCAACTTGCAGTGGCTACGATTCTCCAGGGGGAGTCTGGGTCAGGTGGTCGAATTTGAACACCGCACCCGACCCCGACCATCAGGCCTGCTCATCTCCAATTGTGTGTTTTAAATGTTCCATTTCTAAAGGCTATTAATATATTGGATGTTTAGAATAATTATACATTTTTCGAATTTTCACTGTACCCTTTACCTGCTGCCTTACTTGGCTAAAAAAAACTCTAGTCCTTTCAACTAACACGGGAGAATAGAACTCTTAAGGGGACTATAAAGTTTTTACCAAAGTAGTTGTCGATATCTTTTAATGTCCAGCAGCAGAATGGTTAAATGTTGGAAAGAAGAGAGCGGAGTTATCCTTTGATGGTAACACAACCCCTACAGTGCATTCATAGTATGAAGTGATAAAAGAGTTAATTAAACCCCTGTTTTGTATTGTTTCTATCGATACTCTGCTGGTTTAAGTCGGGGAACCATTTCCTTCCCACATTATCACATGAATAGGGACAGGGCTGTGCTACTCTGAACTAGTCAAACTGTCCACTCAAGCAAACAATTTGGCAAGCAAATTGACATAATTATAAGGAACAGAAAGGTGGGGGAAAGTGCCCTCCCTTCTCCTCTTCCCCTAGAGGTCCAATTTGTCTAGCAAGGCTTGTTCCAACCCCTGCCGAGTTATTTAGCCCTTTTGTGAACTTCAATGCCAGGTACTGATTGGAGACCTTATGCCCTTTTCAAGGGCTGTAAGTGATTGGCTTCCTTAATCTGATTAGAATGTACAGAGGCTTGTTCGTAAGGAGCTTTCACACATACACATGCACACACACACGCACATGCAAACTTTGCTTGCTCTCTTGCACTTAGACAGTGAAGCTCTTGTTTTAACCAAAGAGCAAGTGATCTGAGTAGGTCTTCTCAGTTTAAGTAGCTCTGTGGTAGGCCTTTCAATAGATGGAGTATGATCTAAGCCCACCTGCCTGCTTATTAACCACAGGATTAAAGCCCTTGCCTCCCCCTCTCATCCTCTTACAGCTCAGTATGGAAGCCATCTTTTACATGTGAATTTGTCAACCTCTTTTCTGCTTCTTGCTCTGTATCACAAGGGATTATAAATAAGGCCAAGCCCAATGACTACTTAAACATGGACAGCTTGAGCCTTTCCTCACATGGGAACCTGCCTTCTAGTGGATATGGTCAATTGCAATGCCTCCTCCTACCTAATTTGTACATCTTAATCCTTTAGTGCCCTTCGTCTCCAGTCTGATCCTCTGTATTTCCCACATATTCTCCCTAAACTGCAAGTGACCAAAACTTCTGATATTCTATATAATTGCCCTCTACTGGTCCTTGCTCTCTTTTTAATGAATTATTACAATCAGACCTTATGAATAAAGAGAGCTTTAACCTTCTAAGAAAGCTTAAAATTGTAATTTATTCAGGGCAATATAACAGGGCTAATTGACATTTCATTATCGACTTTTATAGTGAAAATAAACTCATTAAACTACGTATCACTAAGTGAACAATTTTTTAAAGATGGCAAAGTTACATTTTTTAAATTTATTTGTCAAAATAATTGCAATTTCAATACTGGTACACGGGACATTTTTCCAGATTTTCTGAGAGGATGGTAAAAGTTGGAGGTTGGTAAGAGTTAGGACAAGCACCTCCTCTTTTACTACATGTTACATTTTATTTTTTAATTGTGAAAAAATTTTCAGTACAAAAAAAGGTCCCAACTTTATAAATGTTTTCAAAGAAGTTAAGTGGATTAAAGCAATGGAACGGACAAGTATTTATAACCAATGGATCCCCAATTTATATAACAGGATTTTTCCATTTTCTTAATAGCTAACCAGATTGAGGCTTGTTGGCTTTTCTATTACAGTTGTGCTTTTGAATCAAGGATTTTATAGTATAACTGAATGTTTAAAAGAAAATGTTCCATATTTCATTCATCAATAGTTATGTGATATATGGTACTTTATTAAGAACGCTGATTCCAATGACAACAATTATTTGTGGTGTTATTTATGGACTCCCAAACATCAGTGAGGAAAGGGAAGGTCAGATTAATAAACATATAGGGGACATTTATCATACACACAACAGCGTATCACATACACCCCTATGGTGTCGCAGGCATGAGTGAAAGTTTGCAGGCTCTACTGAGTAGGCAGGTGGAGGTGGCGCAAAATACTGTTCGGAACTATTAAGAGGCGTAAAAAGGAGTTTGTGACCGCAAATAATAGTATCAGCAATAGCCAGAATGGTTTGACTAAGGATAAAATTTGTGTTTTTATCCTGAGGTTAGCAGATAGCTGGGTAGCAGAGCAGATGATGTGGATATAGTCTACTGGGAAAGGCATTTGACACTTTACCTCTAAGACCCATAAGGGGCAAAATAATGTCTACTGGTTTAGAAAATATTATCCGAACTCAAGTTGAAAACTATTTTAAAGGTCGTATCCAAAGTGTTTGGTCAATATTTCCTACTCACCAGCTATAAGTGGTGTACCGCATAATTTAATGCTGGACCCATTATTATTTAAAGGGGTTTCCCACCTAGACTATTTATGTCATATCCTCATGTTTCCCAATGCCCCACTGTATTTTCCAGGAATTATTGATTACACCTTTAAAGATAGAAAATAAAACAGGAAGCAGACAGCGCCGTTTTGTGGTCAGACTAAGTTATGGCAGTTCAGCTCCCTTTCATTTGAATGGGAGCTAAGCTACAATGGGGGTAATTTACTTACCCGGTGCTGGTCTTCCGGCGATTCACTAAGGTCGTGCGCCCAATGTCCACCAGTTGTCGCTGCTGCGCCGAGGTCTGCCGAGGTTCGTCGGAGTTAACCAACCTCCCCGGTGTATGTGAGTGATAGATTTTGCAACATAATTTGGTGTTTAAATTCCGCTGTTTTCCGAATCCCTCGGGTTTTCCGACGGCCAGGCCCCCAGATTTCCGTCACATGCAATCCGATCGCCTGCGCCAAATGGGAAAAATTCAGGATACCCGACGAAAATGCGGCCAAGGAGCCCTTAGTAAATGACTCACAATGACTTGTTTCAGTGACTACACAGTGAGCAGAGCGTTCTGCTTCCTGATCCATTATATGAAAACAGTTGATCAGTGAGGGTGATGACATTGAGGACCTATTCTACGGATATGTTTTCTATATTGTTATTCTGGAAACTCCCTTAAATTGAGTGATTAAAAATTATGCATGAACATCAATGTGAGAGCAGGCAATTCAGTCATTTTAGTATTTACATGTATATATTTATGCTTTGCTTGAAGATGTAGGCCCAAAGCCTGTGTTGTTATACTTTCATGTGAAGTATCGTCATGGAGACCATGCACAAGTCCATACTTTCCCACATCTGCCACTATTCCTGCCTATTAACAAGTAAATATTCAGTTTTTTTCTGTATGAAACAGTGTTATAAAGAATAACCCCACTACTGTTCTAACCTTTACACACAATTTCTATGTGGCAGCACAGCATGGAGATCACTAGAAATCATCACATTACTGCTCTTTTACTGTACATACTTATACAGGAGGCCCCTGACTTAAAGGGATGTTCCCACGAAGACAAGATTCTCTTTTTGGGGTGGTGGGAGGGGGCCCACGTGTACCCATTGCCGGAGTTCGGGAGGCATGTCATAGGATGGTTCCGTTTCATTGATGACATCCTCTTTTTTTGGAAGGGTCCCCGCAACGACTTATTGAAATTTGTGGAAAAACTGTATTCGAACGATTGGCAGATCAAACTTACCCCGGTCATCTCAGACTCATAAGTGGATTTCCTGGACCTACGAATCTCTATTCAAGACGGCAGAATTAATACCACTTTGTTCCGCAAAGAAACCGCAACCAATAGTCTCCTACACTATTCTAGTTTTCATCCTCAGCATATGAAAAGGGCCATTCCAGTGGGTCAGTTTCTTCGTATCAAAAGAAATTGCAGTGAGCCAGAACAATTCAGTTGCCATGCCAGAGACCTAACACGGAGATTTAAGGAACGTGGATATCCCCACAAAATAATATCAAGGGCCTACCAGAGGGCAAGCAAAACTGAACGAAGTGCGACTTTCCAGCCACAAGTTAAACAGAGAGATGACAAGCCAGTTTTGCTGGCCAATTTTAATAACCAATGGCAAGATGTGTACCGCATTTTGATGAAGAATTGGGGGATATTGAAGAGCGACAACAGGCTCATACCCCATATTCCAGAAAAACCACGCTTGATAGCTAGAAGGGCGAGGAATCTTCGCGACTCTCTCACACATAGTCATTTTCAAAGACCAACTATGCCTTTGGGACATGGACAGCGACTCATGGGCACTCAGCCGTGTGGGAATTTTTCAATATGTCCCTTCATTGCCTGCGGCGATGTCTTCTGCCATCCGAAGAACCAAGAAAAACATAATTTACGGTCATTCATCAATTGTCACTCTCGGAATATTATCTACTGCCTTCAGTGCTCCTGCTCCATGCTATATGTTGGTCAAACCACACAAGAATTCAGAAAACGTGCCCAGAACACATTTCCACTATTATCAATGCAAACCAGGATCTCAGGCAGGGAAAAACTTTAACAACTGTGGCCAGACACTTCCTCCAATGCCATCAGGGCAACCCTCGTGGACTTCGCCTCATTGGACTTGAAAAATTACAGTTAAATATTCGGGGAGGAGATATTGTACCGGCCCTTCTACGGGCTGAAACAAAATGGATATATCGTCTAAAATGTAAAGCCCCAGAAGGCATGAATGAGGATTTCTTTTTTGGAGGTTTCTACAAACGGTAAGTATGTTTATTTTTACTTACTTCCTTTCTTTTGTAGTCACTACGGGAGGCTTCATCTTTCTTTTTCGTTTTCACTTTTCTTCCAGGTTATGTGCACTTTCCATCCACCATTCTGAGTCACCTCCAGGTGTTATTTTAAGTGACCCCTTCCCTCACTGATACACACTTTTGGGTTTGTGAGTAGCCCTACAAATTCACTAAGCAGGCTTAGCACCATCACTTATCCCATTTCCAGGCATGTCCTGCCATCATTTTTTTGTCACTCATCCATCACAACTGTTCTTCAATGGTGAGTAACTTTTCCGGCAATGTTCCGGGGACACACCTAGACCATCACCAGGGCATATTTTTGCCTCATCTCGGTGAGCACCTTTCACGCAGAACACTCCACAGGTTTGTAGTACTGTATTTATAAACATTCTATTAACTGTTCTAATTTGCCTCACTTACCTTCATTCCACAGAAAATTATTTGTCCGGATCTGATGTCCAAAGTTTGCTATTTTTGCTGTTCTTCTTGTCTCAACTCATTCTTTGCATGGTCAATTGATACCACTCTTGCATCAAGCCTGCCCTCACGAATAAGATCTATCATCCACCAGCCTCTCCAGCCAGGTACCTCAGTGCATCCGGATCCAGTTTCTATCGTCTTATTTACAGGCGTATCTAATCATATAATTTGAGATCCAAAATACTTTTTATATACATGTAAAATAACCTTTTTATGTGAATTCATACATGTCTTATTGTATTTGTGAATTTATTGTCTTCTTCTTTGGGGGAGATTATCTCCTTGTTGACCCCGGCAGCTTCTGGCAGATGCACTTGCACTTTATTATATGGCATGATAGTATGGATGGTCATGGGCCCATGAAAGTATGTGTGAGTGTATGTATGGGATATATTTATTTATCCACTCAGTGTATATCCAATTTCATGTACTTACATATTGAGTCTGTTTTTCTTATGTATTATTTTAGCGATGCACTTATTCATTAGTGATATTTATTATGTATTCAACCCAATTGATTTTTGACATTCATGTTGTTATTATGAAGTTTACTGTTTAGTCACTTGTCGGACATTCTGCACTGCTGGCAATCTATGGGGATAACTATTATTACTAGTTAGCCCTAAGCATGCAACAGTGGAGCACTTACACATATATACACCGCACCTTTTTCCTGCCCATCACACTGCGATACAGGCACTTTTGCCACAAGACTCCTTTTGTATATACATTTTTTTCTGGCATCCTATATTGTTTTTATATTTCTCTCTCATATATATATTGTTTCATTGGCTGTCCGCGCAAACTTGAACGCCAGAATGCCGGCCCGCTTACTATTTGGAAGCATATTACGGGCAATAGCACGATTATTTAATCGTGCGGTGTGGCGCATGCGCGTATACTTACCTCCACTTAGACATGACATTTGCGAGATAGGATTTTTTCGCTCGCTGCGCGCGCCACTTCCACCGGAAGTCACGTGATTCGAGCCCAGCTGACATCATAGAGCCGCTCCCCCATAAAACGGAGACTGCACAGCTAGTTCAGTACCCCTGAGGAAGCTAGGTGACTAGCGATACGCGTGGGGTCTCCTCCCCAGCCTTGTTCCCCCCTACCGCACCTCATTACAGGACGTTGTTATCATAACAGGTAAACCGTGCGTGGTTCCTGGGCTTTTGCCCACTTCACTTCATTGTAGCATTGGGGTTTTTTTCCCCTACACTTTGAACATCCGACTACTCAGTCACATTACATCTTGGTCCAGGGACACAGCACGGTTTTTCAACCGATTCACTTTCAATACATTGCCTTATATTTGTGCAGAAGAAGGGGTTTTTCTGCAGGTAGGGGGAGCTGGTGGTGTGCTCTGCTTGTTGTACCTGTGTGCTTCGCACACTTTTTAAATGGTTTTATTGTTGTCTGTTCTTGTTGTGCTTTTTGTGTAATCAATAAAATTGTATATACTTTTTGGTCATATAGCATACATCTATGTGTTTATTTATATTCTAGAAGTTTCTGGTATAGCTTTGACCGCTACTTTATTTTTCTCATTTTATATTACTCAAGTAGTGCTGATCCCATTTTCTAATTTTGCAGAATAACAAAATAACACATTCTCTAGTCTTCTAACTTTAGGGTCAGCAGAAATATTGTTCCCCTGTCCGACACTGCACTGAGCTGAGCTGATTTCTGCCTCTAGCAGGGGAGTCGCTAGGTCAAAAGATCCGGGGCCTGTGCCTCGGATCTTTTGGCCCGTGCCCCGAATGTCCAGGTGTCTGGGGAAATTTCCTCAGCACTGTAGTGGTTAACGGAGCCGCCGGCTCCGTTCTCCACTACAGAGAGCAGGAGACGTGATCACACAGCGTCTCCTGCTTCTAGCAGCTCACTACAGCTGCCGGGAGCAGGAGACGCCGGCTTATGACGTCACCGCCCCTCAGTCTTGTGAGAAGACAGATGGAAGACAAGGGTGAGTATGTTTGTTTTTTTAATTATACAGTGGCACTTTGAGGAGACTGTGACGAACATTACAGGGGGCTAAGAGGACCAGGGAAGGGGGGGGTTGTGGGGGACATTACTTGCAGCTAAAGGCATTACTGGGGCCTATGAAGACATGGGGGCTGCAGATGTCATTACTGGGATTTATGAGCACATGGGGAGGGAGCTCTGGGGTACATTACTTGAAGCTGGGGACATTAAAGCTATGAGGCTATGAGGACATATGGAGGTAGCTGGGGGGGACATTACTTGTGGCTGGGGACATTAAAGGGGGGCTATGAGGACATGAGGGACTTCGGAGGACTTTTTAGAGGGGGATGTGGGGGACATTACAGGGGGCTGCGGGAGACATTGCAGGGGGCTGAGGGGAACATTGCAGGTTGTTGCGGGGAACCTTACAATACTCTGCAGAGAACCTTACATGGGGCTGTGGGGGACATTATGGGGGGATTTGGGAGGCATTACAGGGGACTGTGGGGGATATTACAGGGGCTTTGGGGGACATTACAGGGGGCTATTAGGGCATGGGAGCTGTGGGGGACCTCATTTGTGGCCGTGGGCTTTACTTGTGGTTGAGGGGAACTGTTTAGTTGGGGCTGTGGAGGACACTGGGGGGGGGGGGGGGTCTGTGGGAGACCTTACAGAGGGCTGAGGGGGACATTACTGGTGGAAATAGCAAAGTCCAGCATGGTGAGCACACATTTGTGTCACTGTACCGCCGCTGGAAAACAAATCTTTCCAGTAAGATCGGCCAGGCTGCACGGCTTCTTATGTACAGGGAAAGAGTGAGGAGCAGTCGTCCCCCTCCAGCAGTCCTGGCCCAGTCAAAGCATACATGTGTGTGTGAAAAGGGCCTTATAGTAAAGGAGAGAAAGTGTTAGGGGTAGCAGCAGGATAACACTGTTTTAGGAACAAGATGTAGGCTCAATAAAGAACACAAGATGTGAAGTTCACCACACAGACAGGGAGGACAAGTGGTTGAAGAGGAGACGTGGTGATGCCGGGCCTGTAGCTGTATATGTTAGGTACAGTTGTTATTATTGTTATTATTACAGGTTTTGTACATGAGTGAAAATTTGGTACATATATATTGGGGCCCGTGCCCCGGATGTTCTGCGACCCTAGCAACGCCCCTGGCCTCTAGCAATTGTTTTTTGTGTAAATTGTGTAAATTTCACAATCATTCCATTGTGCCTTGGACTTCCGTATAGGCATCAGGAAGTTTTCGATAAATTTGGTGTAAATTACAGAAGAAACGGACTTCCCTCATGATTTCTGTGGTTAACCACTGAGGTTTTATATCCCAGTATTAAGTGTGTTATATAACATATCAAATTAAAGAATTAATTTGTCAATTTGAATTAACTTTGTCATTCTTGGGAACCATTAATACTAAAATACACTATTATAAGTTTACTCTGTTTTAAACGGAACCTGTCATCAGTTTAGACCATAAAAATTTGCAGTACTAGGCATAGACCCTGGTATCTGCATTTTTTCACAGCTGCAAGTGCTCTGGGTGTGTCTTTCAGTTGGAAGAGCTTTCTGATTTTTGTAATGAACTGTTCCACAGCTCCTCACATCTGGTGTAAGTATGGAAACTAAATCCTGATACTTGTAGCAGAGAGTAGGGGCTGTGGGACAGCACAGTGCAGAGTGCCAAAAAATCTTTAGGCTGAAAGACCTGCCCAGAGCCCTTGTAAGAACCACAAAGTCTGATAAGAACTTCACTTTCCGCAGTCCTGTCGCTATTAACAACATACACAAAGGTATGGTAACAAGGGTCTCTACTAGAGATGAGCGAACATGCTCGTCCGAGCTTGATGCTCGTTCGAGCATTAGCGTACTCGAAACTGCTCGTTGCTCGGACGAATACTTCGCCCGCTCTAGAAAATGGCAGCTCCCGCCGTTTTGCTTTTTGGCGGCCAGAAACAGAGCCAATCACAAGCCAGGAGACTCTGCACTCCACCCAGCATGACGTGGTACCCTTACACGTCGATAGCAGTGGTTGGCTGGCCAGATCAGGTGACCCTGGGATAGACTAGCCGCTGCCCGCGCTGCTCGGATCATTCTGTGTCTGGATGCCGCTAGGGAGAGAGCTGCTGCTGGTCAGGGAAAGCGTTAGGGTGTTCTATTAGCTTACTGTTAGGCAGGAGTGATTCTCCAAGAACCCAACAGCCCTTCTTAGGGCTACAATAACGTTCTACTTTTTTTTTTTTTTATTTGCATCTAGTACCATTTTGTGAGGAATTAGCAGGGGGACTTGCTACCGTTGTGTTTAGCTCTTAGTGGCACACATATCCACCTCAAACACCAAAGTGGGAAAATTTAGTAGGGGTTGGATTTCAATTAGGCACAGTCTGCCATTTTTCCTTTTTTATTTTACGTTTATTTTGTTTAATAACTCAGTGTCATCTCATCTGGCATAGTAGTGTGCTTTCATACTTGGCTAGAAAATAGCCATAGGAGAATCCAAACGGCTTACGCCTACAGTAGCGTTATATATTTGATTTCTGGTTGATCTGCTGGTGGCTGTACTTGCTGCAGTGCATCTACTAGCCAATTGTCAGCAATTTGTAGTGAGACTTGCGACCGCTGTGTTTTGCGCTTAGTGACGCACATATCCATTGCAAAGACCGAAGTGGGAAAATTTAGTAGGGGTTGGATTTCAATTAGGCACAGTCTGCCATTTGTCCTTTTTTATTTTACGTTTATTTTGTTTAATAACTCAGCGTCATCTCATCTGGCATAGTAGTGTGCTTTCATACTTGGCTAGAAAATAGCCATAGGAGAATCCAAACGGCTTACGCCTACAGTAGCGTTATATATTTGATTTCTGGTTGATCTGCTGGTGGCTGTATTTGCTGCAGTGCATCTACTAGCCAATTGTCAGCAATTTGTAGTGAGACTTGCGACCGCTGTGTTTTGCGCTTAGTGACGCACATATCCATTGCAAAGACCGAAGTGGGAAAATTTAGTAGGGGTTGGATTTCAATTAGGCACAGTCTGCCATTTGTCCTTTTTTATTTTACGTTTATTTTGTTTAATAACTCAGCGTCATCTCATCTGGCATAGTAGTGTGCTTTCATACTTGGCTAGAAAATAGCCATAGGAGAATCCAAACGGCTTACGCCTACAGTAGCGTTATATATTTGATTTCTGGTTGATCTGCTGGTGGCTGTACTTGCTGCAGTGCATCTACTAGCCAATTGTCAGCAATTTGTAGTGAGACTTGCGACCGCTGTGTTTTGCGCTTAGTGACGCACATATCCATTGCAAAGACCGAAGTGGGAAAATTTAGTAGGGGTTGGATTTCAATTAGGCACAGTCTGCCATTTGTCCTTTTTTATTTTACGTTTATTTTGTTTAATAACTCAGCGTCATCTCATCTGGCATAGTAGTGTGCTTTCATACTTGGCTAGAAAATAGCCATAGGAGAATCCAAACGGCTTACGCCTACAGTAGCGTTATATATTTGATATCTGGTTGATCTGCTGGTGGCTGTACTTGCTGCAGTGCATCTACTAGCCAATTGTCAGCAATTTGTAGTGAGACTTGAGACCGCTGTGTTTTGCGCTTAGTGACGCACATATCCATTGCAAAGACCGAAGTGGGAAAATTTAGTAGGGGTTGGATTTCAATTAGGCACAGTCTGCCATTTGTCCTTTTTTATTTTACGTTTATTTTGTTTAATAACTCGGTGTCATCTCATCTGGCATAGTAGTGTGCTTTCATACTTGGCTAGAAAATAGCCATAGCAATAGGATAGCATTGTTTGGTTTTAAAAACTCAAAAACACAAAAAAAAAAAAAAACACAAAAAAAAGTTAAAAAAAAATTAAAGCTATAACTCTCATTTTAAAAATGTTTAACCCGAGGGCTAGGGGTAGAGGACGAGGGCGGGGACGTGGGCGTCCAACTACTGCAGGGGTCAGAGGCCGTGGTCCTGGCCGGGGTGAGACACCACCTGCTTATGAGGGAGCAGGGGAACGCCGCAGAGCTACACTCCCTAGGTTCATGTCTGAAGTTACTGGGACTCGTGGTAGAGCACTGTTGAGGCCAGAACAGTGCGAACAGGTGATGTCGTGGATTGATGACAATGCTTCGAGCAATTTGTCCACCAGTCAGTCTTCCACGCAGTCCACCCATGTCACCGAAATCGCCACTCCTCCAGCTCCTGCACCTCAGCCTCCTCCCCCCCAGTCTGCCCCCTCCCAGGAAAATTTGGCATTTGAACCGGCATACTCTGAGGAACTGTTTTCTGGACCCTTCCCACAGTCACAAACCACTTGTCCGGTTGCTGCTGAGCAATTTTCCGATGCCCAGGTTTTCCACCAGTCACAGTCTGTGGGTGATGATGACCTTCTTGACGTAGTGGAAGTGTGTAAAGAGGTGTCCGACGATGAGGAGACACGGTTGTCAGACAGTGGGGAAGTTGTTGTCAGGGCAGGAAGTCCGAGGGGGGAGCAGACTGAGGGATCGGAGGATGATGAGGTGACAGACCCAAGCTGGGTTGAGAGGCCGGGTGAACACAGTGCTTCTGAGACGGAGGAGAGTCCTCGACCAGAACAGGTTGGAAGAGGCAGTGGTGGGGCCAGACGGAGAGGCAGGGCCAGAGCTGGTGCATCAGCGCCAAATGTGTCAACTAGTGAAGCTCCCGTGGCGAGGGCTCTTGCGGCGAGGGCTAGATCTTCAGAAGTCTGGAGGTTCTTTAAGGAAACACCGGATGACCGACGGACTGTGGTGTGCAACATTTGCCAAACCAGGCTCAGCAGGGGTTCCACCACTACTAGCTTAACTACCACCAGTATGCGCAGGCATATGAATGCTAAACACCCCACTCAGTGGCAACAAGCCCGTTCACCTCCGGCCGTGCACACCACTGCTCCTTCCCCTGTGTCAGCTGATAGTCAGCCCCCTGCCCAGGACCCTGCCACAAAAACCCCATCGTCGCCTCCACGATCCTCCACAGCATCCACCAGCGTTCAGCTCTCCATACCCCAGACGCTGGAGCGGAAACGCAAATATAGTGCAACCCACCCGCACGCCCAAGCCCTTAATGTGCACATCTCCAGATTGCTTAGCCTGGAGATGCTGCCCTATAGGCTAGTAGAGACCGAGGCCTTTCGCAACCTCATGGCGGCGGCCGCCCCTCGGTATTCGGTCCCCAGCCGCCACTACTTTTCCCGATGTGCCGTCCCAGCCCTGCACCAGCATGTGTCAGACAACATCACCCGTGCCCTGACCAACGCCGTTTCTGACAAGGTCCACCTGACCACGGACACGTGGACGAGTGCTGCCGGGCAGGGCCACTATATATCGCTGACGGCACATTGGGTTAACTTGGTGGAGGCTGGGACCGAGTCTGACCCTGGGGCTGGTCATATACTGCCGACGCCGAGGATTGCGGGGCCTACCTCGGTCCAGGTGTTTCAGGCCTACTATGCCTCCTCCTCCTCCCACCCCTCCTCCACCTCCTCCTCCGAACTACCATCTGTGGGCACGGCGCCATCAGTCGGTAGCTCTAGGCACAGCAGCAGTGCCGTTGCTAAGCGACAGCAGGCGGTGCTCAAACTGCTGAGCCTAGGCGATAAAAGGCACACCGCCCAAGAGCTATTACAGGGCATCACGGCGCAGACTGATCTGTGGCTGGCACCGCTGAACCTGAAGCCAGGCATGGTTGTGTGTGACAACGGCCGTAACCTGGTGGCGGCTCTGCAACTCGGCAGACTGACACATGTGCCATGCCTGGCCCATGTGTTAAATCTGATAGTTCAGCGTTTCCTCAAGACATACCCCAATCTGTCAGATTTGCTCACGAAGGTGCGCCGCATCTGTGCGCATTTCAGGAAGTCCAGCACAGATGCTGCCACTCTCAGGGCAGCGCAGCGCCGCCTCCAACTGCCCGCTCACCGACTGTTGTGCGACGTGCCCACGAGGTGGAATTCAACACTGACCATGTTATCCAGAGTTTACCAGCAGCGCCGAGCCATTGTAGACTGCCAGATGTCAACTTCCACCAGAACTGGTAGTCAGGTCAGTCAGCTTCCTCAAGTCTACAATGAGGAGTGGACGTGGATGTCTGATATTTGTCAGGTGCTGAGTAACTTTGAGGAGTCAACACAGATGGTCAGTGGCGATGCCGCCATCATCAGCCTCACCATCCCGCTGCTTGGCCTGTTGAAAAACTCTCTGATCAGCATGAAGTCGGAAGCTTTGCGCTCGTCACAAGAGACGGGGGAAGAAGATTCCCTTGTTGATAGCCAAAGCACCCTTAGGTCTGTTTCTCAGCGCATATCGGAGGAGGTGGAGGTGGAGGAGGATGAGGAGGAAGAGGAGGAGAATGTTGGCGAGACACAAGAGGGGACCATTGTTGAGTCCTTTACTGTTCAGCGTGTATGGGCAGAAGAAGAGGAGTTGGAGGAGTTGGAGGAGGAGGAAATGGACAGTCAGGCCAGTGAGGGGAGTGAATTCTTACGCGTTGGTACTCTGGCGCATATGGCAGATTTCATGCTAGGCTGCCTATCCCGTGACCCTCGCGTTCAAAGAATTTATTCCAGCACCGATTACTGGGTGTTCACTCTCCTGGACCCACGGTACAAGCAAAATCTTTCCACTCTCATCCCTGCAGAGGAAAGGAGTGTGAGAATGCATGAATACCAGCAGGCCCTGGTGCACAAGCTGAAACACTATTTCCCTTCTGACAGCGCTAGCGGCAGAGTGCGTAGTTCTGCGGGACAAGTAGCGAGGGAGAGTAGGCGAGCAGGCAGCTTGTCCAGCACTGGCAAGGGTACGCTTTACAAGGCTTTTGCCAGCTTTATGTCACCCCAGCAAGACACTGTCACCTGTCCCCAGTCTCGGCAGAGTAGGGCTGATCTTTACAGAAAGATGGTGAGGGAGTACGTAGCTGACCATACCATCGTCCTAAATGATCACACAGCTCCCTACAACTACTGGGTTTCAAAGCTGGACATGTGGCACGAACTGGCGCTGTACGCCTTGGAGGTTCTTGCCTGCCCTGCCGCTAGCGTCTTGTCCGAGCGGGTTTTCAGTGCAGCTGGTGGCATCATCACCGATAAGCGTACACGCCTGTCGACTGACAGCGCTGACAGGCTGACACTTATTAAGATGAATAAAGCCTGGATTTCTCATAATTTCCAATCTCCACCAGGTGAAGGAAGCTCAACCTGAATAATTGATCCACTCCTCCTCCTCCTCATTTTCCTCCTTCTCCTCCTCTTTGTACAGTAAAGCAGAGGAAACTGGCTATTTTTTGACAGGGCCCACTGGCTCTTGCTATAGTACTTTATGCATTTAATTTTTCTGGAGGGCCACCGACCCGGTCCTCTGTTTTAAACAATTTTTGGGAGTGCCACATACAGGCACTCAATCTATTCAATTTTTCTGGAGGGCCACCGACCCGTTCCTCTGTTTTAAACAATTTTTGGGAGTGCCACATACAGGCACTCAATCTATTCTATTTTTCTGGAGGGCCACCTACCTGCTCCTCTGGTTTGAAAACTTTTTGGGACTGCCACATACAGGCACTCAATCTATTCAATTTTTCTGGAGGGCCACCTACCTGCTCCTCTGGTTTGAAAACTTTTTGGGACTGCCACATACAGGCACTCAATCTATTAAATTTTTCTGGAGGGCCACCTACCTGCTCCTCTGGTTTGAAAACTTTTTGGGAATGCCACATACAGGCACTCAATCTATTCTATTTTTCTGGAGGGCCACCTACCTGCTCCTCTGGTTTGAAAAATTTTTGGGACTGCCACATACAGGCACTATCCAAATTAAATTGTCTCCATAGCAGCCTCCACACGTTGTCTCCATTGCTACCTCCAAAAGTCGTCCATATAGCTGCCTCCATACATCGTCCCTTTATCAAACGAGGTGTGTCAGGCAGAAATTTGGGTTGTTTTCATGGATTCCACATCAAAGTTGTTAACTTTGTCGCCACCCAGCTGTGTTATCCACAAAATATACTAATAAACTTTTATCATTTACCAATATTATTTCAGCGCTTCTTGCGCATCTGTTTACATTCCCCTCACCCGCCATATCCTAAACTTATAAGAACGCTACTACACTTGATCTTATACAAAAGGTTCTTAGAAGTGCTGTTTGGGGAGTAGCCTAGAGACAGGGGCTTGGATTGGCGAAAGCTCGCCTGGCAGCTGAGCGCCAACTCCATGCCAAGATCCAACTAACATAGTTTTAACTGCAGCACCTTTAATCTACTACTAGTTCACTGCCTCCATACATGGTCCCCTTATCAAACGAGCTGTGTCAGGCAGAATTTTGGGTTGTTTTCATGGCTTCCATGTTAACTTTGTCGCCACCCTGCTGTGTAATCCACAAAATATACTGGCAAACTTTTATCATGTACCGATATTATTTGAGCGCTTCTTGCTCACCTCCTTTGGTTCCTCTCTGCCACCCATTGGTTTGAAGCCTGAGTCCATTTAGGGTATGTCGCCATGCCACTCTCTAGCCTGCTGCCGCTGCCTCTGCATGCCGTCCCCTATAGTGTCAGGGTCAATTATTGCATGTTTTAGATGCTATCTAGCTTCATTCTGTCACTCTGTCATGGCCATGCTGTTGCCCATAATTTTGGCATAATGGTGCGATTAAGCAGCCTCAGAGGCATCCATGCATGCTGCCCCTGCTGTTTCCTGTCCATTTCCGTGGTGTTTCCATCCTTTTCTGAGGTTCCCAGGTGTTTGGCCAAGCTTCCCTGTGCAGAGCCTTGGTCCCCTTGAAAAATGCTCGAGTCTCCCATTGACTTCAATGGGGTTCGTTATTCGAGACGAGCACTCGAGCATCGGGAAAAGTTCGTCTCGAATAACGAGTACCCGAGCATTTTAGTGCTCGCTCATCTCTAGTCTCTACCTAACACTGTCTGGAACTTTGTATGGTCAAAACTGCAAAAAGTTTCCCTTTAATGTGTGGTAAATGTGTGAGGTTATTAGTTTTTAAAGTCAATTAAATCATGTAACATGCAATATCATCTATTTTACTGATATAATCCTAAAATACAGTACCATACTACATTCACATGGTAGAGATCCCACCATTCACTTAAGGAGATGAGGCAAAGGATTTCTCATTTGATTGTTTGATTCATTTAATTGAAACAATTAATTCATCTTCTGACACAAAACAATATGACACACTCACAAAATCTAAAAAACAAATATAAAATAAAACAGTATAAAGTTGGTTTACAAAGAAGACACAGGTTAAATCTCAAAAAGATTAACAACAGCATTAGACTTTATCAATTTCTTTCGGAATTTCAGGTATATGAGTGATGTAATGTTTGTCTTCACTTTCCTCTTGAGGAAGCTGTAAGGAAAGAACAATTTTTTTAAATAAATCACTCACTTAAGATCTCTGTAAAGAATAGGCCAACAGAAATGAAAACTGCACTTGAGTGTGCAGATGATGCTGTATGTAAAGTCAATGATGCAACTGATAGACAGTGAAGGAAATAATCATTTGATCTGTAGCTAATTTTGTACGTTTGCCCATTGACAAAGACATGAACAGTCTATAATTTTAAGGGTAGGTTAATTTTAACATTGAGGGATAGAATACAAAAAGAATCCAGAAAATGACATTGTTTAAATTATATCAATTTATTAGCATTTTGCAGTGAGAAATAAGTATTTCATCCCCTACCAACCATTAAGAGTTCTGGCTCCAGTTAGACTCTGGATCAACCTGTAATAATGGCAACAGTTTTTTATATTCACCTGCATAAAAGTCTCCTGTCCACAGACTCAATAAATCAGCTAGACTCTAACTTCTACAACATAGAGCTATCTACGGATGGCCGGTATAAGATTGTAGACCTGATTTGAGGTGATAAGGAGACAACTGTTGTTACAACAGTAAGAAAATGGAAGAATTACATCGACATCTGGAGCACCATGCAAATCTCACCCCGTGGGCTATCATGAGGAAGGTAAGAGATCAGCCTAAAACTACATGGGGTAAACTTGTTAATGAGCTCAAAAAAGCCATTGGTAACACATTAGGCCAAAATGGTTTAAAATCCTGTAGAGCCAGCAATGTCCCCCTGTTCAAGAAAGCACATGTGCAGGCCTGTCTGAATTTGTTGTTGCTGGGTCTTCTAGCAAGACAATGACCCAAAAAATACAGCCAAGGAGTGGCTCAAAAAGAAGCACATTAAGTTCATGGAGTGGTCAAGCCAGTCTCCAGACCTTAACCCCATAGAAAACTTATGGGTGGAGATCAAGCTCTGAGTTGCCAATTGACAGCCTCAAAATCTTCAAGTACAACTGTAAAGTATAAAATGTTTGCCTAACTCTAAACTAAGCAAAACTAAGCAATTTTAGAATTTACTATAATTTGCTATCAGCAGCTTTTTAGCAGCTAGCAGAGGTTTAACCTTGCCCCAGGCTAATCTCTATTTGCCATGCTTTCTGGTTGCCATACGAAACTGTATAGCAAAGCTAGAGATGACAGGAAGCTTTTTGAGAGGGGCTGTAGGACCTGTAGTGATGTCTCAAGCATGTGACTCATCACATGCTTCAGCTCGGCCAATTACAAACTTGCTGTCCTGGCTTCATTGCCCGGAGGTGATGTCACAAACCGGGAGGGCCCATCCACATCAGGAAAGCTGCCTCTGGCTAAGAAAAAGCCAGCAGCATGATACAGGCATCGTTGGAATTGTTATCAAAGTATCTCTCCAGATGTGGTAAATCTAATTTTTGTCAGTATTGCTTCAATGATTAACAGATGATCTGCAGAGAGGAGTGGACCAAAATTCCTCCTGACATGTGGGCAAACCTGATAATCAACTGTAAAAAATATCTGACTGCTGTGCTTGCCAACAATGGTTTTTCCACCAAGTATTAAGCCAGAGGTATCCAATACTTATTTCTAACTGCAAAATGCAAATTACTGTATATAATTTATATTTAATGTTAAAATGAACCTACCCTTAAATTATAGACTGTTAACGTCTTCATCAAAGGGCAAACATACAAAATGAGCCACAGAGCAAATATTAATTTCATTCATTGTATTCTGTCATCCAATAGAAAGCAGCCTCCAAAAATTAACAGTGAAAAAATTGTGTAAAAAGTGGGTGTTGGAGGGATAGTTGGGGGTGTTAAAAATGTCACTTTGATTGAATAGAGTGCAAAAGGTGCCCTTGAACGTTGTAATGTTTTGGTGAAGAAACAACAGCAAGTGGGACACAATTGTGAAGTGAAACTAAATTTATTGCATATTTTAAACTTTGGGATATTTTAAACAATGACAGTTTCCTTACCTCCCAATATACTCCATCATCAAAGCAATTCTCATCTGATGGATCCCCCCAAATTGGCAACTTTAATAAAAGTCCTATATGGGATGAAAAATTATTAGATCAGTTCCTTGAAAAGTTCATAGATCTCTTAACCCTTCCAGGCAGTTTGCAGCATAGGATAAGAGGAATAAGCAGTAGTGTTTCAGTAAGCACATTCTAGTTACTTGACTCTTATAACTTATAGCCTAAGTGACGTCAAATTCGCACTATAACATCTGTTCTGTAATTTGTTACTTAATGAGTTTTTACAACCAACATAATATTATAAAAATGAACTTCCTTAATAGTGAAAGAAGTAATAAATACCTTACCATTCTCCTACTACCACCATTACTCCAAGTCCTCTGCCAGCCTTTTTATGCCAGTCTACAGAGATGACATCCACATGTAGTTGCTGCAGTCATTTGCGCGTTGAGACATTGGGGGAGATTTATCAATACTTCTATGCCAGTTATAATAGCAACTATGCCCCCTCCATGCCATGTGGACGTGGAGGGGGCGTAGAGAAGTGTGGCTGCCAGGGAAGTGGGAGGGCACGGGCATTCCTGCAACGTGCCTGCATACTTCTTAAAAACCTGCAAACTTTTGTTCACAGGTTTTTACGCAAAAGTGACCTTACATAGCTGTGCACTGTAGCCACGCCGCCCAATGGATACATTAAGAGGCCTTTGAGAAGCATCCGGCGGGACACTGTTGGAGGGATTTTGGTGGCCGCTATCACAAGCAACAGCATATAATAAATTTCCCCCGTCATCTATGGAAACCAGTAACCAGAGACAAATGGGGGACTGCGTAACATCAGAATTTGTGTGAGGTGGTACTGTAAATACTCTTGTATAACCCGAGTTTTTCAGCACAAAAAAATGTGCTGAAAAACCTCACCTCGGCTTATACACGAGTCAATTAAAAAAAATAAAAAACTTAATACACCCTCCAGTGTCCGGATCCTTGGCACGGCTCCCGAACTTTGGCGCGGTTCCCGGTGGTTCCTCTTCTCTCTTCTTTCTTCTCTCTTCTTTCTTGGCTAGCCGGCAAAGTCGCGTCCATGCGATCTGCCTTCGGGCGCACACTATGATGCGGCGGTGTCACCACTGATGACCGCAACTCTGCCGGCTAGAGAAGGAAAAAGACAGAAGCCGCCGGGAGCCGCCAGCCGGGGATCGGGAGCTGCGCCAAGGATCGGGGGTGAGTATTAAGTTTTTAATTTTTTATGCGCTTGGCAGGGGGTTGGCTGTATACTACATGGGGGCTGGCTGTATACTGTATGGGGGCTTGCTGTGTACTACATGGGGGCTGGCTGTATACTGCATGGGGGCTGGCTGTATACTACATGGGGGCGGGTTGTATACTGTATGGGGGCTGGCTGTATACTACTTGGGGCTTGCTGTATACTACATGGGGGCTGGCTGTATACTACATGGGGGCTGGCTGTATACTACAGAGGGCTGGCTGTATACTACATGGGGGCTGGCTGTATACTACAGAGGGCTGGCTGTATACCCTCGGCTTATATCCGAGTCAATAGGTTTCCCCAGTTTTTGGTGGTAAAATTAGGAGTCTCGGCTCATACTTGGGTTGGCTTATACTCGAGTATAAACAGTAATTGTTATTTTGTGAACAAAAAATAAGTTTAAGTAGACAATAAATTTAAGCATTTTTTCTGTTTATGTTTTTGCTTCATTATTAATCAAAATTACTTTATCTGATCATATTCCTTGGGTTTGCATAGTTTAGCACTTTATGTTGCAATTAGGACAAATGCTCCATTTGCATTTGGGATTCGCAGGGACCCAACCTAAAACAGCTACAGTGAACTCAGTCCGTTTACTTCAGTAGTTGTAGGTTAAATGCGTTGCTGCAATAAAATGGACATTGGTGCTATCCTATTAAAGAAGACCTGTCATGTCAATTTGGGACCCTAAACCAACTACAGGTCCTAATGTACCTGCGATTTAGGGCACAAAATTTGCCTGTTTGATAGCTGTAGGTGGAGAAAAATAAAAAACATAAACTTTTATACTTACTTAATTTTGAGTCCGTGATCTGGCAGGTGAAGTTAATGTCCCGGCTTCATTGCCTATGTGCTCTACCTTCTGCGCATTGACAGTGAAGCTGGGGTGTATACTGCTGTGCTTGCCGAAGCACAGGCGCGGAGGGATTGAAGGTACAGGTGAGTATAAAGTTGTTTATACTTAAAAATACTTCAGGGCAATTTGAGACACTAAACAACCGGTCCGTAAAGTTTAGTGGTTTTAGTTGGTGGTTTTAGTGGTCGCCATGACAGGTTCCCTTTAAGGACTAGAAAGTGATGATGCCCAGGACAGTGTGGGAGTACATCCGAGCATTTGTGGTGTCCACGTTGTGTGTAGCTAAAACTTATTGGGTTGTTTTTCCTGCCAGTATTTTTTTCAGTCAAAGAGGAAATCAGTCCCAGAAGTCTGAGGAGACAGCCACATTATTCTGATCACAGGTGTCAGAACAGCTGCAGATACCCTGATGTTAGACTAGTCACGTCCTACTGACACAGAACTTTGGATGATGCTGTCTATATCGAAATGTTCGACAATCAAAATTAGGTTTTATGTTCTGAACAATTTGACTGATAGGTAAGAACTCTAGGTACTGTATCTAAGTAATATAGGAGTGCAGTATGTGGGGCAATAGGAGAGTAAGCTATTCCTTACCTACTAGAGTACCTCCCACAAAGGCAAAGGCTAGAGAGACAAAGATACCGGCCGCCTGATATCCTCCTTGTACACTGGGAGTTCGCCACGCATAATCACCTTCAAATCCGAACATCTCTACCAAACTAAATGAAAAAAAAAAAAATTTTATTGTGATAATATCTATACATTCACATTTGCAAGAAGACACATCGACACAATATTGTCCAATATTCTAAAAAAAGGGAACAAGAAATATAGGGGAAAGAGGGCAATGTTGTGAGGATGGGGGGGGGGGGATGTGTGGTGGGAGCCACAATGTGAGGAGGCTGCAGGAAGGGAAGGCGCTATTAGTGGGGGGGGGGGGGGGGTGGCTCCCTGAGTGAGAGATCAAAGATAAAAGGGGCATTATACTTGAAGTACCTATCTACAGGTACTACAGACTCTATGCTAAAATTTATAAAGACATATAGCCATAAATCACAAACTGATTTATCAAGGATACATATTTTATTAATGAAAGTCCGGTATCCAGCCAGTTCAGGAGCACTTCATAATTCTTTATTAAGGCACATATTTAAAATCCACAGCAGGGAAATAACGCCCATACGTTTCCGACGAACTAGTCATCCTTAATCATGGCTTGATTAAGGACGGCTAGTTTGTCCGAAACGCGTCAGCATTATTTCCCTGCTGTGGATTTTAAATATGTGCCTTAATAAAGAATTATGAAGTGCTCCTGAACTGGCTGGATACCGGACTTTCATTTATAGTATACCGCCCCTACAGAGGGGCGATCCGTGCCGCACAAGGACACTCATGTTTGCTGAAGGTGAGCTGATCCCCATTTCACATTATACATATTTTATTAACATATACAACAACCCATAAAAAACAATCCACATATCACATAAGTACATCAATGGTCAATCATATTTGAGAGTAAATACTAATCAGAATCATATATTGGCCACTCAAAATGTGAACTTACAAAGAAACCATTTTTACATATGAATAAAGAGCTAGTGCATATTGATCAAATATTGGAGCAAAGTGCTAAGTGCAATGAAATTCTGAAAATAAATAGCAACATGAAAAAGACACAGGTTTTAGTCGGTGGCAATATCAATACAATAATGAATCAGACTATATATCAAATACATGTATATAAACACAATAAAAGTGCTTAGTGCGTATCAAAAAGTGTTTAAATATACCAACCCGGCTGCATAGTGAGATGGACACAATTGATGTACCACAGAAACCCCGACGCGCGTTTCGCCGTCGCTTCCTCAGGGAGTACCCCCTGAGCAAACATTTTCCAATATCTATGTTATAGATATCTGCTCTTATTACATAACAAGTTTATAATCTTGTGACACATAGGTGTATAGCTAAGACACAGCTCTGATTACTCTCTGACTACAAAGGGTTCACCTGTGCAATGGCAAATTAAGTGTATTATAGTCCATTGGCTGTTCATAGTATGAGCCCCCATATAAAATGATCTAAGGGTAATTCCATTGTCTATGTAAGTTCTCCATAAACGATTCTGGACAAATCAAAGGCAACAATACACACTGGGGAGACTATAAGGTACATACACTATGGTGATTTAAATTACCTTAATATGATAACATACCAGAAATTATTTGAAATAATTACAAAATATATAGAATATCAAGTTATACAAATATAAAAACTAATGAAAAGAAAGTTAATGATAATAGACATGTCACCGTAAACTATCCATATACTTTGTCCAAATCATAATATCATTGTACACAATTCTGAGCAGCCATTGGGTATACAGATGTGTGTTTATAACACAATAACGATGATTGTGTTGGTGGCCATGGATCCCCTCAGAGCCCTAGTGCCACCCAAAAAGGATATCCTATAATCAGCCACTGCCTATGTGTATTTCCTTTTATATACTTTGTATGGATTGCATTACTCACATTTACACACTAGATGGTGCAGTTCCACCACAAGGCAGAACACACTGAGATATTCCCTGCACTCATTGGGAATGTGATGGATAAAATGTCATTTTCAATCATTGTCTTAGTAATTGTTTTTTACAGTTACAGACTGTTTGCATCTCAGGTTTTCTTGAGCCCCCAGGGTAAATGATTCTGAGGGCTGTAACAAATATATCCACACACAGGACAAATTATCCAGAATTAGGGTTATGTTATGGTTATTATGTTATGTCCTGGTTATGTTAGAACATGAACCATCAGAGGATTCTCTATCATTTGTGTTTAGTACTTGCAATATTGGACTGGACCACAAGAATACTATAATGCCTGTAAGTGGTCTTTAATGATAAACTATTGGGTTGTTGCCCACAGTAACCAATCCAACATCAGCTTTATTTGAGTACAATTAGAAGATAAAAGGTGCTCATAGTAAGTATACAACTCACCCAGCCTCGGTGTAAACACCTATGGTAGCACAAGCAGCTGTTACTGCGCCTACAATCCCTCCAACTATTCCTGGCATCCCATGCAGATTGTGAATTCCACAGGTATCCTGGAGGTTAATTTTGGCAGACAAGAAAGGCTGAAAAATACAATAAGACAATAAGTTACAAGTGAAAGAATCAGAAAAAATTGTTCCGTCCCAATCATTACTCCCAATGCTTATCCTGCGTTCCAATGCATCATTATAGCTGGTCGCTACTTCTTGGTTCCACGTGACATGAGGGTAATGACAGACAAGTTTTATTTCATTAATTATCTCCATATTCTTCTGACCTCTGAGGTTTCTTTTACATTAATATTTATGTATAAACAATGGATGTAGACTTACAGACTTAACTATTTAATGGATATTTGCATTTTTTAGGGCGCACATGCACCAGCGTTTTGAGATGTAAAGGGCCAGCGTGCTGACCGCCTTTCCTGTTAAATTCCCGGCCTCTTCCTGTGTCCCCTGCTGGATCTTTGCAACTAGAGCCCTAGAGAAAGCTTCCCAATGGTGACCCTTGCGATTCTGTGGTTCCTGTTGTGACCTCCTGCTTGCTATTGACTTCTGATCCTTTTCGACCTCTAGCCTGTCCTTGACTACGCTTCAAGCCTTATGATTCTGTACTATGCCTTGGCTGCCACCACAAACAAAGTCGCGCCTGTGGAGCGATCTGGGGGCATCCCGCCGCAGTGGGCTCTGGTTAAACTGGGTGCCACTTAGACTCCACTTCCAAGTGTCGGCTTACATCATCGCTCGTAGGTCCTGTACCCCTGATCCTGACAATGACGCTGAAAGTGTGACATGCATGTATTTATCATGTGCATTATTATCCATTGTTAAATTCCAGTGTGTCCAATCACCTTTTGATGTTAACTAATTTGAGTAGATCTGTATGTAATTTATTATTCTCAGTATAACTATAGTTTTGTGAATGTCTCAGAGATCATTAGTGAACAAATGGCAGATGTAGCACTTCTCTTGGTGTCATCCTCTGTTCATGGTTTGTGGTTGAGGAGGCACGAATTATACCTTTGTTTCTTTCTGAACCACTGCAGTGTGAACATATATTTAGATGACTATGCTGTTTGCATTGATTAGTACCACACCGGTCTCTTTCCTGCAGCAGCAGCTCTGCTCCCTGTGTTATCTGGATCTACATCAATCACCATTTCAGTTGGGGCTCTGTGATCAAATAAGAGTCCAGTCCACTAGATGGCTGACTATAGAGTTTCTCTGAGTGTGATTTATCCCTGCTCATTAATCTACAGTACTCATTGCTTTCATGGTTTCCTGATCTCTGGCTCTTGATCAGACTTATATCTGGTTTTTGTGATTTTGTACTTAGTTTCCTCTCTCTTAGTTGTGACTCGGCTCTGGTAATGATCATATCTGTGTTTTGTTTTTGTCTCTATGTTTTGCACTCTGGCACAAGAAGGGAATGTGGACCAATCATCCCTTGGTAGTGGGGCTACTAGGGCCTTCTGGTAGGAACAGCTGGGAAGTAGTTTAGCATCAGGACCCACTGCCTTTGTCCCCTGTCCACTCCAGAACCTGCATTACAGTGGCATGGAAACCAAAGAACACAGAAAACAGCTCAGTGATAAAATTGTGGCACAAGCTTTGCACCTCTTACAGGGCAATGTTCATCATCTATAAATGGAAGGAGTACATTACAACTGGTAACCTACCAAGACATGGCTATCCACCTAAACTGGCAACCTAGACAAAGCCAAGCATCCAAGAGGCCCAGGGTTACTTTGGAGGAGCTGCGGAGATCTACACTTCAGGTGGGAGAACCTGTACATAGGACAACTATTAGTAATGGTCTCCACAAATCTGACCTCTATGGAAAATTGGCGATAACAAAGCTTTTTAAAGTTCCATTTCCAGTTTCCAAAAAAACTAAAAGTATATGGAAGTGCTGTAGGTACTCTGGTCAAATGAGACCAATATTTAACTTTTCGACCTAAATGCCATGTATGTAGTAAACATAATCCCTAACCGTACCTTTAGAATGGACTATGATGGAGCTAAATAGAGGACAAACAACATAAATCCAAAAGCAAAGTTCACAACACCCTTGGATATTAAGAAACATCGCTCTGCCTTCTATGCAAACATTTGGTGTTCTTAAACCTTACCGAAAGGTAGGCAAATCCAAGAGTGGAAATGATTCCACATAAGAATCCAACTATCAGAGATCCGTATGTTGTCAGGAACATTTCTGCCGCTGTTCCAACTGCTACCCCACCAGCCAAAGTTGCATTCTGAATATGTACCTGTGAAGAAAGCACAATATACATTATATATTTACAGTAACATATACAAGAGACACTGCAGACATATACAAGGAGCAGCAGACATATGCTCACACATAGATTTCCAGTAGGAACCTTTACTATCTAGATGACTCTTGAAAGAAATTTCACTAGTTAAAAGGAAGGCTACACCATTGATTCTATGGGGCTCCTACTTACAAGCAGTCCTAAAGTGTTATCCAGGATGTTCTGGGTTAAGTTTAGTGATTGCTTACCTACATAAACAGTACAGAGGTTGTACTTGGTATTGTTGCCCAGAGACCATCATCACATAGAGGAGCAATTACTTCCAGGGAAAGTGCTGAGCCTTTTAGTATTTTTTGCCATTAAAGGAAATCTACCACTTAATTTAACCTGTACAAGGTACCAAAGATTAGAATATGGAACCTTTCTCATAGATAATAGCCGGCTCATTCCTTTTAAAAATTCCTTTTATCTTTATGTTTATGTCACTGAAGGTCTCCAGACTCTGACATCATGCTCACAGCAACACATCTAACCCACTCACTGCCTTCTCCCCCTGCCCCTTTCCCGCCATCAACCTCCCAGTCAGGGTTAATATATGGGTTAATATATCTGTGCCAGAATGTCTGGACAAACAGGTCCAATTTTATCAGGACTGTGATAGCAGATACCGTTGCTACCACTAGCAATACATAGCTGGACATTTCCTACATTGGGGCTCATTTACTAAGGGTTGCACACACACTTTTGTCGGACTGTGCACCTTTTTCAGGCTAAAACGGCTTGCACCGGTATTTTTATAAGTGAGTGCGCTGGGATTGTGATGCACGCGACCCTTTTTGTAACTTTTAATATGTGTCAGGCGCACAATCTTAGTGAATTGTGGCACCATGCATTATAGACGGACAATGCTCTTTCAGTGAACTCAGGTGACCTTGTAATTAATTGTCTGTCCATTACTGCTTCTACTACGGCTACTACTACATGGTCAGACATCTTTTACTTTGCCCATCATGTTCCATATTCTGCTGTTCCATAATATACAACTAGACATCTCCTGTTTTTCCCATTATTTTCCATTCTGTTCTGTACTGTGATGGGAAACCTACCCTGTAGGTAAATATAATTTATGGAAGTGGATTTAAAATGGTAGCAAGACTTTATAATAAAAATATAATTATACATCATGTAGATAAAAAAAACGAATTATAGTATTGATGCTTCCCATGGAAACCACATTTGCTCTTGCTCTATTTCATTTTTTTTTTGGGACAAGGTTTCATAAGGATCATTTGCTTTCCTATTATTGTAAATTGCACAGGTCATTTATAGGTGGCCCCACTGAACCTGAACCAAAGTGAATCACTGTTGTGTTTCTGACAGTTCAGTACAATGTAATTATGTACTGTAAGAATGGGTGTAGCGTAAGAGATCATAGTCACTGTCCTGAACTCCACCCCAAAAACTGGCTTTCTTTTTTCCAACTTTATTTTAAGTTTATAGCTGTTTTGCATTTTAGTCACTTAATTAATAATTTCACATCTCACTTCACTTTTGATCGCCCTCTTTAATGTTTTGGGTTGTTCATATTCAAATTGAAAAAAACTATAACAGAATTTTTCAAAAGTTCTGCTCCGTTCAATGTCTATTCTGTGTGCTCGGCTATTATTGTCATTCTTGTACATTCGAATAGAGTGGCAGGACGTATGCTTGTCCTACCACTCCATCCATCACTGAGATCTCCTCTGGAGATCCCATCCTCTGGGGAGCTGGGGGTCCTGTTAAGTTATGATCCCAGAAGTAGGACCCCCACAATCAGTTAGTTATTCCCTATCCTGTGGATAGCAGATAACTTATATACTTGGGAATGTAATTAATTATATATTACAATGTATTCAGTCTTTTTTTTAACATCTGATCTTTGCATGGCTTCCTTCTTCATTTCAAAGCAGCATGTAGTGATCTCATGACCATTTCATACAATGGATCTGTACTGGTAGAGGTCATCAAGACGCCTACATAAATCTGTCCGATCAATAATGAATTGATGAATGATGGAGAGGAGGAGTGGTGACCCCTCCTCCTGTATAGTGATGCATAGCGGATGGCGCCATAACACGGAAAAAGTACATGTCCTATCTTTTCCCAGTGTACGGAGCGGTATGGTTCCACACGTGTGCTGCACCCTATCACCCATTGCCGACCCATGGGGGACTTATTTACGGCCGCAAGCGTGTATACGTCCCCCTATGGCCGTGTGCATGTAGCCTAACTCTGTATATTTGTGTAAACAGTTTCCTTTTACCTTGTGCTTGTATTTATATGTCTTTGGTACAGTTAGGGTACATTCACACAGCGGTATGCCCGCCGTGCGGGCATACCGCCATGTGCTGGAGAGGAGGAGGAGGTGACCCCTCCTCCCTCCATAGAGAATAGTGGCTTATTTTCTGCATAACAAATTGCACTTCATAGTGACTGTACTTAATATTCCATGCCACATAGGCACCACAAATGATACTTTATTCTTTAGATTGGTATGATTATGGGGATACCAAATTTGTATAGATTTTATAATGTTTTCATACATTTACAGAGTAAAACCTCCTGTACAAAAATATATATTTTTTATTTTGCCATCTTTTGCCAATACTTCATACTTCGGTTTAAGGAGCTGTGGGTGGTGTAATTTTTTTGGACTTTTGATGGCGTTTTCATTGCTATCATTTTTCGGCCCGCAAGCCCTCTTCATGCACCGGGAACCGACGCGCCGTACAAGGGGTAATGCTGTACTGTTTCCTTGTATTAATTTTTATTATGATTTTGTGCACATAAATAAAGATGTAACATTTTTACTGCACATTTTGATTATAAGCTTACATTTTTTGCGTTTTTGATTTAGTGACTTGTAAGGAAGCCTAGTTGCCGTTTACTCATAAATATTTGACATCTTGTTTATTTTGGTTGAGTAGCATAGGAAAAAGTGTCCAGGCTCCTTTCTTCTGCTCACCCCACTACCTGTATAAGTGACCCCATCTCCTCACACCTTGCTTGTAGAGTCTCTATCCCCAGCAGTCTCTTCTCACTTCACTAAAATATTTAACCTGTATCTCTCTTCTGGTCTTGTTCCCTCTTTTTTCAAGCATTCAGTTGTTACCCCATTACTAAAGAAACCTTCCTTGGACCCATCTAGTGCTACCAACTACTGAACAGTTTCTAATCTCCCTTTCATCTACAAACTCCTAGAAAGCCTGTATTTTTGTCGACTCCTCTTTCTGGAGTTTCCAATGATCTCCTCACTGCTAAATCAAAGGGCACTTTCCTCTCCTCTTTCTCC
Organism: Engystomops pustulosus; assembly: GCF_040894005.1. NCBI lineage: Eukaryota > Metazoa > Chordata > Amphibia > Anura > Leptodactylidae > Engystomops > Engystomops pustulosus. The sequence goes on from NC_092414.1 coordinate 166,799,022, forward strand.
TGGTTCTCTTGGCAGCATTTAATATTGTGGACCACCAGCTCCTCCTCAGGATGCTTCCCTCTATTGGCCTGAAGCACCCTGTTCTCTCTTGTTTTTCTTCCTTTCTCTCTGACCGCACTTTTAGTATCATATTTTGGGTCTCTCTCTCTCTTCTCATTTTCCACTCGGGGTTCCTCAGGGCTCAGTTCTAGTTCCTCTATTCTTTTCCCTATATACTGCCCCAAAGGAAAAACCATCAGCAGATTTGGTTTCCAGTATCATCTTCATGCTGATGATAGCAGCTGATGATAGCAGCTGATGATAGCAGCTATATACAGCTGATGATAGCAGCTATATACTTCTGCACATAATGTCACCCCTGCCTTACTTAGTGATTTTCTCTTTGCCGTCTCATCATGTTCTCTCTCTTCCTGAAACGTAATCTTTCTAAGACTGAACTTTTTTTCCCACTAGTTATTAACCGACCCAACCCCAACCTCTCGTGGAATCACTATAACACTGAGGCAGTGGGTCCAATGTTTAACTCCCACCTCTCTTTTGCATCGCATATTCAATCTCTTTCTCACTCTTGCCATGTGCATCCCAACATCTTTAGAATCCACTCATTTCTGACAAATCAAACCTCTCAAATACTAATTGTTGCTCTGATTTACTCTCAACTAAACTACTGTTACTTCTTACTAATTGGTCTTCCACTCACTAAACTCTCTCCTCTACAATCTATTTTAATGCAGTAGCCAGGCTCGTCTTTCAGACCAAACGCTACACAAATGCCTCCAGTCTGTGCCTATCACTGCACTGGTTGCCTGTCTATTTCCGACCTCAGTTTAAAATAATAACCCTCATTCACAAAGCTCTGCATAATGCTGCACCTCCATATCTCTATTCTTTCATTTCAGTTTACCACCTAACAGACCCTCAATTCTGGGAAAAATGCACATGGATTGGCTGTTGTATTACAAAAATTTATGAGCTCAGCCTTAGAGAGCTTGCTAAATGATGAGATATTTCTGGTATTATTAGGCTTACTCACAGACAGTGATACTTACCATTTCTAATTTACCCTTTTTGTTTACCAGGCTGGAAATAGCCACAGTTGTGAGAACACAGGCAGCCAGAGAACAATATGTGTTAATGGCAGCCCTATGCTGGGCATCTCCGTGATGTGATATTGCTGAATTAAAGCTGGGCCAAAACATCCAAAGAAACAAGGTTCCTGTATGAACACAAATGACAGAAGTTTTTACAAATGGATGTATAACAAATCCTCAGAGGTGCAGGTCTGTGCAAAAAATGCTGCAATGTGAGATTGATTTTAAAAATAAAATTTTTAATGGAAATATTAAAAATGTTTTCTGGAGCAGTAAAATGACCAAATAGCCAATGTCACAATACACTATCTTTATTGTAAAGAAAAAGAATTTCTGGTAATTATATGACCCTCAGAAAAAGTGGTGTAACTGGAAGGGTTGTAGGAGTCCCAGGTATGACTTTGCCCATTAGCCAGAGGGGGTTGGACAACACCTTGTTCTCATTTGATGTTGTACACATTGTAAATCATTCAGATAGAAGAGATCTATTACTGACAGGCTGTCAGACCTGAAGTCTTTCATGGATTTGTAGGGATGCGATGAGAAACAGATTAATGAAAACATGTAGAACAATTGATTACACTGATGCCAACTACAGATACAAAATAGAAAATATAATGATTAATAAATGTTTTTAACTATTTTTCATATAAAATTCATGAAAAGATAAGTTGAGATATAATGGAAGATATAATGGAACAAAACCCTCACCAATCATGGAAAACAGGTCAGAGTGATACTCAGATCCTTCCTTGTCATTACGTTGGCTAAGATGTGGCCGTCTTAAGATCCAAGTGACTGTCAAGCCAAAATATGCCCCAAATGTGTGGATTGTCATGGAGCCACCAGCATCAATGACCTGTTTTGAGATAAAAGCGAAGACATTAACTTAACAAACCATAAGGTATGGCAAATTAAAAGGACTGTTTGATGCAAGTTATTAAACCGTGTTCACACTGCTGCTCATAAAGGATTTATTTAGATTAAAACACAAGAACGTGTAGCTGGAGTCCCGTGTTGGAGTTTTACATGCGCATTTTTATCGCTCTTTTGTGAGTATGTTTTAAATTTAAATAAATCCTGAGTGTTAAACTGTACTACGCTATCTCCGGATGAATTTCTTCCAGAAATCCACCACAACATATGGTGCAAGCGGAGGAGGTAACAGGAGAAATTCAGGAGTGTCTGAATAGCGGTATATTCCTATCGGAGGAATCAGGAATTTGTGCTGGAGGAGTGTGAACTACTCTATTTTGTGAGTGACATATTGGAAGAAGGACACACTGAAGCAAGAGAATCGGGAGCTCCGGTCAGAACTTATTTTCTGTGTTGTACAATTTGGGTTTACTGGATCAACCCTTGACTGTTTGTTGCTCTGCGAGAGAGGTGTGCAGCATATAGCTGTTACTGCTAAATTTGGACCAACCTATAAATAGTGTTAGGTGATTCCTACAGCTTCTTATCCTATCAACTTATTAACAGCGTACGTTCTGCTGCTGTCCACTCCCCGCTAATTACATAATCCAAATCTTTCAGTTTTAATATAAATAACAAATATTTCAAGTATATTTATTCAAAACACTATGGGGCCCATTTACTAAGGGTCCGGGGACCATGATTCTGTCGATTTCTGTTCTGCGCTGAATCGCACAGGGGGTTGTGTCGCACGCGATCGGATTGTGGCGCATCGGCATCGGCTTGCATGCGACCTCGACGGACATTCGGATCCGTGGGTGCAATGGGACGGGTAAGTAAATGTGCCCCATTGTCCCACATTCATGGAAGAGTTTGCACCAGTTTGCTGTCTGACTTTACACTAGAAAGAACATTGAATATTGAATGGAGAGGGATTTGATTTTGCAATACTAGATTTAACCCTGCATTGGCAGAGGTGTTGTAGTAGCAAGACGAACAAATTGGTGAACAACCTGTACATATGTTCCCCTGCGGTTGTGTGAATGAGCCCTGCTATAGAGAGACTGCCTAGGAGAAAAATACTGGAAAATGAAGATTGCAAGTCAGTATCCCCCTCTTGTTTGTATATGCACTGAATGTAAAGATTGTTGAACTGTTGGGTATGCTTTAAACAAATGTGTGAAAGAGAACCTATGATTGCCAAATGTAATTAATAAGAAAACATTGTACATCTGGCTGACAAGGTGCCAAGAATTATTAATTTGTATATGAGAAACATGCAGCGTTCCAAGTGACACATCGTATAATTGCAAGTTTTACAATGGGTTCATCTTTTCTCCACCTAAAAGAAACTGCAATTTGATGTTGTCATTATTTTTAGGGAGTGGGTTATCCTGTAATGGTAACACCACAAGGTACCGGAAAAACTTTGACATAACACAGAAACACTACTACACAGATATACACAAATACAATAGATATGTTTCTTACGTGAAGCTTATTAAGAAGAATGTATTCATTCACAGCAAAGAGGGTGACTTGGAAGAGAGTCATTAACAGCACTTGCACAGGGCTAACTTTACCCAGAACTCCTCCGAATGCAATGCATACAGATGCCACACAGAAGTCAGCATTTATTAGGCTGAAAGAGATTAAAATAAATTCCAATTATAAAATAAATCAGTTTTTGTTTTCCTGTTTTTTGTTTTACTTTTTGATTGAGAACAATTACAATCTTAGGTACCGTATATATACTCGAGTATAAGCCGACCCCTAATTTTACCCCAAAACTGGAAAAACCTATTGACTCGAGCAAAAGCCAAGGGTGGGAAATGCATTGGTCCCACCCTCCCCAGTATATAGCCTGCAAGACCCCTATAATATATAGCCAGACAGCCCCCAGTAGTATACAGCCTGCCAGCCCCCAGTAGTATACAGCCTGCCAGCCCCCTCTAATATATAGCCTGCCAGTACTCTCTAATATACAGCCAGCCCGCAGTAGTAAATAGCCTGCCAGCCCATAAAAAAATAAACTCCCATTCCAACGGCCTGGGCAGCTCCACTTCCATCTTCATGTCTGCGGCAGGTCCATGGCAGCTCCATCTGCACCGCCTCTTCTTTCTTCAGGCCAGCGCCAGGACCGCGTCATCTCTGTGTGTAGGGGCCGGCCTGAAGAAAGAAGAGGCGCCGCAGACAGAGCTGCCGCTGTCCTGTCGCAAACATAAAGATGGAAGGGGAGCTGCCCAGGCTGTCGGAATGGTGAGTACTGAGCTTATTATTTTTTTATATACCTGAGTATAAGCCGAGTGAGGAATTTTCAGCACAAAAATTGTGCTGAAAAACTCGGCATAGGTAGTTACTACATTCAGGTAACTGCAAACAAATGCACAGGTAAAATAAATACGGTAATTTTAATTTATACCATTTCAGTCCATTTTAATTTATACCATTCATGGGTCTGTCGGACCCCTCAACGCTCCTTCAGATTAATGGAGCAGACAGCCACGCATGACCGTTCTGCACTCACCGATCTCTGTCAAATCCATAGAGGTTAAAGGAGCAGAATGGTCATGCACGGCCGTCTTCTCCATTAGTCTGAGGAGCGTCGAGGGGTCCAACGGACCCCCACTGATCAGCATGTTAGGCCCTATCCCGTGGATAGGGTCTAACTTTGCTTTGTGGGAAAACCCCTTTAAATAATGAGAAGCTTGAACACACACAGACAGAAAGGAATGTTCTGGAGAAAAAAAGATTATAGGTTATGCCCAATTTGTGTGCTCTGAATAGTTATTTAATAGAGTAATACTAAGGTTGTATTTGGGGTGCTCTTTGAAATGTATAAAATCTTATGTGATTTAAGTAGTTTGCTACTTGGGGATGCCTAAATAATACAGGTAGACAATGGTGGAGAATTTTACCCACATGGCCTTAATGGAAGATAAATCTTTACTACCCAAGACAGACCAACATTTATAGCTCAAGGACAACCATTTTTAGCTCCACAGAGATCCTGTCTGAACCCTGGTATGGCGCACCCGTGTGTACAGTATATACAATAGGCCAGTAATACTTCCACCACATGGGGTCAAGGGTGCCCATTAATAACTGGTTTTCAGTAATTTCCCACAGTTTTGTGATGCTATTTCCTCTGTTTAGCTTTTACACATGAAGCACATTAAGTAAACTTCTAGCCAAAATTCCCATTACAACCATTGGTCACAGAGCCAAAATACACAGTGCAAAATGACTTGTAGATATACCACACATTTCAGTAGACTTCTGCTACATATACCAGTAGCCAAAGGAGTGATTCAGTTCAAACATAATAGCTAAATATCTAATTAATTCACTTAACTTAATGTTAATATTGCAACGTGTGAAGTCTCCTTTTCCTTAAACCCTTCGTTGAGTGGTGAGATGTTATCTTCTATACACAGCCATAATTACACATTAATCACCATATTCACCTCACCTGAGAACTAACTGTAAAGAAGCCGCTCTGAAGTCCTCTGAGTATGTTCTGTACATTTGTATATGTGATAAGCATATGCTAATAGGATTATAAATCTCCCAAATTGTGTAATATATTGCACATTAATCCTTTTCTAATTGTCATTTTACTGGGTCACACGACCTAAAAGATATTTCGTGAAACAACAACTATAGACTTTTAAAACTTGATTTTCAAAAAACAGTGAAGTGAAAATTTCCTGAGGGGAAAAGTGACCAATCAGGTTGTCAACTGTGACCTTGGGACTCTGGGAACATCATCACAGAGACATTTTATTGAAGTCAAAAGTCAAGGTTTTTGTCAGGTTGTTGAGCAACTAGTGTAACAGACTACAAAGTGACAGTGAGTCCATAGAAGGGTCTGAACTACAGATTTTTACACAGTATAAGGCTACATTCACACGAACGTATGGGGGACGTGTAAACGGCCGATGTATATACGGTGTCCCTATCCATCGCAATGGCATCACGGTGCCGTACGTGAGGCACCGCACCGTTCTGTACCCTGTAGAAAGATAGGACATGTCCTATCTTTCAATGGAATACGGTGCCGGGCTCTATGTTAGGCTATGGAGAGGGGCAGGTTGTAAGCGGCGCTCTCCCCCTCCTCCTCTCTCCGTCACTGCTGTGTGCCCGCCGTGTGCCCGCCGTGTTATGGTACGGCGGGCAACGGCAGTATGAATGTAGCCTAAGGCCTACCGTGTGCTGCACGTACAGTGCCGTGAGGCCATTGCGATGTAAGGGGGACGTATATATACAGTATATAAGTCGGCTGTGTATACCTCCCCCATACGTTCGTGTGAATGTAGCCTAACTATGACATTTGTCCTCACTTTTCCCAAGAAATGAAATGTCTGAATACTCACACAACTACCTGTAACACTTTACTTTACATGTTAAAGAGAAGAACCTTCGAGAAAAGTGAATAGCAACTGACCCTACAATTTCATCTCACCTAAATTCTACAAATTCTTCTAAAGTTTCCCACCTGTCATACGACGTTTATAATGCTTCTCATAAGCTTAAGGCGGAAGCTTTAATTCTGCAGAGCCCAAGTTTGACAGCTACTTCTGTCAACTCCCTATAGCCAGGGCCAAAGGAACTGCCATAGGCATGAAGCCTGTATAATCCCCAATATATTACCATATACACCAATATATCATGATTCACCACTTTATGTAAAATTATACTGATTTTGGACCATTGTTAACAAAGATGAAGAACTATAAAACAATTGAAAAAAATCAAACTTTTTCTGTCTATTTACTAATCTATGTCATACTGTATATAATCCATGAAAGCTCTCATCTTCACTGTAAGACCATGGTCTTATTCCTTACTTCTATTATCTGTGCTCGTATAAAATATGAACCCTTGTGTCCTCCTGATGAGTTTTAAGACCATGGTCTTATTGTTTAATTCTATATTATCTGTACTCTCGTGTGTCTACTACCCTTTGATATTCTCTGACCTTTGAGTTTAACTCCATTCCTATAGAGAGTTCCTTTCTGCCATAACATGCACCTTAAAGGGGTATTCCCATCTGGGCATTTACATTTAATTAAATTCATTTGCCATAAGTAAACATATCTTCAATTGGATGTTAATTAAAAAAATGTTCCTGTGTGAAGATAATTTCGTATAAATATAGCCATATTGTCCCTTAGAAACCAGAAAGCTTGCGTATGACCACGTCACACTTTAGCTGCGGTGGCCAGACATGCCCTATAAAGTCCTGCCGGACCACCTGGTTTAAGCGATCATTACCACAGGGTGGCTGTGCGACATGTAGTAACTCCCGGACATTTTATATACAATAACCTTTTGTTTCTTTGTGCACTCAATCTATCAGAGGTGGCCGTATCCGAGGAAGCCATCTTGTTTCTAAGGGACAACATGGCTACATTTATGAGAAATTATCTTCACACAGGAATATTTTTTTTAATAACATCTAATTGAAGAAATGTTTACATATGGCAGATTAATGAAACTGAATGCGAGTGTCCAGATGAGAATACCACTTTAAGCTTTAGAAGACTCTTACCGTCTGACTTTGTTATGTAGTGGAGGAAGTTAATGACTAAGTTCATTAGATTTATAATGTATTTGGTTGGTGTTGCATCATCCAGATGAATTGAATTGCAATGAGTCTACCATGTGCTGCCTCTCTGACTCCATATAGAGTACAGTAGATTTTTTGGTTTTTGTGACATAAAAATAACACATATAAACTGAGGTAATGCCTTAGTCAAAATGTCATTTCACATCTAATTTCATTGCTGAGAATCAGAATGGAGAATTAAGCCTCTGCAACGCAAAAGTTGAGTTTCACCTCCGACTTCAGCAAAAGTCCAAGATTTCATCTAGTTTCCGATATTTGTGTGATGGTTGAGGGATTATCCCTGGGGTAAATCCTGCACTCATCACACTTTGGTTGCAGTAAACCTAAGTAAGTAACATTACACAACCAATTTTAGCGCAGATACAAAAAGTTAAAATTAACATAGGCAGCATTGTTATACTGCAAATTTGTAGAAATAACATATGGATGTCCTCTATAAGCATAAAACAACATTTGTGACTTCACATAACTACAGGCTGAGTATCAAAACGGAATTCATTGCATTAGTTAATTAGTTAATTAGTTCTGTATTGTCTTGCTGGTTTAGTTAACATGATAAAATCTATGTAACTAATTGTTCCCTTTCTGTACCTTCACCATTGTAAGATAATTTAGCAAATTTTTGGTGAGCTGAAAAAACTATTGAAATTAAGATTATGGAGCAAAAAGATATTAAAATATTTCTAACCAGTAGTATAATCACTATTAACCAATAACTAAAAACCTTGACACCTTCAATGTAAATTTTAGTAATTGGCACTCCCAAGATCATTAGATCAATAGATTGGCAACTATAACTCTAGGGCCAACTCCATTGTGGTCAAAAATCAGAAAAATGGCAAAGCTTATAAAACAAAATATACTTTGCATTCCCTAGATGGCAATATAACTGAGAGGTCCCTGGGGAGGTTCCTTTGTGGTAGGTGGATGGCCAGTTGTAGGTTTTGCACTGAGGTCTAGAAATTTTTAATTCTGACAAAGAACTATTCTAGTTGACTAGTGGAAAACTATTCCAAAAAAGGGAATTGGTAGAGCATGAGTTAAATGAAATGCTGAAGCTGGCATAAACAGGATCCATTTTCATATTAATTTAGATATTCTGGAAAAACAAAGTTGAAAGAGTACAAAAATGACATGGAGACAAGAGAGCACATCAAGAATCAGGGTAACTCAGGTTTTACTGTCTCAATATTGGGACAAAGTGATGTAGCGGTAATCTGATTGTTCTAATACATGCAGTCCTTGTATTTATATAGAGATATGAAACTCAAACTGAAAACACAAGTGTCTGCACTAGGGAACATGACTACGTGTCACACTGCACCTTCAGCATTAGATACCAATCAACATCATTAGGAGATTAGATTTTAATATGAATGGAACTGACTTTTGCTTCTGCTGTGGTTGAAGAATTTACCTGACCTCCAAAGAAGATATAACCTGTAAACTCTGGGTCACTAGAAACTACAATCTCACAGTCTACAGAGCATGTACAGTACCTAATATGAATTTGTCGGTAAAATGACTTTCCTCCTTTGCATAAAAGCTGTTTTGGATGCATAAATCAGATGCAAAATTGAACGTACTATCTATTCTAGTCCTTGTCTATTAACTTTTAAACTTTTCTACAGTCATACCAAGTTAGCTAACTTGCTGATCAGTGGGGGTCTCTATGTGGAGTCTATATCTCTGTTCATGTTACTGACGGAGATAACCGAGCACCATTGTCGGCCATCTCTGTCAGCATCGGTAAGCAGGTTAGCTAACTTGGTATAACTGGAGAACCCCTAAGTTTAAACCTAGAATTACGCATCTCTAAACTTTTCAAGTGAGGATCAGCTGTCTCACCCTGTCTAGTGGTGGCTTAATAAGGGCCATTTACTGATATAGCATTGTGGATTATTTCAAACCACATTCATGATGCATCAAGAGCTTTGCAATGCTGGTTTGTAAGTTTGTATCATGTCAAGTATTTCTAAAGGTTTTACAATTTGTTTTGGATAGGCTCACAGTGGTGGGCAGGCCTTCAAAAAAAACCACCACAAAAAACCTCTTCTTTGGCAGTTTATTTCAGTGAATTATTTTTCTGCCGAACACTGCACTGAATGCAATAGCTTTTAATGGCTCATTTCCCACAGACACTATCCATTAATAAGTAGAGAACGCCCTAGTCAGATCCATTTTTAATGATTCACTCATAGTCCATGAATAACGGATGCCAGACTGAAGCAAAAATCTGTTTTTCCCAACCAGTTTTGCCCTCGTTTGTGTGCAGGTAGTATAGTACAGACACTGAGTTCACTGAACACCAAATCTATCTCTATGTCCTACTGCTTACGGTAGTCTGGGCAATTAGGTACGACAGCTGGGGAGGGGTTAAGTCTTAGGGCGCACTATCCTTGTCTGTCCTTTCTGTCCATCTAGGACGTTCCCTAACCCTTCATAACAATTCCTTCATGAGATCTTATTATTAGAATAAAACACAGAACAATCCATCTTATTTTGGAAGGATTTTGCATATTCTGAGCCAACTTCATTTTGGACCAAGTTTCTTAGGAATAATGTTTCATTAGGAAATAGGTATAGATTGCATACGCCAAATACTGCCAACATGTTGAAATAGAATTCTGGGCCAAAGTAAGTTAACTAATAAAAAAAATTAGTCTAAACCAGGGGTGCACAATGAGCCGCAATGTCATACCGCTCAACTTTAAGGGGCTGCACTGGTACTCTAGACAGTACACAGTACAGCACAAATGCCACCCCAGAAACCACTAGTGCATGATACTACATTTGTACAATAACTAATACTGGAAACTCCCGGAGCAGACCTATAATGCTAGAAACCCCCAGAGGAGACCTATAATACTGGAGACCCTCCAGAGAAGACCTCCAAACCAGCCTCAGAAGTCACAGCAGAGCAGGAGATACCGGGACTGGTGAGCACTTGTCTTACGTGCTCACCACTTCATAGCCTAGCGCTCATTGGGCGCTCCGGGGTGCAGCATATAGGGGAGCGGATACGACCCTGGTCTACAAATTTATCATCTAAGGTCAGATGACCTAATTTATGCTGTGTTTAATTAAATGTGTTTTTTAATAAAGCGTCTACGTGAAAATTCTCCCATTAACCTACATGTTTGTATGTAAATTAATAAGATATACCTGCATATTAATTCTTTTTTTTTAGATATGAGGGGTGTCGCCAGTGGCGTTACTTGAAACTGATGGGCCCTAGTGCAAAGTCTGTGTAAACTATGGTTTATAGTACTAGTCTTCTCACATCGGAAAGTGATCCCTTATGGGCCCCTTAAACCTCACGCACCCTTTGCACCCCCTCAAGTTACGCCCCTGCCTGGAAGGGAATATTTTCTTCTTACTGGGCAGCAGGAGGTACCAACAAGTAACTACTGTCTCTGGTAAGATGGTTATATAAAGTGTTTATACGGTGACCCAGATTTGTCTTGGATGTATCACAAGTAGGTTTAGTTCTAGGATATTACAAAACATGTTGTCAAAGGACAAACTTGGTTCTGCAGCATTTCATCTGCTGAAATTAAAGCTATATAACAAAGTACTGTACATAAACTGCATCATAACAGATCCAATAGAAACCAACAATATCTTGTACCTATTGATGGTGTTTTTACAAAACATATCCTTCTGCTGATAATAATTCATTGAACTCACAAAAACTCCAGCTTGCACATTAAAAATCAATGTCAAGAAGTCATGTATTATAGAGTAAAATGTTAACGTTTCTATAAAACAAGCAAGGTTAAACTAGGAATTCTTGTTAAGGTTATTGATTAATCCAGACGACCCCTGCAAAGAGATCACAATGTTTAGGTATAACACATTGGGTAATGCCAGCATAGATTAAAACTTCAGTTTTTATTGTTGTTTACAGTATTTAGGAAGTTAAACGTGCAGTTAAAAATGAATGGAATGTGTTTCGCTCTTGGACAGACAACGTAAGATAATAGTGAAAAAGAACACAGCTCTATGGCCGATTTCATGCATCCGTGTTCTGTCCGTGGTCTGATGCAGATTCAATAATAAGAACTAAACTCAAAGCATTATAATGCGGTGAGTTCTGGAATGGCTGGAAAGTTACTGTGCAAATCTCATATATTTATATGAGACCAGTACAATAGCTCTCCGACTATTCTGCAGCTCATTGCATTAGAAGCGACTATGAAGTGACTTCAGCTCACACAGTCATGTTTATTACCCATAGAATGTGAAATAGTTGCAATATGTAATTTTTCTCACATGCGGTGAATTTGTGTTACCATATTGGCAAAGGCATATAGGCTTTGATAAGTGGGAACCTGGTCATACAAATACTGGTGTAGAGAGAGAAAACACAAGAGTCATAGAAAATCTCTTTCTCTTATTATATACCATGTAGTTATTGGGATAGACAGAATGGACCACACAGGCCTGCTCACCTTGTTACGGTGATATAAATTTTGCCTCCTACAAATGAGTGGAACCATCCCTGCATAAGAATAGCCCATTGTATTCCAAATGCCGCCAACAAGAAGTTAAACCCAACACTGCCGAAACCGTACATCTTCAAGAAAGTCATTAGGAAGCCAAAGCCAACAAAGATCATGACATGGACATCCTGGAAACCTACAAAGAAAACAGAACAGTAGTGTTTTATTATATTTTCTATAACTAGATGTTAATACAATATAGAATCAGGAGGCAGGGGATGGTCAGGATGGTCGCTGGTGTATGAGTAACCCCAGAGGCAGTTTATCAAACCACTCAAGATTGTAACCCTCGCGTCATAGACCAGCACTAGTGAATATGAGAATATGTTGTATTTCGTTTCCTCTGGCAGTCCCATAAAAGTGAATGGGATTATCAACTAGCATGTTTATCAGAGCTTTATCGACAAAGGGACCTTTGTTCTCATGATTAGTTGAGGTCCTAGGGATTGTATCCCCTATTTATCAGATGTTCATCTGCTTTAAGTTTACATTAACAAGATTCACCCTACTAAAGTGCCTACTTATGAAGTGACAAGTCAAACACTAGATAGGCTTAGCAATTGATAATCTAAAAGGTTGCATGACAATTCTAGATTTTGGTTACAGGGTGCTTAAAGGAATATTCCAGTAGCATGATATATGTCTTATTTTAAAAAGGTTTGCCCTGTGAAAAAAATTCTCAAATTTCAATCCCCTAGTGATGTTTACACAATAAAGATAATTTTAAACCCCTTTCGTTACATTTTTACTCATTTTATTGCTTTTTAAGCTCATATAACTCAGTGATGGTCAGTGTAAAAGTGTGGATGGGGACAGACACGTCATATTTTCTCTAGTTCAATGTGCCAACAATGTGGTTTGATTATCGGGGCGCAGGTTTATATACACTTTAATTTATCTCCAGAACATACAAGTGAGTATCTGACACATAGAAAGAGAGATGAGACAGATCAGAGATGAGAGATGATGAGATCCATGAGATGCATATTACACATGACATTCTCAGCTCTACTATCACAGCCATTACATACAAAGCTCTGCTATGTGCCTCCCTCCCCTGGATAAAGATCTTATCTGCCTTTAACTTTTACTCTCCTCGCGATGATGCTATTGTTTGCCGGCATGAAGTCGGTATGTGTATGTAAGCTCATCCTGGAATACAAGGGTGAGGGCTAGTCAGTCTGCTGACCCTAAAGATCCATGATCAGGTCCAAAGGCAACCAAAATTGTGTACACCAGGACTGATAAAGACAGGTTGGAATTATATCTGTGAAATGCTGTATTTTTGTTAATAGCAGTGAATTAGAGAATGTGTTATTTTGTTATCCTGAGTATATTTTAGAAAATTGTATTTGTGGGAATAACCCTTTAACGTCAAGCACCATTATTCATGGACTCATGCACATGGCTGTGAAATCCATGGACTCATGTACAAGATGACTGCCTGACCTGCAAAAGATAAAGCAGATCCTATTCCTTCCCATCTCTGTGGCCTTGGCAGTGTTCTTATTTTGTCATTGACATGTGAAAGATTGCTGCAAACAAGGGGTTACAGTAAAGTGTCCACAAAAAGAGGCAATGGTAAGTTGGTAACTACAATATTGGTGCGGTTAGTCCTGTTAACCCCCCGGAGCAAGTCAGTAGATAGAGAATGGAGTATGTGGCACAAATAGGACTTCCCTCCAAATAAATGCAATCTCAAACACAGTTAGGGACAAGAGTGGTGTTTTTTCTACTACCTGGTCTCAAAGTTTAAAGTTTACTATATTTAATTTATTCTGTTCCTATCTATATATTGTATCTTGCAAATCTTGAAAATACATGCAGAGTTACCAATTCTGGGTTTAGATTTAGATTTGTAAACAAACATGGCCGCCGGAGCAGCGCTGGACTCAGTTCCGGCTGGACCCGACAACCTTCCGGCCCCCATACACAATGCTGTGTATAGGGACGGATAGGCGTGCCCGTCCACGGCCGACCGGAAGCTGAATCCAGCGCTGCTCCGGCGGCCATGTTTGTTTACATGGCGCCCGGACCGGAGTGACAGCAGCGCTGGATACGGGAGGGCACCGGGAGGTAAGTACATCTTTATTTTTTTTAAGCAGCCCTGTCCCGGCCACTTTTAGCTTTTTTTCAAGAACTCGGACAACCCCTTTAAAGGCAGAACAGATGGTACTTTTCCAAACTTTTTAAGCTGTGCTAGTTTGGGCTGTGAAAACTGCATCAGAAAACCTAAACACAAAAATAAACCCAAAAAGATTTTCTACATTACCTGCATGTCACACAGCTGGTACATGTAAACTAAAGCTGCACATAACCTGCAAGGTGAACTGAAGGTGACAATGGAACTTAATCCTTTCTCACTCTAATTTCTGATAATAATCAAGCATATTTGGGTTAAGCACAACATAAGTAGTTAGATATTAAATCATTAAACTCAATTCAATTACACCTATGACCCTGTATACAGAGAGAGGGCTCTTTCACATTTGCTTTGTTTTTCACGTCCGTGGTTCAATGATTTCCACTGATGCCTCACAAAGCCATTGTTTTCAAGGGGTGTTTTCAAGAGGCTTTTATTTTTATTGATCCGTTTTCCGTGGAAAAACTAATGAAACTTCCAGCTTGTCACTGATGAGGCTGAAAATCCAGGTGTGATGTTTTCAAAGCAACGTTAAACCTTTATTTTTTTGGCGGACACGGAGACAAAATAGAAGAAATACGCAGACACAACGCAAGACAAAAGGCAAAGGATGCGCAGCAGAAGCTGAGCACCAACGCCAATGTGAAAGAGCCCTAACAGGTTAGTAACAAATAAAAAGTGGCACAAGAGGCAAATAAATGAATCAAAAAAATGTTTTATTCATATACGTAAAAGATGTGAATCATTGAAATCAATTAAGGAAATAGATGATTGGACAAAGCCAAACAATGAATTGTAATTAAAATGTTATAGAGCAGGAGGAGCTGAGTGAATGGGTGGGAAAAGATTTAGTACAACCTGTAACTTAATAAATTGAAATCTAAACTGTTTGCGTTCAGAGGCAGCTGTCAGTCACTGATAGGATCGGCTCCTTCATGTAATAGCAGATGATGACAAATAAGACAAGTTTTCCATAGAATGATATATCTTATATATATATATGTGCTTAGCTCTCCTTGCTCTACAAGATGTTGCCTGCAGATAGCAAACTAAAATGTGGCAGATTAATCAAGCTGTCTGAAAGTCAGAATATTTCTAGTAGCCCATGGCAACCAATCAAAAGCTCAGCTTTCATTTTACCAGTGCTCATGAATATTTTAAAGGGGAGCTTTGATTGGTTACCATAAGAAACTAGAACTATTCTGACTTTCAGACAGCTTGGTAAATCTGCCCCAATGTGCTCAGTTCCTCATGCTCTATAATATGCTTGCTGCAGATAGAACATTATGTACAATCTGCTCAGCTACTTCTGCTCTATAACATGCTGCCTGCAGAGAGGACACATTATACAACTTGCTCAGCTACTGCTCTATAACATGCTGCGTGCAGATAACACAATGGGGCACATTTACTTACCCGGTCCGTTCGCGATCCAGCGGCGTGTTCTCTGCGGTGGATTCGGGTCCGGCCGGGATTCACTATGGTAGTTCCTCCGCCGTCCACCAGGTGGTGCTGCTGCGCTGAAGTTCCCCGGAGGCGCGCTGGAATGCCCTGAAATTCACCGGCCTATACCTGGTGAAGGTAAGTGTAATTTTCGCTACACATTTTTTGTCTTAAATGCGGCGTTTTTTCCGAATCCGTCGGGTTTTCGTTCGGCCATGCCCCCCGATTTCCGTCGCGTGCATGCCAGCGCCGATGCGCCACAATCCGATCGCGTGCGCCAAAATCCCAGGGCAATTCAGGTACAATCGGCGCAAATCGGAAATATTCGGGTAACACGTCGGGAAAACGCGAACGGGCCCTTAGTAAATGACCCCCATTATGTACTATCTGCTCAGCTACTTCTACTCTATAACATGCTGCCTGCAGATAAGACATTGGGGCACATTTACTTCCCCGGTACTCAAGAGTTCATAAAGTGCATTGTCCGACGATCATGCACTGTGCACCCGATATCCTGCATGTGTCGCTTCCCCACTCCCCCCAATTGCGACACAATTTAATCTGATTGCCTGCGATACAATCCCCCGTTAAATACCTGTCACAGCCGCGCAAAACTGAAAACTGAGGACCCGGAGGAAACCCACACAAACATGGAGAGAACATACAAACTCTTTACAGATGTTGACCTGAGAGCCCAGGACCCCAGTGCTGCAAGGCAGAAGTGCTACCCAGTCAGCCACCATTATGTACAATCTGCTCAGCTCCTCCTGCTCTATAACATGATGCTATATACAATGGGGGTCATTTACTAAGGGCCCGATTCGCGTTTTCCCGACGTGTTACCCGAATATTTCCGATTTGCGCCGATTTCCCCTGAATTGCCCAGGGATTTTGGCGCACGCGATCGGATTGTGGCGCATCGGCACCGGCATGCGCGTGACGGAAATTGGAGGACGTGGCCGAACGAAAACCCGACGGATTCGGAAAAACCGCTGCATTTAAAAACGGAAAATGTGCCGCTGGACTCGCGCTTACCTTCACTCAGCCGGCCTCGGTGAATTCCTGCGTGTTCAGATGCTTTTCAGCACAGCAGCGCCACCTGGTGGACGTCGGAGGAACTACCTTAATAAATCCCGGCCGGACCCGAATCCAGTGCAGAGAACGCACCACTGGATCGCGAATGGACCGGGTAAGTAAATCTGCCCCAATGTGCTCAGTTTCTCCTCGTCTATAACATGCTGCCTCTAAATTACATTTTGTTTTCCATATGGCAGTTTCCCAATAGTTGTGATCCAATCTCCAGGAGGCCATGATATAAAACCCTTTAACCCGTTTTACAGGTTTGGTCTTTTGTTTTCTCTGATTCTATGGTTTGAAGGATTTAATTGTTTTAGCTTAATAAATCTGCTGGCCATGGTAGAGGATGTCAGAGCAGACAGTGCACGGCAGCTGGATTATATAGAAATGGGAAAAGGTGGCCTGTTCTATGCAGTTTTGTTGTAGATGGTTGCTTGTCCTTGTAAAGGAGTTTTACCTAATAGCGATGGTCTCTTCAAGCTACTGGGGCACATTTATTTACCCGTCTGATGGAGTCCACAGAAAGTGCATTGTTCTGACGATCATGCACTCTGCCGCGATTCACTAAGATTGTGCGCCCGATATCCTGCATGTGACGCTTCCCCGCTCAGATCCAACATCGTTCCCCATCTACTTCTTCCTGGTGCAAGTGCATTGTCTTGTGACACAATTTGAAAGTTAAATCACGCGCCGAGTTGCACAAACTGTACTCAGATGTGGCGCTTTTTGTGAAAGAAAGCAGCTATGCCAAATGCCACACAGAATATTTAAAGGGAGGAGAGTGTGTGAGGGGACTGGATACATAGAGGCAATCAGCACGTGACAGGTATCATTGATATAGGGGTGGATGTTTCATGCACTGGTGCATGATATGCCAGTAAAGTGTGTGATACACCCAGTATGGCCAGTGTTGTGGTGAGATGCAATCTAAGAGGGGCAATGTGCAGTGATGGGAGTTTATGGTAACAGGGCAGGACAATCTGTTCGATCATCACTAGGAGCAGAGAATAAGCTGTTACTGAGAACTGAGGGCTCATGGGAGTCGTAGTATCCTGTATCAGCCGTCTTGAAGAAAACTTTAGAAAGCCCATAACATTTTGTGAATCATTAAAGCAAACTATTTAAACTCCATATTGTGATTAATGACATTGAATTTTGTTGTATTCGTTTATTTATAGCATTTCAAGTTTTAGTATCAGGAGTTCCTATTCCTGGAATACCCCAAAGTACTGGTGATATCAGGAAAATTGAAAAAAGACTATCTACATTGTTAGATGTGAGATAGTCTTTGATGCTCAAAACATTCTAGTAGTGTCTAGAAATTTATACTAACCTTGACAATTAAAGAAAAAGGGGGTGTTTTGCAACCAGACAAGACAAATATCACTGATTTTCACAATTCTGTAGCATTACCAACAGATGAGATGCAGATAAAAAAAGCCTGAATGTAAGAAACTAGAATTATCAAAGTAAACTAGATAAATTTAAAAATTTTTAAATTTTCTCATTTAATTTAGCATCAAGAATATAATTAGTGGATGGTTTCTGAAGTTCGTTTTCAGGAATCCTGAAACAGTTCCTGTGGGCGAGGGTAGGGGAAAAAAAATAAACTTGCTTCAGCTCCTATGTCCCAACCTTGTAATAATCTTCTGGTAATTGGCACTTCTGGCCAGAGAGGCGACTCATGTGCAATGGAATAAAAGCTCCCAGTGCATTTCACTAAATGCAGAAAATATATTTTATGTGGTGCACTAGATTTTCCAGGGGGGGGGGGGGTATTAACCAGCTATGGTTTCTTCCAGTTCTTTAAATAATCAATCATGTCCCTATATAATAATATGACCAACACTGTAAGATATATATATATTAGGGTTAGATGTATACCCTGACTTACAAGGTCTTATAATGTACTTTATTTAGTCCTCTACACTGCCCAGAATTGCAAAAAAACTCCATATTACCTATTAAAAATGAGGAGAAAGAAGTCCCAAATGTTAATATGTTAATATATCAACAACTAATACTTCTAGAACCCATAAATGAATGTTGATCAAACGTTTTCAACGAAAGGTGGATGCAAATAGAAACTTGTTGTGTAAGATGTACATGTCCTTGAAGGCTTTGCTTATTAGTGATTGGATGGGAACAACAAAAGACAACTAAGACATCTCTACTTGTTTGAAAATAACATTTTTGTATGATAAAAACATTGAAATCTATGGAATATTTAGAAATTTGTATCTCTACCTTAGACTTATCTGTGTGGATCATAGATGTTGTAGTCTCCATATATGATTTTGTCAAAAATAGGACCAAAATATAAAAATAATTACAGCACACTGAAATTTATGTGTATATCAGAATTAAGTTCATTATTGCTTGAACTAGATTGTTAAAGCCAACACTTTCAAGTCACCCACCATGTTTTATGCGATCGTATTTACACGTGTATAAAAACTTCTTGTTATAGGATTGTCAGAGATCATTGTACAGGTACAATCTACAGGAAGTAGCATATAGCCAATACCCCAAACTAACATTTGGATTAAAGATAACTCCTATTCTTTAGGATCAGTAGCATCAGAATGAATAGCGGAGGGAGAGGGTTCCTTTGTCATCTCTAGCGATTACATTGTAAAAAACTGTTCTGAAAAGAAATCACGAGCAAAAAAAAAAAACTTTTCACAAAATGCTAAATCGTCGGGGGGGAAAAACAACAAATGCCCATCTATGAAGACATCTGACATTAATGTCATATGTACCAAACAGTAGTGTTGATTGGATCAAAGCTGCAAAGTTCCAGGTTTGTACCAAACTTTGCTGGTTCTCCCTCCCCCCAGCCAATAACGCCCGTGATTGGATATCTTTCATAAAATCGAATTTGGGCAAATTTCAACAGGCCTGCTCATCACTACCTAAAAGTCATATTACAAATTTGGTATCACTCCAAAATATATATAGAGATAGAGCAATAAAAAAGTTGTGTTCTTTAAATGTGGAAACTTAGTAGGTTTAATACTAGGCAATATTCATACAGGAGCTAGCATTATGGATTATTATTATTTTGGTCTAGCAATGTATCTTAACCTGTGAGAACCATATTCCATTTACATTTTTTAATTTGCTCACATTGCTCAACAGTTTGTGTTACTTCACATCTTTATTACTGTCTGCTGCACTCTAGTGAAGACACTAAGGTCGCTTCCACGTCTATACGATACTAAGCCTAATTATGTACTTGGCACCGCTCCCTCCTGACGGAATATTGTGCTTTTCATATGCAAATATAAAAGGTCAGAACTGAGGTGCAACAACTATGCACACATTTTAGTATTTTGAAATAGGTAAAGTGTATTTATTGCACAATAATATATAAAGCAATTACTATAGGGTGTCCCTTTATCATCCCTTACATAAGGCAATTTTAAAATCTAAACAACCACCAAGTTTGGTCCCCCTTTTGGCACTGCATGTATATTATCCTTAGGACTGAACAGTAAGGTGGACTATGGCTGCAAGCATTCGATATGGCTGTAGGGCAGTTATTCAAATGTCAAAAAAGCCCTCCTTCTCCCCTGAAGTCATTAAAATATATAAAATGCCCCAAAATACAGTATTATACATGAATTTCAGAGCTCAATTAGAGTTTGTATATAAAGTGCTTCTCAAAGCTCAATTTTAGAATTTACAAGGAACCCCTCTTTAATGAAAACATATACAACGGCCCCCAAATTATAATATTTTACCTCCTTTGAATTACTATAAAAGCTCAGTACATAAATATGATAAAACCAAGCTCAGTGCAGAAATACAGCACCACAATCAAGCTCAATACATAAATACACCTAGCATAGTAAAGATGTTTATCAACATAACTGAGCTTCACACATAAATACAGCACCATCACATGGATCCTAACAGAAATACAGCACCAGAACTGGGTTACATACAGAAATACAGCACATTAAGCAGATTGCATACAGAAATACAGCAACAGAACAATGTGTGAACATAAAGAAAGGACCAAAACATGACCCCAGACAGAAAAACAGCTTCAGAACTGGTCTCCATATAGAAATACAACACGATAAGTGGGCTCCATACAGAAATACAGGGCCAGTACAAAGCTCTGTACTTTACATGCAACAAATTCCATATAAAGTGCACCCAGTGTCCACAGTAACATTTGGGCTTACAAGTACAGGAGCATTTCTCAAGCAAAAGGTTCTCAAGCCAAAACATTGCCATGGATACTGATCACTGAAATCCTTGGAGTGCTGGAGTGCAGCACTCCAAACAATTCAAAGTGAAAAACTCAAGGTGCCTGTATTGCCATGTACCGGCTCCTAAGGACTGGACAGGCTACAGTCCTTAGGAGTCAGAATGTGCCTGGACACATGGCAATAAAGAAATGATGTTTGCAGTGCTGATGTTTTTTTTCTATTTTCATCCATTGGATAGGCCTAGTCATGGTCCTGGGTTGAAGAGAAAAAGGAAAGACAAGGGCAGCGCCCCTAGTGCAATATGAAAAATAAGAGGATTGTGTTGGGGTTGAGATATCTGCTCACCTTGAGACACCTTGTGTCTTGTGCGTAAAAACAGATATTGTAGGTCTTCCCAGTACTGGGTTGTGCCGGATTGGGAAATCACATGGAGAGTGTATTGGCAAAAACCGGGTTGGTTTAAGACACGCTGCCCATAGTTAAGTCAATTCTCCTTTTAAGGAGAATTTATTTGTATAGGAAATGGACTACGCGTTTCGGGGGTGGTCTACCCCCTTCATCAGGTCCGTAAAAACTCTATTCCCATTTACTCTCACCCACCCACTGCTTTACACATCAAAAGTAATTTTTCCATTCATTCCCATACATATATATTGATTAATCCAATTTTTCCCTTTTTTTCTATAAACTAATCTTCCATTTCAACATATTTTAGACACACTACTCCATATGAGCTCTACCACGACACATTTATTCACTTATGCATCTATTTATTAATTTATTTATTTATGTAATCAAATTTCATGTTATACCAAACATTTGTATGTATATGTATATATCTTATCGTTTTTACCTAGTGTTTTTACGGACCTGATGAGTGGGGTAGACCACACCCGAAACGCGTAGTCCTTTTCCTATATGAATATATTCTCCTTAATAAAATCTGTGTCTCATCGACTTAACTATGGGCAGCGTGTCTTAAACCAACCCGGTTTTTGCCAATACACTCTCCATGTGATGGTCCTGGGTTTGCAGCCAGCTTGAATTTTTTTATTATATATACTGCATCCCAACTCTTGCACAGTCAGTCCTTAGTACATCAGCAGCTTTCCAAAATTCTCCAGTGCCTGAGGCTGTTTTGTAGGTAGATATTTTATGCCAGAAAGCATTGGTGGATTTTTGCCATGTCGAGGTGTAGCCTGTAGTTTACACCTGCTATTATTATTTCTGTCCTATTTCCCTACTTCATTCATGCATTCTATTATTGTCAAGAATCATAAAGATATCCTAAGGCCATGCTTCCTCTACTACTTTGGGAAGAAATTCAATTACTGACTTTTTTTGCATAAACATAATTGCCTTTTTTTACAGGCTAAAACCTGCTTAAAGTTGAATCCTGCTGATACAATGAAGTCATCTGCACGTAACATGGTGCTAGATTCTGATTTTTCTGAAAATGTTCTCATCAATTTCTCATCTTTCATTCCAATAAACTGACAGGATGTAGTTGTTAATATTTTCCTTAATATGAAGGATTTGATGTTGGAGTTGGCATTGGAGTATGTTGTCTCCCTCTGGATCCACACTGGTGGTGTACAGGCAGGGGTGGTTTTAGACTGTCATGGGCCCTGGGTTGTATGAATATTATAACCCCTACAAGTTTGTAATTCACTTCCTACATATGGAACTAGAATTAAGCTTATTGAGGAATGAAGGATATGTCCCTTCTGCCTGCATTTAAACTGCAGCTTCTGACCCGTTGGAGGACCTTCAAAGGTCTTGAAATGGCTCTTGAGTACATGTGCCTTTTGAGCAGGAACAGATGTATTAGGATTTCATGGCTGAAGGTCCTTCTCAGTATAAATTTGGTGGGTAGTTTGGCTGACCATTGGCCCCCTAGAACGCTAGGGCCCTGGGCTACCGTCCAAACTGCCTATAATATAATCCACTACTGTGTACAGGGAGGTTAGATGGACTTGTCTATTTGTCAAACCTACCAACTATTAATTTTTTGTAGAATAAATAATGGCTCAGGACAATCTAAGCATTCATTTGAGCTTTTGTTTACCTAATTTTAAAAAAACTTCTAAACTGAGTTTTTTGGTGTACTGATGGGTAAAGCCTTTACAGAATTTGCATTGGCGTTGCTGTTTTGTGGGGAAGCAGAGACTCCTTCCATCATTACTATGATGCCCTGATTTCCTTTGTCTGCACCATGGTAAGTCCATGAAAACCAGTCAGTGTACGGTTTTATATATCGTAGACCCTAGTTAGATGCTTCATATCACTTTTGATCAATCCATAATATGAAGTATTTGATTCTGATATGTTTTTTTTCCACATGCAAACAATGAAAGACTAAAAGCACAAGAATGTCCTGGTGCTATCTGTTTTTTTTTTATCTGATGACACTCTGGCCCATTAATTTTAATGGTCACATGTTTTTCAAGGTTACATGTGAAGACTGTAGAAAACTCAGAGCTGGTCCTATTCCTGCCCCTGTTTGAGGCTCGAAGTCCTCTGACAGAATTCTGCATGCAGTCTATATTTGCGGATCAGGTGCAAGGTGGCAAATTTATGTGACCCTTCAAGAGGTTGGGACAAGCTACAGATATCATTTTCCAGCCTACAGTTTCTTTTGCAGAGCTGCAAAAACCGATGACATATGGATGACACACTAATTTTTGCGGGCATATGGCTTGACAACGGATTACACAGAGATGACATACACACTACACAAATAGACCGCGTATCCACAGTATGTGAGCTGAGAACAGACGACATTGATTGCAGGGATCCTTACTTCATGGATTAACATGGTCTCAGATGTAAAATAAATAAATAAATGTACTTACTTGAGTACCTGTAGTAGTATTCATTTTCCAAGTCTGAAGTGATGCCTTTAAGTTTCTTGTATTCTCTCCAGTGGGGATCAGCTTCAAAATCATAACGTACAAATACTCCGAAAAGAACTATCATAGCAATCTCAAGCAAGAAGCAGAGGATTGGCAGCTTCCATCGCATGCACGTATTATAAATCATGATGGAGCTTTGCTGTTTAAATGTCCTCCTATTAGAAATTTGTGGAATTGCATTACAGTAAAGGATTCGTCTTTATTTATATGATGTATTTCTATGGGTGTAACTGCTTTGCATTTTCATCATCCAAGTCACACACCTTGTTCTGAATAGGGAGGAGAGTGGGAGATCCATAATAGGTTTGAGACGATATATAGGTATTTGACAGGTCAATTACGTATAATAAGGGTGTTAACTACATTTTTTTCTGCAAGGATGCAACTCAATAATTATAATTGCCAGCACAACCAAAGCTGCCAAGTGTGCAGCAATGTGTATGCAACTTGTTACAGATTTTTTATTTTTTAATTCATTTAACAAAGAGTGGAAGTTTAAACAATTAGCGTTTTTTCACGGCTGTATGCTATGCAGGATATTTGCTTAGAGTATACTAACCCTTTGTTGTCTATGTGACTATTCACATGTTGTTGTTTTTTTCATGAGGACCATAAGAAAAATCACAGAGTGCACTATTTTTTTCTCACTTGCAGACCATGAATTTTCTTTGAAGTCAATGGGTCCTCTAAAAAAACGCATAGAATACTTGAAAAACATGGGGGCACATTTACCCGTTGCGATCCCGTGGTGCGTTGTCTGACGAGGATTCGGATCTTCCGTGATTCACATAGCTCGTGCGCCCGATTTCCTGCATGTGTCGCTTTCCCCGCTGAGGTCTGCTGGAGTTCACCTTCTTCTTCCCGGTGCATGTGAGTGTTGATCTTGTGAAACAATTCCGTGGTTTTCCAAATTAGTCAGGTTTCCCGACGTCCATGCCCCCCAATTTGTGTCGCATGCAAGCTGGTGCCGATGCGCCACAATCCGTTTGCATGCACCAAAAATCCAGGGCAATTCAGGGAAAAAGGGTAAAAAGTCGTGAAACCCCACGAAAATGTGGTGTTCCGACCCTTAGTAAATGTGCCCCATGGTTTTCATAATTAGAAAAAAAGCACTGGCTGTAGCTGTAGACGAGAAAGATTGGAAGTAAATGTTCTTAAGGTTACAACAGTCATCAGTCAGTAGGAAGTGTACAGGCCTTGGCTTTCAGCCACCACAGGACATCACTAGTCTGTCACACTGCTCTGGTGAGATTTTGATCAACTCTTATTCCTTTGTCACCAAGGATAATTGGGATTTGATCAGGACTCTGGGCTGGCCATTGCTGGCTGATTGAGTGATGAATGCAAAGAAGGAAACCGGAGGAAACTCATGCAAACATGGAGAAAACATACAAACTCTTTGCAGATGTTGACCTGGATAGGCATTAAACCCAGGACACCAGCACTGCAAGGCTGTAGTGCTAACCACAGAGCCATCATGCTGCCCTATGACCTTGACATTTGAAAAATTGTGTGTTCTCTAATTTTGATCTCCAGTGAAGAGGTGAGAAATATTCTAAACAAAAAGTATAATACATAAGTACTATGATGTCCTGCCATCTCAACATGCTTACCCACAAAGACATAACTATATACACAACATTGTTCCAACCTATCAATATATAAGCATTATCTAGCTGAAATATACAAAAGGCTGATGCACCCAGACACGGTTGAAGGAAACAGTAGTGGATTATAATACAGTCGGTTTGAGCGGTAGCCCGCGGCCAAAGCCTTACAGGGAACCCATGGCCACCCACCAAATGATATACTCAGAAAGATCTTCACCCATAAAATCCTCATACAATCCTCCTTCCTCCAACGGTCCTGAAACTGCAGATTGAAATCAGGCAGGAAGGACGCATCCTCCATCCCTAAAGAAGCTGATTCGATTATATGTAGGAAGTGACTTCCAGACTAGTAGGGGCTATAATATTCATACGGCCCAGGACCCATGACAGTCTTTATCTGTCCCTGGGGGAGATGTATTAATGTGTCAGCGCAGAACTAGACAGTTCTCTGCTGCGGCAGTGTAAGACTGGCGAGTTCTACTTCACACCTCCTATTTTGCTGTGTTTTCTGGTGCACAGACCAGCATTTTTCACGCACTTATTATTTTCTTTAAGACCATTATCCCTATTTTACTAAGGATAAGCCCATATTTTTGTGAAAGTTGGAAAACTAAATGTCTAAAAGTGGTCTAAAACCTTCAATAGATATGACACACTTCATTTTGGGTGTAATTTATTCCAGAATACTGATGTAGACAGACAGATACATCTCCTCCATTGTTCCTTATCCAGAGAGGTACCGAATGTGTTTACAAGTGCAATTCACAATTTAGCAATGAGTCCCAGCTTTACCTAGTTAAATGTATGTCAAATTTATATACAGGCAGTCCCCGGGTTACGTACAAGATAGAGTCTGGAGGTTTGTTCTTAAATTGAATTTGTATGTAAGTTGAAACTGTATATTTTATCATTGTAGATCCAGACAAAAATATTTTAGGCCCCAGTGACAGTTGGAGTTTAAACATTTTTTGCTGTAATGGGACCAAGGATTATCAATAAAGCTTCACTTCAGGCACCTTACAGCTGATTATTGCAATCTGGAACTATAATGAAGCATTCAGAAAGCTTCACCAGAGGTCAGAGGGGTCTGTCTGTAACTATGGGTTGTCTGTAAGTCGGGTGTCCTTAAGTAGGGAACCGCCTGTAGTGGATTAGACAGCTAAATAAATGTGGTTTCACTTAGGCACGTGATGTGCTTGCTCCATTAAACATGTCACTGCATGTATATTTACCTTTGTCTTTGCCTCTTTTGAAAGGAGCATCCTGCCCTCTAAATACACACACACACAGCAGCCATCTCTGTCACTGCTCCAGGTCATCCATGTGATGTCAATCTCTTCAAATAGTCCATCCATTCTGACAGAGACAGGGAGAGGGGCGGTGGAGGGAACATGATGAGTCATAATTCTGCTGCTGCAGTTCCTCCTATTCAGCAAAGATGTAAAAAAGAAGCACCAAGGGTCTGCTCACAGTACAAAGTAAGTAGCAGGACTGCTGAATCACTTGATGAACATCCAGGGTTTATACAGTAGGCAGTAAAAAGACATGAGCAATTTATGTAAAAGAGGCCACGCCCTTTAAGTATTTTATGTGCTACTACGGGACTGGAATATATTTGCACATCTATTTGTGACTTTGTTACCCCTCTGTCTACCCCATTAAGGTTCACATAGCAAACCTGAAATAAGCTGTCCGAAGGGGTTGGGCTCACACAAAAAAAAAACACCTTTATACATCAATTTAGATGCGTCTACATGTTTAGGGCACACTGTAGCTGGTGGAGTGTGTTGTAGTGGGACACTGTAAGAGGTATGCTTAGGCTGGCATATATTTACCCTCGAGGACGGTAATGTACAAGGCCATATTATAACTATAGCAGCTGTATACTATTGCTGGTACTCTTTTGGGATTAATCTGATTCTGTATTATGAAAGGATAATTTTGCATTATGTTAAAAGGAGCCCTTCTGTGTCTGAAACTATTTAGAACGTACTATGTCTAATGTTTTTTGGGGTATAAACAGTGCAGGGTTATTCTCATCACAGCCATAAAAAGCTAACCTTTTAATGGAATGGTATAACCATTACGATTCTATTATTATTCTATATTATACTAGGGGTTATATATTCTCCATAACTTAACATGCCTTCTCTGTCAGTTTGTTATGGCACATATTTTACCTATGTGCATATTCATTAACATTGGGGCAGATTTACTAAGAACAGTGCACATTGCACTAGCTGCAGTTTGCCTGTGTATGGTGCAGGGTGCGCCAAATTCATGATTTCAGGTGCACATTCTTCATGAATCTGGCGCTTTATGCACTGCTCCGACAGAGTGCACCACTTTTTTTTTGGTGCACCTTTAACATGGGGCATGCAACACATTTGAACATCGGAACGCCCTGTTCAGTGCGGAAAATTGTGTCACATGATGGTTAGTGCAGCCGCGCCACAAAGCGTTCACGTGTGACACAAATGTGGTACAATAATTCTTAAATGTGCCCCATTATGTAAACAAATGTGGCTCCTAGGCCTCCTGCCAGTCCTGCATGTTGTGGTGGTGTTGCCTGCAGCTATGACAGACTATAGCAGTGAATGGCTCAGTGTACCAAAAAGTAAAAAGGGGAACAAAGGGCAATGCACACTAAAACATTAATAGAAGCTTTACCAAATTCATCTACGATCAGGTCAGAAAAACAGACACATAATTTAAGGGTTGACCACTTTACCTCATGTTTTTTTTAATATGTGTGTAAGTGTTGGTGGCAGAAAATTAGGTAATTTACACAAAGCCTCCGATCTTTTACCTCATCAGCCAGACATGGAGGGTCCAGGTGAAGGGTCATGTGATCTTTATCTGTTCATGAGCAATTTCCCTGACCTCACCCTAATCTTAGGGTATATTCAGACAATTATATACGGCCCGGGCGAGCATAAAGCCACGTGCAAGGAGAGAGGAGGAGGAAGCGAGCGGCCGGCTGCATGATATAGAAAATATGAATACTGTCATAACGTCATGGCAGGACGATTGTCCTTAATGGCTCATATAGATTGTGAGACCTCACGGGCATAGCCCTCCTTCACTTGTTCCCGATCTCTGTAGTTTTGTATTTGTACTTGCATTTATTCTTGTCTTAATATAATGTATGTGAATCTCTTATTGTTTGTACAGCAGCAATAATTGTGCTCCATGAATAATTAATAAAAATAATAGATAGAGATCACATGACCCTCCATCTGCAGCCATTTTATAGACAGGAATGCCTGGTCGATGAGGTAAAAGACAGGAGGCTTCACTTACCGTATATACTCGAGTATAAGCCAACCCGAGTATAAGCCGAGACCCCTAATTTTACCATCAAAAACTGGGAAAACCTATTGACTTGAGTATAAGCCGAGGGGGGGAAATGCATTAATCACAGACCCCCCCCCAGTATGTATACAGCCAGACCCCAGTAGTATACAGCCTGCCCCCAGTAGTATACAGCAGCCCCCAGTAGTATACAGCCTTCCCCCAGTAGTATACAGCACTGCCCCCAGTACAGCATTAAAAGAAAATAATAAACTTATATACTCACCCTCCGGTGGCCCCGACCTGCAGCGCTGCTCCCCCGATGTCCGCGCGGGTCCTCTTCTGGCTTCGGCGCCCGTCTTCTTTCTTCACTAACTTCGTGCCGGGCGCCGCCATTGTTCTCCCCTGGACAGCGCCTAGTATGACGCGCCGCTGCTGACGTCATACTAGGTGCCGTCTGGAGGAAAAACATGGCGGCGCCGGCGCGAAGTTAGTGAAGACAGAAGACGGCCGCGGGAGCCAGAAGAGGACCCACGCGGACATCGGGGAGCAGCGCTGCAGGTCGGGGCCACCAGAGGGTTAGTATATAAGTTTATTATTTTTTAACGATTTTTTATGACTGTATGACTCGTGTATAAGCCGAGGGGACGTTTTTTAGCACATTTTTTGTGCTGAAAAACTCGGCTTATACACGAGTATATACGGTATCAAGAAAGCAGTGCCCCGACACTTACATATACATTACAAAAAACATGAGGTAAAGTGGTCAAGCCCTTTAAAAAAAAACAGATATGATAAATAAAAATACAAATATAGTCCCCAATAAGACGACCAAACAAATGTTTATTTTCCCTTAATTTAATTTACTAAATAATAGTGTGCCTAATAGCAGTAAGGTCTAAAAGTATAATAGCGTCCCCTTAACCAACATGTATTGCTAGACTTCTGGCTTTGTGCCTCAGTGGTCACGTTTCCATATGAGATAGAAGTGAGCAGGTGGTGCAGAGATTGTTGACGGTTTCCTTTTTTAAAAAAATTTTCAAAAACAACATAACCTGTAAATTTTTTTATTTTAGAAGATTATGACACATTGTAAAATGAGGTACATAGCCATTACGTATGGTATTGTAAACATGCTTTTCATATAAGTCTGTATAGGAAAGTCAAGTCTAGAGTTCTGTACTTTGTGTTCTCAGTAAACATGACATATGTAAAAGCAAGTTATCTGATGGGCCCAGTGCCAGTATAGACTGCTTTAGTGAGCCTATAATCAAGCAATATAATGCACAACACATTCCAGAAAGAGAGTTAAATAAGTTGTATCAGACGTCTATTGAAGGAATGACATAATAAAGAATTTTTTATTGTTCACCTTTTTATGATAGGTGAATAATATTAGATCATTAGGTGATCAGCACCAGACAACTCTTAAAATAGTTTAAAGAGTGACTGCTTCATGGTCTACTAGACACAACGGCAATATATATTGTATTGGGAATGAGCCCTATTCCCTTGTACACAACTGAATTACATACTCGTTGGGGGTCATTTACTAAGGGCCCGATTTGCTTTTTTCCGACTGGGGTAATCCGAATATTTCGGATTTGCGCTGATTTTCCCTGAATTGCCCCGGGATTTTGGCGCACACGATCGGATTGTGGCACATCGGCGCTGGCATGCACGTGACGGAAATCGGGGGGCGTGGCCATAAAAAAACCCGACGGATTCGGAAAAACCGCCGCATTTAAAAAAAAAGGGTCGCTTGACACGCGCTTACCTGCACCCAGCGGAGGACGGTGAACTTCAGTGCAATCCGATGAACTTCAGCGCAGCAGCGACACCTAGTGGACATCGGGGGAACTGCCTTAGTGAATCCCGGCCGGACCCGAATCATCCGCAGAGAATGCGCCGCTGGATCGCGAATGGACCGGGTAAGTAAATCTGCCCCGTTGTGTCATTGATGTACATGACAGGTCTGTGAAGTAAAACAAACTGAAGTGCAATAACTGTTTTGATAGCAATGAGTTATTCTAATTTGATAAAATCCATACAATGGCATACCCATCTAAGGGCAGAAGTCCAGGGTGGGTTTGGAGGAACTCCGACACTCGATCACGATCTTCAGACAGACCAATAAGTAAACAAACTCATGGAATTTATTGTAGAAATTATTAAAATGGTTAAAAGGCAACACCTTTTGCTTCAAGTGGACAACCCCTTTAACTTTCATTAAATGAAATGGATTGTCTGAGACACAAAAATGCTTTGGGCCAGTGACATACCCTGTGATATCACCAAAGTTTGGCTTCTACAAAGTCGCCGTTGACTAATCTAATGAAATTGAAATTCTAATTATACTAGGCTGGTAAACAACATCCTGACATCTGCACGCTTTTTAAAAACATGCAGCGCAAAATGGTTGAATGCAGGGGCGTAACTACAGTGGTAGCAGCCATAGCAGCTGCTATGGGGCCCACAGTGTCAGGGGGCCCCATCATCCAACCTGACAAAAGAATGAACACCATTATATATACATTGTACAACATAATATGTATATAACATATATGTGATGTATATAAGCTGTATCTGTGATGTGTATGTATGTCTACACAATGTATGATGTGCATATATACTGCATTATGCTCTATATACCATATTTTTCGGACTATAAGGCGCACAAAAAAATCCTTTGATTTTCTCAGAAATCAAAGGTGCGGCTTATAGTCCGGTGCGCCTTATATATGAACCTTACTTACAGACAACAGCTGCCTTGAACTGTGCACAAGTCTGCCACCTGCTGGTCATTCATCCTTATAATCAAGTGCGCCTTATAATCCGGTGCGCCTTATATGTTACGCCACTGGTTGAATGTGTCAAGTATTAGAGGATTGGTCCGCTAAGGTAGGCATTTTAATTTGTGCAGGCCCCTTAGGTGGGTATTATACTGTGTACGGGTCCCTTAGGTGAGTAGTATACTATATGCAGACCCTTAGGTGAGCATTATACCATGTGCAGACCCTTAGGTGAGTATAATACCATGTGCAGACCCCTTAGGTGAGTATTATACTATGTGCAGACCCCTTAGGTGAGTATTATACCATGTGCAGACCCCATAGGTGAGTATTATACCATGTGCAGACCCTTAGGTGAGTATTATACTATGTGCAGACCCCTTAGGTGAGTATTATACTATGTGCAGACCCCTTAGGTGAGTATTATTCTATGTGCAGACCCCTTAGGTGAGTATTAAACTGTGTGGAGTTACTAAAGAGATGAGATTAGGGTATAGGCTATTATATGTAAATTGCATAGCCCACATTTCATCTGTTATTGTCAGGAGTTACAGTACTAAATGATGGGCTACCTACTAATCTCCTAGCAGCAGCCTAGTCAAACTCTGCATGTAATGCGCTATTTCAACACAAATATAATGGGGTCAGTGTGACGTGTTTGCAAATATTTGAGACAACATTGCTAGGAGATAAAAGATCTTCTAATAAATGTTAAATAATAATCAACATAAGCTTATGAATATGCAAATGCTATAAACAGGTAATGTACAATTTATATATAAAGCATCCATTCATTTATAAGTGTTATTTCTAAGAACTAGGGCAAGCCCATAATTTGGTCCCAATTTAAAGACATGGAAAAAACCTGTAATACTATAACCTACCAACCAGCTGTCTTTATTCTGCTGACTAATCTGTAATGCAAAGTGATGAAATCTGAATAGGAACATAATTGCATAACTTCTGCATCCTCTGCATTATTTTATCATGGGGATTTGTGTGAAGCTTCCTGAATACTGAGTGAGTTCTAAGCGAGGCTTCACTTCAATAACATGAAGTCAAATTGCTTTTCACATTAAGACTGCTTTCAAAAATGAGTGAACATTTAGTATGTGGACTACGGTGTGGCTTAGTACTAACTACACAATGAGTGAAAATTTAGTATGTGGACTACGGTGTGGCTTAGTACTAACTACACAAAACTTTTTTGTTTGTAAGTATTTTATAGCTTCTATTAACATTTTTTATTTCTAGGCATCGGTTGGCAGCCTTACACTGTACCCACAAAGCATAACACCCCGATTTACTGGACCCAGCGGTATATACTGCTCCCCATAGTGGCCCCTAATTAGGATTAACCCCATTACTCTTGACACACCACATTTATAATGGCCGCTTTTCTGTAGCACCCTCTTTATAATGCCCCTTAGCAGTGACGTAACTAACGCTACGGCTGCTACAGGGCCCGTGAGGCTCAGGGGCCCGTAGCACAATCATAATGTCTGCCTAATGTCACTCGGACTCACTCCATCTAATCACTACCCAACTGCCGCCGTGCAGCACTCTCAGCCAGGGCCCTGTTATACGATGCAACAGGGTCTAAAACAATAATTCCCGCCCCTCTTTTCTTGTCCCCTCCTGCTCTGTTCCTGCCTCCTCTGTCATTGGCTTAATGCGTCTGCAGTCCGCCCCCTGGCCAAAGCTCTTCCATCTACTTTACATTTTTAATTAAAAAATATTTATTCATGTCTGACTGCCTTTTTTTTAGCCTTGAACCTGTCACCATGAAAATCATTGTAATATGCAGCATGTTATAGAGCAGGAGGAGCTGCACATATAGTACATAGTATCCTATTTGCTGAGCAGGCTATATATGATGTCCTATGTGTAGACAGCATCTTATAGAGCACTCTTTACTGTTGAAACCTCATCTCAAACATTGACATGTACTTTGGCTATAAGTTCTATAGATTGATGTTTACAGGTACTTTTCATGGTATCCCCATGTTGAACCAATCTCTGAGTGGCTCTTACTCTCCCAATTTAAAGTACTGTATATATAATTTGTAATATATAATTTATGAATAGCTAGCTTAAGGGGAACTCTCAGAAATGTACCTAATAAACCATCACCAGTATGTTGTCAAGCAGCTGAACCCCTTCCAAATCAAATTTCTTCCATACCCCCGTGTGGTGGCATCATCCAGATAATCAACATTGACGTGAGATGTAATTGGATGTAGAAAGTCAATGAGGCGGAGATTTTAGCACTGAAGTCAAGCTTTCCCCACTTCATAATGCCCCATCTGCTGTGATTGAGATCATTCACCAGGCTTCAGAAGAACCAGATAGTGATGACCCTGGGCGTAACGTCAAATACAGCAGAGGAGGCAGTCTATGTCAGGGAGAGCTTGACTTCAGTGCTAAAGTCTTCGGCTCTTTGACTTGATACAGATGATACCACCACACTGGACTACAAAAGAATCGTGATCTGAAAGATATTAATCTTTTTGACAATGTACCTGTAGGGGTTTTATTATATTTTATTATATCTTGTCTCCACTTACCATTGTAAGTATAGTTGATGGATATATTATGTAAATTGAAATGGAAGTATAAAAACATCATGTTTAGATGCTTAGATATTAGCAGATAAAACCAGAAGAGACATGACACATTTTCTGCCTTCAAGCTACAGTTAGACAATTATTCATACACTTATGGGTTATACATACCTGGAGATACATCAGAGAGCTACTTGAAAGAATTTTTACATTTTACAAATTGATCATCAATCAGAGACGCTAAAAATGTCACTAGTTTTAGAAACTTTCGAAAATATCTTTCATAAATCACATTTGTAGTGACCTTCCTTATGCAGTTTATGACTGCAGGAGATTAAGGTTATTTTGATGTTAGAAAAATTCTTAAAACAATTGAAACATCTGAAATAGTCTTTAAAGGGACCCACCAATAATAAAGAGCTTTCATAGTCACTCCACATCTAGGGTTGTACATATATTTTTATATTCCTACAGTGGGTACAAAAAATATTCAGACCCCTTTTTTACTCTTTGTTTCAATGCAGCCAATTGGTAAGATCAAAATAGTTCCCCATCTTGAAAGAAAAGAACAAAATGTAGATATTTTTGCTAATTTAATAAACAAGAAAAACTGAAATATCCCTCGGGTTGGATGGTGAACATTGGTGGACGCCATTTTCAAGTCTCTCCAGAGATGCCCAGTTGGGTTTAGGTCAGGACTCTGGCTGGGCCAGTCATGAATGGTCACTGAGTTGTTCCAAAGCCTCTGCTTTGTTATTTTAGCTGTGTGCTTAGGGTCATTGTCTTGTTGGAAGGTGAACCTTTGGCCCAGAGCACTCTGGAAGAGGTTTTCAACCAGAATATCTCTGGAATTGGCCACATTCATCTTTCCTTCATTTGCAAAAAGTCATCCTGTCCCTGCAGCTGGAAAACACCCCCATAGCATGATGCTGCCACCACTATGTGTCACTGTTGGGACTGTATTTGGCAGGTGACTGTTTTCTCCAAGCATACAGCTTACAATTAACACTATAAAGATCAATCTTTGTCTCATCAGACCGGAGAATCGTATTTATCATAGTCTGAGAGTCCTTCATGTGTTTTTTGCAAACTGTATCCTTTTATATGTCTTACACTGAGGAGAGGCTTCCATCAGCACACTCTGCCACAAAGCTCTGACGGGAGGAGGCTGCAATGAAAGTTGACTTTCTAGAACTTTCTCCCATCTCCCAAATGCATCTTTGGAGCTCGTCCATAGTGATCTTGGGGTTCTTTTTTAACTCTCTCTCCGAGGCTCTTTACCCACAATTGCTCAGTTTGGCTTGATGGCCAGTCATCCCTAACTTCTTCCATTTAAGGATTATGGAGGCCACTGTACTTTTTGGAACATTTAGTGCTACAGAAATTCTTTTGTAACCATGGCCAAATATGCCCACAATTTTGTCTGAGCTCCTTGGGCAGTTCCTTAGACCTGATGATAATCATGGGCTCTGACATGCTTTGTGAGCTGTGAGGCCTTTTATACACATGTGTGTTCTTTTCCTGATCAAGTCCAATCAGTTTAATTAAACACAGCTGGACTATAATGAAGGAGTAGAACCATCTCAAGGAGCATCAGAAGGAAATGGACAACATGTGAGTTAAATATGAGTGTCACAGCAAAGGGTCTGATTACTTATAACCAGGTGATATTTCAGTTTTTCTTGTTTTATAAATTAGCAAAAATGACTACATTTCTGTTTAATAATAATAATAATAATAATAATTCTTTATTTATATAGCGCACACAGATTACGCAGCGCAAAGCATGTACAAAGCATGTTTATTTCAGTCACAGTGGGGTGCAGAGTGTACATTAATGAGCAACAAAAGATAACTTTTTGATATTACCAATTGGGGGCAATGAAACAAAGAGTGAAAACTTTAAAGGGGTTTAAGTACTATCCATACCGACTATATGTAGCTTCATGGCAAGATTCTACAAATGTTAGTTTATAGGCGTATAAAAGAAGGAAGCGTCTACTCACAGTGTTATTTTTTTAATTGTCCAACTCACTGTAATTATATTTACTTTTATTTTACAGTAGACTATTAATCCTGCTATTATGTATTGGTATTTCATTTGGATTTATTTTAGTCACTTCACCTAATGAGTATTTATTTATACAAGACATTTGAATAAGGGAAGATGATATGATATTAAATTAAAACGTACGAGGGAAACAGCCCTTCCCTCCTTCTTAAAGCACCTTTCTAAAAGGGGTATTCTCATCTTGGACATTCCATTAAATATGGAATTTGGCACAAATTTTCGTTTAGGCGCATGTTTTGGCGCAAGATGACTCCAGGCACCCCCTGGCGTAGAAATAGGACAAAAACTACTACCAAATTTATCTAGAACAATTGCTCCTTAGAGGGACATGTGCACGAAAAAAAAAATATTATGTGACAAACGCAAAAAAAAAAATGCAACAACATACATAGACTCACTTGATGAATTCAGATAAAACAAAAATGGAATTGAATATAGACAAGCAAGTCAAAGACATATTGTAATGATAAATAAAGGGCGGATAGCTGAATAACATACAACTACAAGCTATCCTTCTGGTAAGTATGTAGCTTGTCCAGTAAAGTTTGTAAAAACAAAAGCATTTGTCACAGATTTGTATTATTTTGATCTTTTGATGACTTAGGGCTATGGAATGATGACATAAATCTCATATTTTAATCGTTGAATTTACAGGAGAAAACTGGTCCAGCTGGTCTTTCCTGCTGCTGCCATTAGCTTCTATATGTTCACTTTCATTACTCCTGACAATCACGTGTCACTTACACCTCCTAGGAATGGAGCATGTGTGCACAGGTTAACCGTCTCTGTGCTGCCGATGCAAATGTGAATTTAAAATAGTATTTTTGTTTTAGATAACACAAGAAGAGAATGTCTGTGATTGCTATCGCCATATACAAGTCACATTTAATTACATAAAATTACTTACTGCCTAGAGATATGCAAAATCATTTCTTAAACCAGGTAAGGCTCATTGTACACTACCGCTCCTTTCCTCCTTTAAAAAAGTAAAGAATAAAAGTTTAATAGAGGTTTAACATATAACTTAAAAATCCCATTGACATCAATGTAAATTTTCTGTCATGCATTGGGGCTTATTTACTAAGGGTCCGCGGATCCCACGTTCGGATTGTGGTGCAGCTGCATCGGCTTTCAGAAATTGGGGGGCAGGCCGTCGGATGATCGGACTAAGCCGACTGATTCGGACTGAGCGCGGGATTCAAGATTCAAATTGTGTCACAAGACATTGCACTTACATGCACCAGGAAGAAGGTGAACTCTTTCGGACCTGAGCGGGGAAGCGACACATGCAGGATATAGGGCGCACAATCTTAGTGAATTGCGCCATAATGCATTATCATCGGACACTCTGTACTTCGAAAACGGAAGAGTAAGTAAATGTGCCCCATTATGTTCCGTTTAGGCAGGGATCCATTATCCATGGGATCTTTGGACAGAAAAAATGACAGAAGCTGCAGTACTTTGAAAAAATGCATGGATAATAGATCCATGCCAAACCGATCATAACGGATGACATAAGATTTTACTTTGATGTCAATGGAATTTTTAACTGATACGTTAAACTTTCAATTTTCGCTTTTTTAATAGAGGAAAGGAATGGTAGTGTGAATTTAGCTAAACAGAAATACTATTAGAATTATTTAAATGTCCGAAGAGAGGTCTAGAGTCTCCGCACTGTTCAAATTCGGTGTAAGCCCATAAGCGTTTCGCGCTTACTAGCGCATCTTCAAGCCGTTGACGGCTTCAACGGCTTGAAGATGCGCTAGTAAGCACGAAACGGCCCGTCGCCGTCTGGCTCCAGCGTTCCCTCTGTACCACACCACATGCTGAATAAAGAAACGTAGTTCCACAAGTTCGGTGAGTGCCGCCTTCTTCTTTCTTTTTGTATACTATTAGAATTATCCATCTAATTCCTCCATATACAATATGCAACAATTACCATGTATCTGAAGTGCTGCTTAGAGTCATTTACATAATGAATTTAAAACATAGTTCAATCTATGATGATAGGCTTGTTGGTGTCTGCTGAACAGATTTATCTCTACAGTCAAACAGGGAGAAAGTTGTCCATTAAGCCAAGTTGTGAGGATTAGTTGTATCTGCTCAGACGAATATCCCCATATCTGGCTTATCTTTAAACTATGTGTTTTTTCTGAAATGCTACAATATAGAGTAAAACTCTTCCCAGAGGTACTGTTCAGAGCTACTGTACCACTTACAAGTGGGGACTCCTTGCATTATACAACCTGGCATTGTGCTTGGTTTACCTGCACCGAGCAAAGTCATATGCCACCGGCCTAAGGGCAAAAGCAAATAATGGCCCAAATATATGAAAACTGGTGCACACTGCCTAGTGCAGTTTGCCTCACTAATGTGCAGTTTTCACCAGATAATCTGATAGAGGCGCACACACTTGTAAATCTGGTCTGTTTTCAGGATGTGCACAGAGTTGCACCTTTTTGTGCACTTTGTATCATTCTGTTGCGACAGAATTGTGGCGCAGCAGAGTAATAAGAGGTTCCAGCCTGGTGTAACTACCGTGCCTTTGTAGGGGCTCGGCTCACTATGAGCCACGACCCATTCGCCCTCTCTCCCCGCCCACTTGGTATGGAGGTGGTGTAAAGAAGGGAAAAGCCATGATAAATCCCTTCAATGGGTCCTTAAAAAGAAAGGACAGCACTCCTGAATCTGAAATGCAACAATCAGCCTTCAATAACGCATACCCGTTATTGGCTCTTGCTGCATAAGCCAGTGGAGATGGGCGGCACTGAACTAGAACACTGAAAAGCGGTAGGTATTAGTTCTTTATTATTTTTAAAACCCTTAGAGCCCAAGGCAAAAAAAATGATACAACGGATCCATTTTCACAAAGGTGTATTGGCTTTATGTAATTGCAGACAAACTCTCACTTTCGTATGGGTGATCTGTCAAGACAATCTAAAATGCCAAAATTCTTCACATATTGAAGGAAAGCAAAATCATGAAAACTTCACTAATTTGTGTTGGGTATGATAAAATGTGTTAACCATGAAGGCTCCAGTCTACAGTGTATACATCTACAGAGCCAGCACCCAAGGATATGCAAAAGTTTAATTCACCTTTAAGTAATGGACGGTACATCTGTGAGCTCTTCTACCAAGCCTATTATTATACATACATGAGACGCCCCCTAATTTGTGTTGCATGTTGCCTAGTGCAGCTGCGCCACAAAAGGGTCACGTGCGTGGATTCATATGGATGAATCTATATTGCATCTCCCCTGTTCAATTTTAACTTACAGAGAATTTTCCAACCGGTTACAATGTAAGCAAACTCTCAGTTGTAAGTCGTACCACTCAACAAGTATTCAGCTTTGAGATATATACAAGAATGTTCTGTTTACTGACAGTAAATAGAGATTTGGAGTATATTGAGCTGAAATGAAAAGCAATAATTTACATAATAAAAGGGTGACTCACATAAGATTTGTCATTATAATTCCTTCTTAATTTACTGCCAATAGGATGGTCATAATAATATGTGCATTGGCTGTGCTGCAGGGGCTGTAGAGGTCATGGATACGAAGCAAATGATTCAGATGATCATTCCAGTGGAAATCTGTATTAGACTACTTAATAACTAATATGTCTGCTGCAAAAAAAAATATGTTTGCAGGAATTTTTGCGAGTCACTAATGATCTGAAACCTGAACAGGCAAAAGGGGCCTCAAAAATACTGCAAAAAAATTATCTGACATACATGAACAGTGATCAGTCATAAAATCAACATGTAGTGAACAATATTTATTATCCAAATTGAACAGAGGGGAAACGTTGGTGCAAAGTCGGGGTCTGTATGAATAAATGGTATGGCATAGGTGTCGCTGCTGGTATAATATGAGCTGCCCTAGCTCATAAAAGTGTACAACACAATAGAAGACAAAATAACAATATACCTGCACTGACTGTGACTACTGATGCAAACAATGATATATGAAGTGAAGAGATATATTGGCTGAGTGGGTAACTGACCTGATTAAAAACAGTCTTCAATTGAGGAGGTGGTGATGATCAGGAAGTTTCTCCGCAGTGTGAATAGTCCAACAAGGATAGTAGGTATCCAATGTAGTAGATGCCTTTTTCTGTGAGCCAAGTTTGAAGTCAGTCCAAGAGCAGAGCGATTCAGTGTGGGAGCCCCGGCCGGTGGCTCGACCGGAACTCTACCCTGAGGAAAAGAGCCGTAGCTCTTGAAAACGCGTTCGGTGCGTGTTCACCTATGTCCCACCGCTCCATCCATAACTTAGAGTGACGTCACTATTCACTTCCAACTCATCGTGTGGTCTAGCCACCGGCTGGGGCTCCCACACTGAATCGCTCTGCTCTTGGACTGACTTCAAACTTGGCTCAAGGAAAAAGGCATCTACTACATTGGATACCTACTATCCTTGTGGGACTATTCACACTGCGGAGAAACTTCCTGATCATCACCACCTCTTCAATTGAAGAATGTTTTAATCAGGTCAGTTACCCACTCAGCCAATACATCTCTTCACTTCATATATCAATATTTATTATCCTTTATAATGACAGCTGTCAAGGGATGGGGTATACATATCTCCCAACTCTCCCCATTTCCTGAAGAGAATGAGGGACAAAATGGCAGTGATCACCCCCAAGCTACACCCCTAATCACACCATGGCCACACCCCAAAATTTTTATTACTAATAATCATCTCCATAATAATAATTATCATCTCCATAATAATAAATACACTTTTGCCCAGCCTGGGATTTTAACCCACAACCTTTTAACTCCACATGACATAGAGAGCCACTATCCACTAAGCTACAGGCTGACTCATGCTCCATGCACTGGTATATAGAGATACATCTTCTCAGAGATACAATAATAATCTCTGAGAAGATCTCTCTCTATATACCAGGGCATGGAGCCTGTGTCACAGTGTAACAGTGAAGCTCTTGGTTATATAAGATCCTCCCTTAGACAACCACTGACACCATAGTCTAGGGGGATAGAGGCTCTGACCTTTATCTCTATGGCTGGTGAAGTGTGGAGGGTCTGGGTTCAAATCCTGACCTGGGCAAAAGTTTATTAAATTGAATGAAATAGAGCCTTGTGTCTGGGGAAGCCCAGGGAGATGTAGAGACTCCATATATGGACAGATGGTGATCTCTCCCTGATGAAGTGATCCCTGCTCTGCTGCTAGCTCGAAGTAATTCAGTACCACATGTTCGGGCTTGGAAAGTATACTAGTTGGGTCCAATGGTGTAAGAAGCTGATGGGCCCCAGTGCAAAGTCTGTGTCAGGCCCCTGACTATAATTTATGGTTTATAGTAAAGATCTTCTCATATGGGAAAGTGACACCATAAGGGCCCAATAAAACATCTTGGGCCTGGGTGTGACCGCAACCACTGCACCCCCGCAAGTTACGCCCCTGGTCGGGACAAAACCCCAGCCAGTGCAGGACCTGGAGGGAATATCTGGGACAATCTCTCAGCTGCCCGTGACAGCGGGATAGAGGTAAAAAACCAGGACTGTCCAGCCAAATCCAGGATGGTTGGGGGCTATGGGAATAGTATGCAGTAAGTTCTCAAAGGTGATGTGTTGAAAGTAAGTGTGAAGACTGATCTTTGCTGGCTGGACTGAAAATGATCTAAACAAAGACATATGCTCCAATCCCATAGAAGAGTAGTACAAAGTTCTGACAAAAAAGAAGTTAAAGCTATGTATGATAAAGTCTCATTAGAAACATTGGATGGAGGAACAAGGCAGACGACATACATATGACATATCCAATACATGAAGCCCTACTAATATCAGAGGACACCTTCACAGGATTTGTTAACCTCCTATCTCGGTCACATATGTTTTGGCAACAAGAGGAACTTAGAACTAGTCAGGCCATTATAATGGCGTTTTCAACCTGTAGTAGATTGCTGGGACCTAAACTATGAAGAGAATTGGGGTCCATAATTCTCTTATCTGAATGGAGATATTGTTGGGAAGGTGGACTACTGCTCCATTTAATGCTATATGCCCACCAGAGCCAGAAGCCACCACCGCAAAGTACTGAAATCACCTTCTCAGAAAGTTCTTTACCACTTTGCCTGAGCTCTGATTCATTCAGATGGTACAAAATGCTTCTCTATATCTCTTCTTGTTGATATTCAATGCTTTAGTGTTTTCTTCCTGTGGATAAACACCGGTCCCTGGTCATGTGATAAAGATTCCATTCACATTATATGAAGTTATTATGAAGAAGTTCTTTTTAATAGTTATTTTTTTTGGTGAAAAACAATTCAAAAGAACTTTTTCACAATAGTATGACTGGAATCCTTATCACATGTTACAAGGGACTGGGTGCCTTTCCAGAACACCTATTTTTTTAAACAAGGGATGTGCAGCAGGATGTGCAGAAAATCAAGGCTACCACCAAAGAGTATAACCAGTGTGCGTGAGAAACTTTCAGTAGAAATCTTGTGTCACTAGGATTAGAATTTTTGCTTGGCAGGTACAAAATTAGTAAAGGATGACAGCAGAATTCTATAGAGAATTTATTATCAAGTTTGGGGTCATTCCCCTTTTTCTTGATACCTAAGGGGACATCTTGCCTAGTTAAACAATTATATAACAGCATTGACAATGAATGTCCAGAGAATACAATATAAGAGGATAAGAAGTAATGATAGAAAAGAGAGACATATATGAATAAACTCTGTTGAACTTGCACATGTCAAACAGGAATTTCTATCCCTATAAAGATTCTTATTGCAAACTTCTGCTGCCCTTTAAGAATATATTTACATACATATGACTTGTCGCTGAAATTTTAGAAAGGGAAAACTATACTTGAATGGGATTTATATATACATATGCAAAGAAAATCATCATTCAGATTATAGGAATGGATTTTGTAGACATTTCAATAACCATCCATTCATTTCAGTTAGAATTGCAGCGTGGGGGACAGCAGGTGCATGAGCTGTGCTCTTCCTGTATCAACTGTTGTACCCCCTTCAAACATCTAATTATTACCCATCCTATGGATAGGTCATTGATAGTATAGAGGGATGGAAAGCCTCTTTAAAGAACATCTACCACCAGGATGAAAGACTGTATCCATGGCCTGAGGGGCTCCATTAACACCTATGGAGCATGGAGCCCCTGAGGCTCACTTCCTTAGAGTCCTTCATCCTGGTGGTAGATGCCCTTTAAATACTATGTATGGACCTACCTCGACTTCCTATTCTACCAAAGATTTCCGGGAATTATTAGATGCAAATTAATACAATATCTAAGAACCTTAACATGCAATATAAATTATAATTAGTTAGATATTATTTTTTAGCTTGCATCTGAAATTTTACATGATAAAGCTAGGGTCACACCAAAGTTAATAAGTATTAGAATTTTTTTTTTTTTATGTACATGATGGAAGAAAATAACAGAACACATTAACACTGGTGTGATCCTAACCTGACGTGGGATTGTAATTCAAGAGGATACAGTTTGCACTTCCAATCCAAACTTCTCACTCAAGACAAGGGATCCTACCCCACATTGATATAAATTAAAGGGAACCTGTCATCAGAAATTGACCTAATTTACCATTACTAGTATGTTGGAAAGCAGATTTAAC
The DNA here is from genome assembly GCF_040894005.1 of Engystomops pustulosus. Taxonomy (NCBI): domain Eukaryota; kingdom Metazoa; phylum Chordata; class Amphibia; order Anura; family Leptodactylidae; genus Engystomops; species Engystomops pustulosus. The sequence continues at coordinate 166,842,936 of NC_092414.1, forward strand.
ACCTTCCAGACCATGTTTCTTTCATGGCTCAGTGTGGTGTGAGTTGTAAATTGGTTGTATGAAGTCATGGAGGTGGAGAGCTCAGCATTGAACTCAAACTCTCTTCACCTCAGTATAAATGATAACTGTTAAGTGATGTGTCTGGATCATCATTTATAGTGAAGAGGGCAATCTGAAGTGAGGAGAGCTTGACTTCACTGTTAAATTCTCCACTTCCTCCTTGACTTTATACAACTATATTACATGTCACTTCAAAGCTGATTTTCTGAACGATGCCACCGCACTGGCCCATGAAATAGACATGATCTACAAGGTGTTCAGCTGCTTGATGACATACTGCTAGTGGCTTATTAGGTCCATTTCTGCTGACAGGTTCCCTTTAAAGTCTGAGCATAGATTCTTGCGAAAATAGATTCTTTATTTAGACAAAATACAGTGTAAGTGACTTTTTGGCAATGATGCCTTCTTCAGACACTGAAATATGAAGATATAATGGTACCATTGGAGATTTTTACTTGATATAATGTTCTTTACCCGCACATGCCGTAATGTGCTGAGTACCATTGATGTATTCTGTCCATACTCATCTATATTATTGTATTCTTCTGCCCACAATGCACTTGTCATACCTTTAATGTACGCTACACTGCAACTTGATGTATGACCCCTACATGATGTTAATATATGGGGCTTCCCCCTTTCCCATGCATAATCTATGTGCATGAAATTTTCATATTGTTCTTGCATGTTCATATTTCAGTGTTATATTTCATGGAGAAATCTTGCTGTAACTAGTATGTAGCCAGAAAGGCATAAGCCCTTTGTTGCAACATTAACTGACTTCATTCCTCCCTGAGCTGAGGAACTGAGCAAACAATAAATCACAAACCCTTCAAGGTTATTGGAGGCTGGGAATGTACTGTCAACAGATGGAGATCTGTGTTCTGCATGCTCCCTCGCTAATGAATGAGTAGTGCTGACTACCTGGAGGACTGCTGCTACATCACCAGGTACAAGGGGCATTAGTCACGGCCGAGGTTCTTACACTTTTCTTCAGAGAACAGTTACAGTTATGTTCCATTGATTTCTATAGTAAATGAAGTCTCGTGTACTATTATAGTAGGACTAGGAGTGTTTTTTCTTTTCCACACCATTATATTGTATACTTTGCGTGATGTGACAGTACAGGTAACAGCATTATGTATTCCGAGTACTTGGTCTTAGGATAGGAGAAAGTGTATTATGCTCCTTACAAACACAAACTGAATTATTTTGCTTGTATTTTCCCATTTGCAGAACTTACATTAACAGTAAAATATATCAGTACATTAACATTGGGACTTGAAAGACCTGCACCTTTAATTTAACCTTAGGCTATGATGCCAGATTGTGATTGTAGGGGTGATACATTGTTAGGCAGTGCACTATTTTTTTTTTAACTTTAAAGCTCCTTAAGATAAAATTTGGTCACAATTTCATTAATGGGTGGATATTTTTCACAAACTATGTCAACTTTTCCTATACCTGGTGGTGAGAGAATTGTTTTTGTGTCATTTTTTTTTACACAAATCAATGTCCGCATCAACATCAACATCCAGAAGCTGGCGAAATTCAAAGATGAATAAAACTAAGTCATTGACAGCTTCAGACAGGAAAAAAATGATGCGAAATGTGCACAAATCCACTCTTGTGCCAAAAAAATGCAAAAAGAAGAGAAGAAACAAAGAAAAGGATATGATACATCCACCCATGGTGTAAAATTAGTGGTCTTGGTCAGGAGCTGTATACATTTTTGTGTCCCTAATTATCCAATGATATAAATATTAAAGGAAATCTACCATCAGATGTCCTGTTTATAAACCATTAACATTACTAGGTAGATCCCAGCAGAATTATTAAAACTACAGGCAGTCCCTGGGTTACATACAAGATAGGGTCTGTAGGTTTGTTCTTAAGTTGAATTTGTATGCAAGTCAGAACTATATATTTTATCATTGTAATCCCAGCCAAAATTTTTTTGGTCTCTGTGACAATTGGATTTTAAAAATGTTGTGTTGTCATAAGAACCAGGATTAACAATAAAGCTTCATTGCAGACACCTGTGATAACTGTTACAGCTGATCATTGTATCCTAGGTCTAAAGTACAGTAAATTACCAACATGTAGAGGTCCGTTTGTAACTAGGGGTCATTTGTAAGTTGGGTGTTCTTAAGTCGGGGACCACCTTCATATGTTTATTAGCAGCTGTGCTCCTTTAGTTTACTTATAAATCAAACAAATTAATGTTTATGTTAATGAAGCACAAGTATTGTGGGGGTTCTGGCTATAACACGTCCCTGATGTAACACTCCCCTTCCCGCTCTGTGCTGGAAATATTGTGGCAGCAGAGAGCTAATACTCTGTGATATTGTGAGATTTACAGCAGATGGAGCAGGGCGGGGGACAGGGCTCTGGTGCTGTGTAATAGTCAGAGTCCGGAGGGGCTCTGGTGACACCCCCAGAAGCACTTGGGCTTCATTAAAATAAAGATACAGTTAATTTTCTAAGTAAAACTGCAGGAGCTGAGCTCCTAATAACCATAGGGGCAGATTTATCAGGGCTTGCGCGTACATTATTTCCCCCTTAAGCCATCCCCTTATGGGTGAGAAGGGAGCCATGAGGGGTAGGAACGTGCACTCCCACAAATGGATAATGAGGGAGTGAATGGGGCTGGTGCGGGGCAGTAATGTGCACTATCGCATACTACCCATAGCCTGGGGTCATTCAGACACTGGCTGTGGCACAATTCTACACTAGGCTGGACCTGGTGTAGAAGTACCCCGCTGTCGCAGCCTGTCGGGATCAGGAGGCCGGAGCCATAATGTTCAAATTAATCTGCTGTGTAGCTCCTGACAATGGTTAATAAACAGGAAATCTAATGGTAGGGAGAAATTCACCAAGATTAAAAAAAATATCAATTACATTAATAACGAAATGTATAGCAACAAGACAGTATTAGTTTATAGGGCGGAGGGATAACATTTCAGACTGTCTGGTGTGTCACTGCCATGGTGGGCTATAAGGGGGGCTATGGCATTTATTGGCTCATGGCCAGAAAGATTCTCTTTTAAACTTCCCCCCTTTCATGTATGGGGGACAGGTGTATAACTACAGTGTTACCTGGCATTAGGTTTGGAATTGTTAAAAAGCATCTATAAAAATTTCAGGTGTGATGTCAGTGTCACTGCCTCCGTTCATTGACATTCCTGATTTTTAGTGGAGATTAAAATACAAAATCCATTTTTTAGCTTTTCCTATTTCTACCCTTATGTGTTATAGCACAGAAAGTATGTGAGGTTATGTCCTAAATAGATGTAAAGATGTACTTACTCGGATACCTGTAGTAGAAATCATTTTCAATATTACTGCTGATATTGAAGGCGATTCGGGTCTCGGTCCAATGGGGATCAGCTTGAATCTCATAACGAACAAAAACTCCAAAAAGTATAATCATAGCAATTTGCCAGGTGAAGCAAATTATCGGAAGTTTCCATCGCATGAAGCTGTTCCTTATCATTTTGGATTCTTGGTGTAATATTGCAGGGTAGTTCTTGTTCTGATATTTCCATTCAGCTTTTGTAGAGTAAAGTGGAGACTGAAAGGTTTTCTACCTTCTATATAGGGGATGGTCAGGGGTGTGCAAATTATATTTTACTATGACATACAACTCTGAAGATTGAGGTGGAGCCACAGTCATTTTTGTGCCTACCTTCAAAGGACCTGTCACCTGTCAGCTACTTTATAGGATGAATGCTAGACAGGTCCAGAACAAGAGAACAAGTTATTCATTGCCTTGTTACACTGAACATTTATTGCTGGAAAAGAAATAGTGTAACTACTATGTCCCTACATAAATGTCAGAGATTACAATTATTTAGGATCTTAGAGGTCACCAGACATTACCTGCAGAGATATCCTATATAGTAACATGTAAAGGATTATTTTAAAATATTCACTCTCCTAAAGCTAGCATGCAGCCAGGGCACATGAAATGATTTATTACAGGGAGGTCAGCAGTGGCAATGCCCGTTTAAGAAGAAATGTTATATTTATGAATTATTTTTTCATTTTAACCCCTTAACCCCTTTGTGTTCTTGCATTTTCATTTTTTACTCTACCACACCTTCAAACATCTATAACTTTTTTTTATTTTTCCATGTAAATAGCTGTGTGAGGGCTTGTTTCCTGCATAACAAATTATACTTTATAGCGATGGTATTCAATATTCCATGCCAAGCACTGAGAAGCGGGAAAAAATTTCCAATTGCAGTGAAATTGGTGAAAAAAAACGCATTTGTACCATTTTCTTGTGGGCTTGGATTTTACAGCATTCACTGTGCACCCCAAATGATTTGTCCACTTTATTTATTCGGTCGGTGCACTCACGGGGATACCAAATTTATATTGGTTTTTATAATGTTTTCATACATTTACAAAAATTTAAACCAAAAAAAAAATCTTCATTTTGCAATCTTTTGGCGCTAATAACTCTTTCATGCTTTGGTGTACGGAGGTGTGGGTGGTGTCATTTTTTGTGACTTTTGATGACATTTTCAATACTACCATTTTAAGGACTGTACAGCCTTTTTTTATCACTTTTTATAGAATTTTTGAATTTTTTTCAAAATGGCAAAAAAGTGGCATGTAGAACTTATTAAGCGTTATTTTGCGTTAGGGGGTTAATTGCCGGGAAAAATAGATGGGACATTTTGGGACGAGAAGATACCTAACATGTTTATGATTTTTGCTGTTTATTAATATCTGTTCTAGGGAAAGGGGGGTGATTTGAATTTTTAGGTTTTTTTTATTTAATTTTTTTTTTATGATTTTCAGACTCCCAGAGTACTTTAATCCTGTCTGATTGATCTTACCATATACTGCCATGCTACAGTATAGCAATACATGGGGATTTTCCTCATCATTCATTACAATGGGCAAATCGCACATTGTAATGATAGTTTTAAATTCAGACAACCTTGGGTTGTCGTATGACCCAAGGATTTCATGTGACCAGATCACTGCTCCCTGATGACGTGTTACCGGTGGGTGTTTGCTGCAAAATGCCTCTGGGTATGGAAAGCACATGATTATTGTCTGAAATGTTAGAGTTGACATATAGTACAGCCACAACATAATATGTCTATGGTTGGTGTGAGCTATGTCAGAAGTAGCGATGAACTGACCGGAACCTGCAATATTTGGGTACCTATTAGCCGACACTGGAGAGCGACAGCCTTCAGCAGCGGCCATTTAAACGGATGTTACCAGTGGGAGTTAGAATCAAGTACCGTTCCAAAGCAGAATTTTGAGGAGCGGTTCAGCTGAATTCAAACTTCAGCAAGTCTTTTCATCCTTAGTCAGGAATTGTGATCACTATGAAAACTAGTTCATTTGTAGACAATTTCAAAAATCAATGGCAAACTTTGTTGGTGGCATCTTGGGACCCAGTCAAAAATGTCAGAATAGAAGAAACATGTGCCAACTTTCCTTTGGGACATTTGGACACATTCCATCAGAAATTATATGGCTACAACTTGTAAGTTATCTTTATTTGCGAAAAAACTGATTGCACGGACTTGGATGAAGTCGGTGCCACCAACTTTTGGGGAATGGAGGCCTCTGGAAAATTGGGTTTTTGGGATAGGGGGAAAAATTTGGAGAATAGCTGTGGAATGTCATTAGATTAGAAAACGGGATACAAGTAGTGAGTTTGGGTTTTTTTTCTTTACCCCCTCCCCCCACCACCACCTTGGCAGTCTTTTTTTTTCTGGTTGGGTTTTTGGTTGCTTCTTTAGGATACTTAAGATAAATGGATATAGGATGTAAGGCTCTGTTGAATATGTCATAAAGGATGAATATGTCATAAACGATGTTTAAAATGTGTCATTTAGAACCTCTTAAATTTTTCATTCTAAATCTGCTTGGCTATGTAATATCTATGTCTTCAGTAATGTAATTATTGTATGTTAATAATGCTAGAAAAATAAAAATGTTTACAAAAAAAAAATTACATGGCTAAGCAGGAGTCATCATAGTCATATCATCAGTCTATGGCTAAAATGTGAGTCCACAGGGAAGGAAAAGAGGGCAAGCAGAAGAAAGAACAAGCAGCATCACATACAGTAGCTGTGTAAAAAGAAAACCGCTGTAGTATAGATATTATTATACCATTAGATCTATAAGATTGAGCAAATGTATTCATGTAATTGGTATATTTTATTTACTCTATGTCATATGTTTTGATTGAAGCATGTCATTTGAAGAAGCTTATAAGGACGAAAATTGTTTATTGCGTGATCTTAAACCTACCACTACTAATAACGTTGTTGATCAAAGCTAATTAAGAGGTTCTGAATTATTATTATCTATGTGTATAAACATATGAATACAAAGATCTATGAATTTGGATAACAGTTTTGACATATGATAGGACCACAAGCTTGTCCCCCTCTATCAAAGGTCATTTATCATATAAGAAAGGATATAAAAAAGAAGTTTACAAACCTTCAAAACTGCCTACACCACGTTAAAAAGAACCTATATGAGCCAGTTAACTTATTGGGGAGGATGTACAGCACGTCACCCAGAACTGGAAAGTAAAAGGATCAATATGGCTACAACCAAAGGCTTAGTTGTACCTTACATTACAAAGGATAATTGTTTGGACTTCACCTCTGACAGTAAAACAAAAGTAAATGCTTGGATATATATAAAGTAGACCATGAAGAAAGAAATTATATTGTATGTGTCTTCAAAGTCTAACAGGAATGGCTTGATGTGACAAAACAGGTATAGTAGATTGACCATGAACAGAGCCTCATTGACTACCAACAGCAGAAGCAAGTAGCCGCAGCTACTGCACTCCTTTTGGTGCTCATGAGGGAAGAAAAATGGAAATTCCAATAGGTATGCAGGCATGGGAGTTAGGAATTGCTGATGAATCTGCTTTGAGAGTGCCCCTAGCCAAGGGGGAAATTACAGATCCAACATCTACAGGCGATTGTCCTATAAATAGCAATTACTGATTGCCAAAAATAATTATATTTAGCCAAAAACATTCTTTAGAAAAGTGCAATATAATTGTCTAATTCATTTGAGGCACTCACACTTTAGGAAATAGTAAAGGAATTTACTACATGGACAGTTTAAAAGCTGAACAGCATTTATATAGAATGAAAGAATAACAATAGCAAACAATAAGCCAAATCCATCATGCACAAACAATTGCACACCATTCTACCTTACAATAAGAGATATCTTTAACTGTCATTGGAATATACATTACTCCCAACCTTCCCTGGTATCACATACAGTAAGATAAGACCTATTGAGAACTTTAGGCCATCTGCACATGATTCGTGAAAAAAAATCTGATTTCCACTACACTTTTATGATGCACAGAATATCTATATTTTGCCGGGGGTTCTAGTGTAAAGTCCAGCCATTTCCCATTGTGCGCAGATAGCGTAATAACCCAAAACAAATTCATATTGAATACCTGGCACAAATATGGAGACACCACCACCATCATAGGGAATTACAGATGCAAGTATAGACAATGTTTAAATCATTAAGTAACAAAACAAAATCTCTAAAGCTAAACTACAAAGTATGCCAACCTGCCATCCAAAATGGGTGGAGCATTACAGGTGGCAATCACAACTTGAAAATGAATCAATTGACTATGAAAGAATAAAGGGGTGTATGCTCCATATAAAATAATGAGGGGTTGGTTGCTGGTGCTAGGGGATGCGTTTGCTGCAATTGAAATCATTAGGAACGCAGTGTGGAGATGTGCTTAACAGGCTGAAGTTACCAGGCAAATTCTGTAATGATATTTCTTGACCAGCAGAAGTCATCATGACATTCTGTATCTGATGAAGAAAAAATTTCACCTCCAAACAGTCTACTAGGTTGAAGACCAAGACAGACTATCCCGGCACATAAGGTTAAGACACTAGCTACAACCTAATTTGAACAGTAAGTGATGTCTGTGTCTGCCTGTGGGTCACGCTGGTGTGAAGTGCATTAGTTGCATCTATATATTTATGTGTGGTTATTCACTGCTAGTATATAAATGAGTGTGCAGAATATATTTTGCTAGTACTTATCTGTGCAGTATATTCATTACTAGTTAATATTTATATGTGCAGAATTTATTCATATGTGCGGCATGTTTACTGCTGGTATGCTTTTTTTTACGTTTTAGCTAGCTTTGTAGATTTCTTTCTAATGATTTTTAATTGGGGAACGCTCCATTTCACATTTTGCCTTAGGCAATAGAAAGGTTCCACTCGTCCTTAATTCCATCGCATTTTTTGCACAGTTGATTTACAGCTCGGGGGGAACAATTTGTATTGTCTGTCTAGGGCACTAAAATGCCTTACCTTGACCCTTCTCCCAACTCACTGCACAAGTGAAACCAGCATTATGTGGGACTCTTTCTACAATTTCTGTTTTATAGTCATTTTAGCAAAAAATTATTTTTACTTTATGCAAATTAGTTTCTGATTGAACCAATGCTGGGGCCCTTTCTGCTAATATACCTTCTACAACAAGGGATTGTCCATCATTGTGCAAAGAGGTGCTGTTGTATGGCACTCAGCAGCATAAAAAGGGAACCTGAGCATCAACAGACATGATGCTCTTTAAAGCTAATTTAAATAATTATTGTTATTTTCTCTAAATTAAAAGATCACAGAGAAACAGGAAATGTATGTTTGGAAAGTTTATAAAATGCCCTCCAAAAAGTACAGAGTATAAAGTTACAGTATAAAGTCACTTGGATAACAACATTGTGCTCCTAAATGATATATACCATAAAACCATACTGATATATATAAAATCCAGCCCCATAAATAGAAATCACTAGTTTAATTATAAACAGTCTCCCATATAATCCACCACCCCAGTTGAATTAGTATCTGACCCTAATACATAGTGGCCCACCCCCTCTAGTTTAATTATATACAGCCTCCCATATAGTATCCCCACTTTAATTAATATGTTGCCCCCATATTTGGATTCCCCCTCAGTTTTACTTTATACAGCCTGATATATAGTCTCCCTAGACTCATTAATAACTTGCTCCATAAATAAATTCCCCCAACCTAGTTTTATTATATTCAGAAGCCCCCTCACAGTTAATATATATATATATATATATATATATATATATATATACAGCCTAAAATATAGCCACCTGCCAGTTTACTTATATTATGTAGAACCATATAGAAATCCCACATCAAGTCTAACCCCCTAGTATAAGGAGTATGAATATATATATAGACCCCAGACCCCCCTTCGCCAGTTTAATACATCCTTTGCCAATAAAAATAACAAAACTTATACTTACATAAAACTTATACTTCCATTTGCTTCCATGTTGTGCAGCTCCCATCTGCTCCTGCTTCCCGTCTTCCACCGGCTCCCGTCTTCTCCCGGCTCTGAACAGAGACACAGCCGGCGTGACATCATTAACCACCAACTGTGTCACTGAATCGTATGGAGTGACGCAGACAGAGGGAAAGGCGCTGTATCATTCGGCATATCTATCGCACCTGTCTTAGAGAAACAGGTGTAATGATTGGAAATCCCAAAGGGCTCTGCATCCTGCCGCCTGAGGCGAGATTTTCCTCTTGCTACACACAGCTTTCTTTCTCTCACTGCTCTAGGTCTTCCTAATAGTGTCACCCAGTGTGTCTTGCTTCTCACAGGCCATCCACACTGACAGATAGGAAGAGTGGATGGGAGCAGTATAACTCCTGTACAGCATCAAAACCAAGTCCAGCTTCGACAATGGAATCCAAGGTCAGGATAAAAAAATTGCAAAATTTATTTCAGAAGTTTAAAAAGAGACCAAGTGGTCATGCAAAATACAAAAATTCACATGGGATAAAAAAGAGGCAAAAGGCAGAAGGCCCACCATGTATTAAATATTTGGACATTTAATAATATTCACAAGCTAAAAGAAATTGATACTAGTAGCCAATGATAAAAAAGGGGGGGGGGGGGCATATACTGAAAATTGAAATGTAAATGTCAGCCAACTACAAAAGCTGCATAAAATATATCCCCCTTTATAGCAGAGTCAATTGCTGGGACTCACATCTACTAGTAGAAAAGGCACAATCTAAAGCTTTATCCAAATGAGTATTCTTTTTACTAATTAAATGCAGCCACTGCCAAACTATGGCAACTGATAAGTTTTTACTAGAGGGATGAATCATGTGTTAGGATTTGGTAGCCTCATTCATCCCTCTTGGTTTGGCAGATGCCCAGAGAACGCCAACTACCAGTGCTATTGCTTAATGTAAAATTTGATAAAGTGTTATGTGACGGTTCTTTAGAGAGAGGCAAGGGCTCCCAATTTCAAGTAATAAAAAGCTCCAAGAAACTGATAATTAAATTTATTTTATTGATTGTAATTTATCAAGTTCTTGAAGGAAACTTCAACTTGTACTTGAACTTGACCGGGGTTTTCATGTGTAACTTCTTTATGGGGGTGAAGCATTTTTTTAAATCATTGTTTGGTCTAAAATCTAAATAAACTCTGTAAAAAGGAATGTTACCTCTGACGGATGACTGAAACAGTTGATGGACAAACTAAAAGGAATGGTCTGACATAACATGTTCTGTTACATATTTGCTGACAGTGGATTTCACATACTACATTCATGCCTTTGGAGAAGTGCTTGGAATGAGTTTTAGATGTGGTTCACAGAGGTTTTACTTATGTTTTCTTTTAAATATCCATTGAATTTTCCAGATCTTTAACCCCTTAAACGACCTGGCCCTTTTTTGTTTTTTTCATTTCCATTTTTCACTCTCCACAAGTGGCATACACCCAGGGTCGGTCTGGCCTGCCGGGGGATGGGTGAATCCTGTCATCTCCGATCGGAGGCCCCTGCCATTGGCTGCAACAGTGCTCAAGTACTATCACTGACTGCAGCCAAAATACTGAGTGTGACGCCACAGGGTGATTTCCGATGCACGCCGCATTCAGACCCTAGATGCGCAGTCACGTCGTGACGTCATTGCACGGCCACCTCATGACGCCATCGCACGGCTGCGCATCTCTCCCACCGGACACAGGATGAGGTGAGTAAAGTTTTTTTTTTTTTTTGCTATTGGCAAGGGAGGGGCGGGGGCCTTAATAAAATATGGAGAGGAGAGGGCCCTTAATAAAATATGGAGGGGAGGGGGGGCCTTAATAAAATATGGGGGGGAGGGAGGGGGTGTACTTAATAAAATATGGAAAGGAGAGGGGCCTTAATAGAATATGGAGGGGAGGGAAGGGGGTCCTTAATAAAATATGGAAAGGAGGGGGGCCTTAATAAAATCTGGAGGGGGGGCAGTGTGTATGACATTGTTTTATCCATTTAACATACCTGGGGTTACTGTTATACTATCCCTAACATTAATGCCCTGAGATAAAGTCACCCCTGCAGCCCCTGTACACAAGAGCAGTGCACTAGCAGAGAGTGAGGGAGAAAGGGCTTAGTTTATCCTTTACTTCACTGCCCTCTCTAGTGCTTAGAAACTCCCTTATGCCAGAATATTTCTATGTAGTAGTAGGAGGGCCCCCAAAATCAATTTTACTGGTGGGCCCCAGGCACCCCAGTCCAACCCTGCATAGACCCTTCTTTGTCGTGGCTGCAATGTTCTTCACGCAACACAAATTTCATCATTAAAATGTACGGTGCTCAATCGGACTTGCACCACATTTATTATACATAGTCTAAAAGATGTGTGTGACACGCCCCGTGTTTAAGGTGCAACAAAAAAGTTGGCTGCAATGTTGGGACAGTGCAGGGGACAACAGATTCATGAAGATCTGGTGCATTCTACACTATACACAGGCAAACAGTTTTTAGTAAATGTGCCATATTATGTATCAAATTGGTGATTAAAGGAGATAGTGTTACTCTTTTACAGCTTATCCTTCCTCTATATGTAAAAATCAGGGCCAGATTATAGGTAAGGCAAGCAAAGCGAGTTCCCTGGGGCTCCCACCATTTTGCTCTAAAAGGGGCCCCCACTAAATGTGGGCAATTCAGGCGATTGAATAGTTATTATGGGGGCTGTATATAGTTATTATACGGGGCTGTATATAATTATTATGGGGGATGTATATAGTTAATATGGGGGCCTGTTTATAGTTATTATAGGGAGCTGTATATAGTTATTATGGGGGGCTCAAATAGTTATTATAGGGGGCTATATATAATTATTATGGGGGCTGTATATTGTTGTTATAGAGGGACTTTATATAGTTATTATGGGGGTATATATAGTTATTACAGGGGGTTATTTATAGTTATAATAGGGGGCTGTATATAGTTATTATTGGGGCTGTATATAGTTATTATGGGGGGCTGTATATAATTATTATAGGGGCTGTATATAGTTTTTATAAGGGGGGTGTATATAGTTTTTATAAGGGGGCTGTATATAGTTATTACAGGGGACTGTATATAGTTATTACAGGGGGCTGTATTTAGTTATTATAGGGGGGCTGTATATAGTTATTATGGGGGCTGTATATAGTCGTTACAGAGGGCTGCATATAATTATTACATTGGTCTGTATATTATTACAGGAGGCTGTTTGAATTTATTATAAGAGGCTGTATATCGTTATTACAGGGGGCTGTTTATATTTATTACAGGGGACAGTATATGGTAATTGTTGGGGGTTGTTTATATTATAGGCGGGCTGTTTATACTTACTACAGGGGCCTGTATATAGTTATTGTAGGGGGGCTGTATATAGTTATCATTAATTATTGGGGGTTGGATATATTTATATACAGGCGGTCACCTACTTAAGAAGACCCGACTTACAAAAAGAATGACCCCTAGTTACAAAAGGACCTGTGGATTTTGGTAATTCACTGTACTTTAGCCCTAGCCTATAATAATCAGCTAAAGGAGTTATAAAAGGTGTCTGTAATGAAGCTTTATTGTTAATTCTGGTTCTTATGGCAACCCAACATTTGTAAAATCCAATTATTACAGAGAGCAAAAAAATTCTGTCCGGGGTTACAATGATAAAATATACAGTTCCGAGCGGCTGCTGCAGGTTTTACAAATAGAAAAATTAAAAACCACTCTCACACTCTTGCTCTAATGGAAAACAAAAAAAAGGAAACACAAAAACAAAAGTGCTGTGAATTGAGGATTTTAAATACATTTAAGGTCCCTACCCAACATTTGGGAGGGGGCATCATAACCCTGTTTGCCTAGGGAACCCAAACAACCTGTTACGCCCCTGCAACCACCCCCCTTAATCCAGCCCTGTTATCAATTATAAAACAAGTATGATAGAAAGGTGATAAGCAAGAAAACAATACAAAAAATACATTCAAATGTAATTTATGAGCATTTTTCCATGTGTTATTGTGGTTTTGTAACAGATTCAACAAAATTGTGTTGAATTCTTTACCATATAAATAGAAATCAAAATAATGAAACATCTGTACAGACTGCAATAAATGCATAAGTCAGGCGGGCGTGTCAGTATATACGCCCAACAGTTAAAGATAATTACCCGTGTTCTGGTGAATATAGAAAGTTGCAAAATATGTAAGCAGCTCTCAACCGAGTTATTCACAAAATGTAAGCCAGAATTTACATGTACAGAACACTAAAGGTTTAAAAAAATAAGGAACAACCATTGTAATTATAAAAGTTTTAGAAGTATTACCATTAAAGGGGTTTTCCCACACAAGAAAATTCTCAAATCTCAATCCCCTAGTGATGTTTACACAATAAGGATCATTTTAACCCTTTGCTTTACAATTTAACTCAGTTTTATTTCTGTTTTATCTCCTTTTACTTTGTGATGTTCAGTGTAAAATTCCAGAGTGTGGGCGGGGACTCTCTAAGCAAACACATTATGATCCCTTTAGTTTTGTGAACTGAAAATGTGGTTAGATTATTAGGGTACAGGATTATATACACTTTCATTTACTTCCTGAACATTGTACTAGTATCTTCTCATATTTCTTGCATCTCTGCAAGAAAAAAGGAAGGTCCTTAGACCAGTATTTAAGACTTAACTTTTATTGATCCTTAAAATTAGGACTAAATAATATTTTTCTTATTTACAATTCAGAAATTGTGTGCTAGTCAGATGTGCAAGTGAGTTAAAATCGTAACGTGGTGGAGGTAGGTACTGTATTTCAGTAGGGTTGGGAGGGTGGATTTATGGTATTGACTGGAGTGGATGTATGTCACTACCCTATTATAGTGCGGCTTGTCAGATAGCCGCTCTTCAATTAGCCACTCAGCCAGCCAAAATTCCCTATAGTCTCCTTCCTAATTAGATGCCTAGTTGCAGTGTGTCGCTGCAGATCGACACAGTGCTATACTAGCTTAGTCCCACCTCGTATCACCACTTATAAAAATGAGAGTATAGACGTTCAGACAGCCCCCCCGACATGTTTCGCCATGATTATGGAGTCCTCAGGGGGTATCGGGGCTGAATACCCCCTGAGGACGCCATAATCATGGCGAAACATGTCGGGGGGGGGCTGTCTGAGCGTCTATACTCTCATTTTTATAAGTGGTGATACGAGGTGGGACTAAGCTAGCTTAGCACTGTGTCGATCTGCAGCGACACACTGCAACTAGGCATCTAATTAGGAAGGAGACTATAGGGAATTTTGGCTGGCTGAGTGGCTAATTGAAGAGCGGCTATCTGACAAGCCGCACTATAATAGGGTAGTGACATACATCCACTCCAGTCAATACCATAAATCCACCCTCCCAACCCTACTGAAATACAGTACCTACCTCCACCACGTTACGATTTTAACTCACTTGCACATCTGACTAGCACACAATTTCTGAATTGTAAATAAGAAAAATATTATTTAGTCCTAATTTTAAGGATCAATAAAAGTTAAGTCTTAAATACTGGTCTAAGGACCTTCCTTTTTTCTTGCAGAGATGCAAGAAATATGAGAAAATACTTCTAAATATAGGTCCCGACCATCCATAACAAACATTGTCAGGTCTGTCTCTCAATCTCTATAATTGCCTTGTACTAGTATCTGACACATAAAAAGAGAGATGAGACAGATCAGAGATGAGATAATGAGATGCATGAGATGCCTATTATACACTGTCAGCACTGCTGCATATCTGTTCTCACAGATATGTGCTTGCCTCCCTATCCCCCGGATAACTTCTCTGCACGTAGCTTGCAGCTTCTCTCTCCTCACAATGTGCTGTTTGCTACCAGGAAGTGAGTGTCTTTGAGCTCCGTCTTGGGCTAAAGTGCAGGGAGCAAAGAGACTCAGCTGCATGGCGTCACACAGAAATCCAAGATGGCGGCCCGACCCTAAGTCAGAAGTTACAAGGTGGTGTTTGAGGACTGAGAGACACAGGTTGGAATTATATCTGCGAAATGCTGTATTTTTGTTAATATCAGTGAATTAGAGAATGTGTTATTTTGTTATCCTGAGAACATATAAGAAACTTTTCTTCATGGGAATACCCCTTTAATATAAGGATAGAAAGCATTTGTAAAAATTAATACAAATACGGAGGCCAGAAACATAAGAGTTAATTCAGACAAATTAACTCAATGGGGGGCATTTATTATTGGCTTGCACCAGTTTTTTTGGGCTGCCATTTTTTTGTTGCTGTGCCATGTGCCCAATAATTATTATATGTGGGCACCACAATTTAGCTTCTTGTCTGATGCTCACAACTTTTTTTGTTGCTCAGTTGGGGGAACAGCTTTTGAATCCCAGCACCTTTTCTGCATTTCTACTTTACCAACACCTTTTTCTGGTGCACTCTTAGACACACACACTTAGATCTACAAAAAGCATGCTTAGACCCACAAAATGTAAGTCTATGAAGTTCTATAACACCTTCCTGAATGTGTAACGTGTTGTGCTACAATTATTAAGCCATTGGCATGCAATCTAAAACCATATGAAACAAAAAAATCAGACCTTGCAAGACCAGACGTGAAAGTTGATAAATCTGAGTAGGCCAGTCGGCTTCTCCATGTCTCTGACCCGCCATGCACCCTTTTCATGAACTGTCTAAGGTGGCAAAAACTCCATTTGGCACAAAACTTTGTGAAGCCACTTCCCTCTCATGTGACGTCACCTCGCTATCCCATGCTCCCAGCATGGGAGAGGAAGGTGTGGGGACATGCATAATTAGCAGCCAGGAGTGCCAGACGTCTTGTCCCTGTGCTCCGTGCTGCTAATTATAACATTCTTTTCTAGGTGATCCCAGCATGTCAAGATTAGCGACGTACAGTGAGGATCAAGATGACGAGGAGTGGGGGTTAGTATTAAAAGTTTTTTTATGATTTTTAGGTGGTAAGTTTTCTTTAAATGGGTTATCCAAGAGTTGTAATAACTTAGGGTCAGGCTGGGGTGGGCTTTTTAATAATAATAAACGTGTACTCACCTCCTCCATCATTGCTGATGTCCCACACCGCAGTCTGTCTTATCCGTTTCCCTGTTTGTTTACAGGGGCACGGAAGCTGTACTCGGAGAGCTTCCGGCCGGCAGAAGTGGCAGACCTCTCTCATCCGACCCTATCTCTCATTGTTGTAGGCGCCGGCATATGGTGATGGATGGGAGTGTCCCCAAGCGCAACTTCCATGCCCCTTTAAATAAACTTAGTAGAAGGGCTGAGTAGATTGTTAATTCTGTCCTACCTTCAGGCAATATGTTATAGAGCAGGACAAGCGGAACTGATTCTTTATAGCTTCCTATCAGCAGACTGGATGAAATTGAGATGGAGGCGCCGAGCAGATTGTAAAATGGGACTTGTTAGCAGGCAGCATGTTATAAGGCAGGAGGAGCTGAGCAAATTGTACAAAGTGTCCTATCTGCAGACAGCATGTTATGGAGCAGGATGAGCTAAGCAGATTGAACATACATGCCATACAGCAGGTAAAACTGAGCATATTGTACAGTGTCCAACATGGGGGGCAGTATGTTATAGAGCAGGAAGAGCTGAACAGATTTAGTATAAAGATTCACATATCTAGCCTTACCTTGGCTGGAAAGGGAGATGTCCAGCTAAAAGTGCTGATTTCGAGGTCTGGGCCTGAAAATGGCTTCTTATAAAATGCAACATACCGTATATACTCGAGTATAAGCCCACCCGAGTATAAGCCAAGACCCCTAATTTTACCACCAAACCTGGAAAAACCTATTGACTCGAGTATAAGCCGAGCGTGGGAAATGCATTGGTCACAGACCCCCCCAGTATATATCCAGCCAGACCCCTATAGTATACAGCCTGCCCAGCTTGCCCCCAGTAGTATACAGCCTGCCTAGCCTGCCCCCAGTAGTATACAGCCTGCCACCAGTAGTATACAGCCTGCCCCCAGTAGTATACAGCCTGCCCCCAGTAGTATACAGCTTGCCCCCAGTAGTATACAGCCTGCCCAGCCTGCCCCCAGTAGTATACAGCCTGCCCCCAGTAGTATACAGCCTGCTCCCAGTAGTATACAGCACTGCCCCCAGTAGTATACAGCCTGCCCCCAGTAGTATACAGCCTGCCCCCAGTAGTATACAGCACTGCCCCCAGTAATAAACAGCACTGCCCCCAGTAGTATACAGCCTGCCCCCAGTAGTATACAGCCTGCCCCCAGTAGTATACAGCCTGCCCAGCCTGCCCCCAGTAGTATACAGCCTGCCCCCAGTAGTACACAGCTTGCCCCCAGTAGTATACAGCCTGCCCCCAGTAGTATTCAGCCTGCCCCCAGTAGTATACAGCTTGCCCCCAGTAGTATACAGCCTGCCCAGAATTAAAAAAAAACCAAACTTATATACTCACCCTCCGGTGGCCCAGATGCGCAGTGCTGCTCCCCCGCAGTGCTGCTCCCCCTCCTCCGCACGGCTCCTCTTCTGGCTTCCGGGCTCCTCTTCTTGCTTCAGCGCCCGTCTTCTGTCTTCTCTAACATCGTGGTGGGTGCCGCCATTGTTCATGGCGGCGACCAGCACGACGTTACAGAAGACAGAAAGACGGGCGCTGAAGCAAGAAGAGGAGTGGGGAAAAAAGAAGACAAGCCGCGCGGACATCGGGGGAGCAGCGCTGTGTATCGGGGCTACCGGAGGGTGAGTATATAAGTTTATTATTTTTTAAGTCCGGTATTGACTCGTGTATAAACTGAGGGGACGAAAAACTCGGCTTATACACAAGTATATACGGTATATACTTACCTTTTCTGATGCTCCCGTTGTCCTGCGCTGACTGTCTGTGCCGTGCCCTGGTCTGCTTACAGAGGCAGGCACACTCCACTACCACAGCTTCTGCACACCTGTTCCCTGGTGCCACGATACACATTGAAAATAATGCTGCATAAGGACAAGGAACGGGTTGGTGGAAGTTGTCGTAGAGGAGCGTGCCTGCAACTGTAAAGAGGCCAGAGCATGGCACAGACAGTCAGCGCAGGACAACAGGAGTGTCAGAAATGGTAAGTATATGATTTCTCTTTTTTTGCAGCCATATTTATTTAAACACTCAAACAATTGTGTTAGTCCTTCATTGCACATCATTTCTGTCATATGTGTGTTGCATTCACTTACAAAGTCGGAGCTGGTATATTTTGCAAGTGTAACTCCAGACAAAGTATTTTTTTGTTCCTATGACAATTGGATTTGCATATGTTTGGGTTGTCATAAGAACTGTCACACACAGGGGGTGTGGGAGAGTCTCTTGGGGCTAGAGTCTGTGGACTCCCTGGACCACCGCGGGTGATGATGGTACTAGCCGCAACCCGGGACCAGATTCTAAGTGGCCCCTAATCTTCGCCACAGCCTGCCACAAAGCAGGATGGTCTTGCTGCAGCAGAGTGCCACCAGGTCGTTCCACGGGTGCGACTAGGCCCGCAGTGGCAGCCAAGGTAGGGAAGCAGGAAACCGGACACCGGGAAGGTAGCACTTCGGGAAGGCAGGACTCCGGAAGGCAGGATTTCAGGATGACCACCGGGATACAGGACTGCCACAGGAATACAGGACTACCACAGGAACACGGAACCGCCACAGGAACAAGGGACCGCCACAGGAACACAGCAATGCCACAGGAACACCGGAAACACGGAGGCGCACAGGTGAACACAGGAGGCTTTTACTTCAGTGGAATGACTTGAAGATCTGGCAGAGAGTGAAGGGAGGTGCAGGATTATACGGGCAAGCCAGATTAGCCAGCGCCAATTAGCAGGACGCTGGCCCTTTGAGTCCGGACGAGTCGGGCTTCTGCTGCTGCTAGGGCGCGCGGCCTAGTCCAGAAGCAGAAGCCTACTCAATATAGACACAGAGCCAGGAGCCCGGAGAGGTAAGTCCGGGCAGGGGGGTGACCGCGCCATAACGGAGAGCATGGGTGTACCCGCGATCTGTACCGAGGATCGCGGGTATGGCCGTGACAGGAACAAGGATTAACAATAAAACTATGTGGAAACCTTACATAGACCAGGGTAGCCTGGAGTCAAAGTTCAGTTAATTACCAGCATCCAGCGAGATTTACCAGAGGTCACAGCTGGTGGAGAGGTAATTTTGTAACTTGGGGTCATCCTGTAACTAGGAGTAAGGTGTTTTAAAGTCAGGGACTGCTTTCAGTTTAGAGGTTGTAAGTTAGAGAAAACTATTCTAACACTGGAGTAACAAATATGTTAAACAAAATTTATCTTTCTTCAAACTTGCTGATAGATGAAGTGTCTAGCAAAGTACAAGACAAACAAACCCTGTTCTTGCTATTCTGATTTCCTGTTCTAGACACTGAAGTAAACCTAATTGTAATAAAACCGACTGTTAAACAGAAGTTTAATACACGTAAAAGTATATATGGACAAAAGTACACTCAGGCTTTTCTGACATCCCATATTAAATTCTTTGCCATCAATATGTAGCTGCTCTCCCAGTTTCCTTAAAGGTTGTTAGGGATGAAACTAAACTCCTTACTTTATTTGTCTTTGCATGGTCTTTGAGATTCTGTGGGGGTCGTCTGAAAAGTCAAATATTCATTAAGAGTTCAATTTCTCCCCAATGGTCCTTCAGCTATCCACACCAATTCCTTAAACTGTGCTGATGATATCCAACGCCATCAAAACAATGATTTGGTGTCTATTCCTCTTGGGAAAGGCTTACTGGTTTGGCAATTACCCCCTGTCATGTCATTAGGCTTCTTCTTATAGTCTTCTATCCTTTATATGAGTAGACAAAGTGTAAAAGGAAATGTTTAATAATACAATGTTAAAGATAGAATTGAAATAACAATGTATTTCACACTAGAAAAAAAAAATATTTGAAAAATAACTTAGACCAGACAAAAAAAAATTAACCTTGCCATGAACCATAGTAATGAACTTGTCTTTAAGTACCGATATGTTAATACATACAAGTACTATGAAAGAAAAGTGCCAAAGATAGCTGAAAAGGTCAACTATTGGTGATGCATATTTTGTAAGAACCCAGGTGCATTTTACTGTAACCCCTACGGGCTTCTGTTATGACATGGGGTGGAGCAGGCACAAGGACAGGAACAAAAAGACAGTATTTCCTGGACCACCGCGGGTGATGATGGTACTAGCCGCAACCCGGGACCAGATTCTAAGTGGCCCCTAATCTTCGCCACAGCCTGCCACAAAGCAGGATGGTCTTGCTGCAGCAGAGTGCCACCAGGTCGTTCCACGGGTGCGACTAGGCCCGCAGTGGCAGCCAAGGTAGGGAAGCAGGAAACCGGACACCGGGAAGGTAGCACCTCGGGAAGGCAGGACTCCGGAAGGCAGGATTTCAGGATGACCACCGGGATACAGGACTGCCACAGGAATACAGGACTACCACAGGAACACGGAACCGCCACAGGAACAAGGGACCGCCACAGGAACACAGCAATGCCACAGGAACACCGGAAACACGGAGGCGCACAGGTGAACACAGGAGGCTTTTACTTCAGTGGAATGACTTGAAGATCTGGCAGAGAGTGAAGGGAGGTGCAGGATTATACGGGCAAGCCAGATTAGCCAGCGCCAATTAGCAGGACGCTGGCCCTTTGAGTCCGGACGAGTCGGGCTTCTGCTGCTGCTAGGGCGCGCGGCCTAGTCCAGAAGCAGAAGCCTACTCAATATAGACACAGAGCCAGGAGCCCGGAGAGGTAAGTCCGGGCAGGGGGGTGACCGCGCCATAACGGAGAGCATGGGTGTACCCGCGATCTGTACCAAGGATCGCGGGTATGGCCGTGACAGGAACAAGGATTAACAATAAAACTATGTGGAAACCTTACATAGACCAGGGTAGCCTGGAGTCAAAGTTCAGTTAATTACCAGCATCCAGCGAGATTTACCAGAGGTCACAGCTGGTGGAGAGGTAATTTTGTAACTTGGGGTCATCCTGTAACTAGGAGTAAGGTGTTTTAAAGTCAGGGACTGCTTTCAGTTTAGAGGTTGTAAGTTAGAGAAAACTATTCTAACACTGGAGTAACAAATATGTTAAACAAAATTTATCTTTCTTCAAACTTGCTGATAGATGAAGTGTCTAGCAAAGTACAAGACAAACAAACCCTGTTCTTGCTATTCTGATTTCCTGTTCTAGACACTGAAGTAAACCTAATTGTAATAAAACCGACTGTTAAACAGAAGTTTAATACACGTAAAAGTATATATGGACAAAAGTACACTCAGGCTTTTCTGACATCCCATATTAAATTCTTTGCCATCAATATGTAGCTGCTCTCCCAGTTTCCTTAAAGGTTGTTAGGGATGAAACTAAACTCCTTACTTTATTTGTCTTTGCATGGTCTTTGAGATTCTGTGGGGGTCGTCTGAAAAGTCAAATATTCATTAAGAGTTCAATTTCTCCCCAATGGTCCTTCAGCTATCCACACCAATTCCTTAACCCCTTAAGGACGGAGGGTTTTCCGGCTCATTTCTCGCTCTCCAACTTCAAAAATCCATAACTTTTTCAATTTTACGTGTACAGACCTGTGTGAGGGCTTATTTTGTGCGTAACAAATTTTACTTTCCCGTAATGTTATTTATTTTAACATGCCGTGTACTGCGAAGCTGAAAAAAAATTCCAAATGTGGAAAAATTGAAAAAAAACCGCACGTGCGTCACGTTCTTGTGGGCTCAGTTTTTACGACTTTCACTCTTCGCTCCAAATAACACGCCTACTTTATTCTTTGGTTCGGTGCGATCGCGGTGATACCAAATTTATATAGGTTTTATTGTGTTTTAATACATTTTCAAAAATTAAACGAATGTGTACAAAAAAGAAAAAAAATTTTTTGCCATCTTCTGACGCTAATAACTTTTTCATACTTTGGCGCACGGAAATGTGTGAGGGGTCATTTTTTGCGAAATGAGGCGACGTTTTCATTGCTACCATTTTGAGGTCTGTGCGACATTTTGATCATTTTTTATTTCATTTTTTATGTTATGTAAAAAGGTGTAAAAGTCGCATTTCGGACATTTGGGCGCCATTTCCCGCCTCGGAGGTCACCGCCGGCCGTAACCGTTTTTATATTTTGATAGATCGGGCATTTTGGGACGCGGCGATACCTAATATGTCTGTGATTTTTACTGTTTGTTATGTTTTATATCCGTTCTAGGGAAAGGGGGGTGATTTGAACTTTTAATATTTTATTAATTTTTTTTATTTTTTAAACTTTTTTTTTTCTTTTTTTTTTCACTATTTTTTAGACCATCTAGGGTACAATAACCCTAGATGATCAGATCGCTCCTACCATATACTGCAATACTACAGTATTGCAATATATGGCGTTTTTGCAGGTCTTACATTACAATGAGCCACTGGCTCATTGTAACGAACCTGCATAAACCATGTAGCCTCGTGTCAAGAGAAGACCCGAGGCTACCATGGTAACCGATCGCCGCCCCCCGATGACGTTCGGGGGCGTGGCGATCGAAAAAAAGATGGCGGCGCCCACGCGCCGCCGTCTTTTAAACGCCGCCCGCTACTTTGCGGGCGGCGTTTAGAGGGTTAATAGCCGCGATCGGTGCAAGCACCGACCGCGGTTATTAGCGGTGGGGGTTTTGTGCAAAATGCAAAAACCCCCACCTCTGTATGAAGAGGACTCAGCCCGTGAGCCCTCTTCATACTTCCCTTATACCTCTGCGCCGTAGAGCTACGGCGCAGAGCGTTAAGGGGTTAAACTGTGCTGATGATATCCAACGCCATCAAAACAATGATTTGGTGTCTATTCCTCTTGGGAAAGGCTTACTGGTTTGGCAATTACCCCCTGTCATGTCATTAGGCTTCTTCTTATAGTCTTCTATCCTTTATATGAGTAGACAAAGTGTAAAAGGAAATGTTTAATAATACAATGTTAAAGATAGAATTGAAATAGCAATGTATTTCACACCAGAAAAAAAAAATATTTGAAAAATAACTTAGACCAGACAAAAAAAAATTAACCTTGCCATGAACCGTAGTAATGAACTTGTCTTTAAGTACCGATATGTTAATACATACAGGTACTATGAAAGAAAAGTGCCAAAGATAGCTGAAAAGGTCAACTATTGGTGCTGCATATTTTGTAAGAACCCAGGTGCATTTTACTGTAACCCCTACGGGCTTCTGTTATGACATGGGGTGGAGCAGGCACAAGGACAGGAACAAAAAGACAGTATTTCATAGCTCAGGAATATGGAATGTGAAATGATGGCAATTATGAAGAAATAAGTGTCCTCCTCCTATCTATACCGCTAATAGTATACTGTTACAAAACTTCATTAACCCTTCAGTACACAGACACTTTTAGCCTTAAGTAAAAATATATTTTTTTTCCATTTTCTCATTGCTACATTCTGAAAACTTTCAGCTTTTGCAGCCATATATGTTAACTTGCTATAGGATTATTTATTAGAATGTATTTTTTTTTAAACAAGACGAAAGGACTGTAAACGCCTTTATTTTACCAATTAAAATATCCGTTCTATTGGATAAGAAGGGACACATTCACACTAAACAGTTAAGGAAACATATAAATAAACATAAACATATACATTTGATATGGACTCAACTTTAGATAAATTATATTATAGTTTATATATTATGCTAAACATCACTATTCACCCTAGACACACTCTCCATGATGACTAAAAGAAACAGAAGAGTGGAAAATTTTGAAACATATTTTTTTCTTCTATCACAAGTTTAAGCTTCTGTTATCACCAAACATATAACAATGCATGACCTGAACCACACCTTCTAAGGCCGAAAATGCCATACAGGATGCCAGGATGCCATCTGTCCTTGGTCACATAAACTGAACAAATTACCTTATATGAAAAGTTCAGCATCATAAGTCAACTTTTCCTGAGTAAAATCTGTGGCCTGAAAGCAGAGAAATCTTCATTTTTATTGATATGCTATGCCAATATACATTTTGGATCAGTACATTCCCTCTTAACCAGCTTTACAAAGGGAGCAGGGCACTGCCTGGGGTAACATAACCAGATCTTTAACATATCAAAGATGAAAAAGCTTTAGTCCCCACAGTTAATCTTTGCCCAAGTAGAGCTTCAGGTTATGGGTCAGGATTGGGTCATTTAGAGGTTTTTTTAAAAAAATTCACTTTATTATCTGGGCATGTTCAAGCGGCAGCATTTGTATTAAATTATTTTGTTCTATTCCCTTATAAATAATGCCTGGACCATTATACAAGCTCTTATACCTCTTGTGTGACCCCCTCATCCCCATAGTCTGTAAGATCTTGTGTCACCCCCTCATCCTCATAGACTGTAAGCTCTTGTGTCACCCCCTCATCCCCATAGACTGTAAGCTCTTGTGTCACCCCCTCATCCTCATAGACTGTAAGCTCTTGTGTCACCCCCTCATCCTCATAGACTGTAAGCTCTTGTGTCACCCCCTCATCCTCATAGACTATATGCTCTTGTGTCACCCCCTCATCCTCATAGACTGTAAGCTCTTGTGTCACCCCCTTATCCTCATAGACTGTAAGCTCTTGTGTCACCCCCTCATCCTCATAGACTGTAAGCTCTTGTATCACCCCCTACATCCTCATAGTCTGTAAGCTCTTGTGTCACCCACTCATCCTCATACACTGTAAGTTCTTGTGAGCAGGGCCCTCACTCCTATTGTTCCATATGACTGTTTGTTCTGTGTAATGTCATATTATATTTGTATATGTCCCCTATGATTTGTAAAGCGCTACAGAATATGATGGTGCTATATAAATAAAGATTATTATTATAGGGTGCGATCGCTCATACAATATACTGCACTTTTGACATTTTTGTCATGGTATTATGGTGATCTTTACATGACAACCATGGCAGCTTTCATGGCAACCATTCACTACTTATTAATAATGTCATGGGGATGGGGAGAGCTCAGGGGAAAGATGGTATCATCTATGTGCTGCCACTGTTTCAATAGTGTGGTTGGGTTCTGCCATGGCATTTGAAAAGTTAACACCTGCAATCAGTGCCAGAACTACAAGTATTAAAAGTGTTTGTCTGCTATACAGTACAGACCAAAAATGTAGACGCTCCTTCCCATTCAAAAAGTTTTCTGTATTTTCATGACTATAAAAATTATAGATTAACACTGACGGCTTTAAAACTATGAATTAACACATGTGGAATGATATACTTAACAAAAAGTGTGAAATACCTGAAAATATGTCTAGATTCCTTTTGCTTTGCACACTCTTGATGAGCTCAAGAGGCAGTCATGAGAAAAGGTCTTCACATCACAGGTGTGCCCTGATTTAATAAGTGGGATTTCTTGCCTTATAAATGGGGTTGGGACCCTCAGTTATGTTGTGCAGAAGTCAGGTGGATACACAGCAGATAGTCCTATTGAATAGACTTTTATCATTTGTATTATGCCTAGAAAAAAGTAGTTAAGTAAAGAAAAATGAGTGGCCATCATTAAGAAATGAAAGTCAGTAAGTCCGAAAGCTTTGCAAGTGTTCCTAAGTGCAGTTGCAAAAACCATCAAGTGCTACAAAGAAACTGGCTCACATGAGTTACCTCTGCTGCGGAGGATAAGTTCATCCGAGTCACCAGTCTCTGGTTAACAGCAGGCTTTAATTATTTTTTAATTGTGAAAATAGGCAAAGGGTTCAAAGACTAAAAAATGTACAATATTTATAATCTGTGAGAATATATATATAACAGGTTGACGCAGGTGTGTAACTTGAAAGGGTGCTTAGGGTGCAGTTGTAACCGGGCCCAAGTGGCTGAAGGGGCCCATAAATTGTCACTTTCCAATAAGAGAAGGGGGCCTGGCACCGATTTTGTACTGAGGCCCTTCATCTCCAAGGAATGCCACTGGGTTCACGTAAACATTGTAATTGGCATATAGCTACAGTTCATTTTAAAGAATAATTTATAGTGTGTATCTATAATTTGCATTAAAAATAATTCCCCAAACACATCCCGATGACATACCATATTGAATAAAACTGGTACAAGGACTCAATAGTAATATTTTCTAGATCTGTTCCATTAGAGTGACATTCACACATTGTGCTATTAGTCAGTTATTGATATACCCATTAAGTAAATGGGTAACACATACGGCAGTTATGTACAGTTGGCATCACTGCGGTGAACTTGAAAATGTTCTGTTGTTCTTACAAACTTATTGTGATATCAATAACACATTAATTCAAGTAGTGGATATTATATTGAAGTGTTTCATAAAACACATTCCTAGAACCAAATGAACCTGGGATGTTATTACTTGAGTGGCACACTTTCCAACCAAACACAAACAATTACAGTACATTATGTACACAAGCTACTAATGAGTCTCCGTGTTCTGTCACTTCTGCAGATGACCTCTGGAAGTCCTTTGCAATTCAGGACCTCAGATAATGAAAGATTTCCATAAAACAAATGTAATAGTACTTAACTACCTTTAATGATAAAACCAGAAAAGTCAGAATAATCTACCTAGACACAGAATCAGTTAAACCATAATTTAATGTCCCACAAAAAAAAAAACACTTAATAACTGGCAACAAGGACAAGGGGAGAGTTCCCAGCCATAAGTTTTATATAAACAAGGTGAGGTCAAGCTTGAATAAATGCTATTACCGTATTTTCCAGACTATAAGGCGCACATAAAAACCTAAGATTTCCTTAGAAATCCAAAGTGAGCCTTATAGTCCGATGCGCCTTATGTATGGAGGAGGGCAGTGACTGGCAGTGACTGGAGGAGGGCAGCGGACCCTACTTACATAGGTCTCCGCTACCGGAGACCGGAGACAGCAGATCTCCAGCAGGAACTGCATACCACGCTGGTCTGCAGTTTCCGCTGGAGATCTGCTGTCTCCAGTAGCGGGGACCTATGTAAGTAGGGTCCGCTGCCCTACTCCACCTGAACAGACCCCCTTCCCCATCTCCCTGTGTGACCGTTCACCTCTGCTCACCTCTTACTGACAGTTGCCGGGTCTGTGAAGAGTCACTTTAACAGAGCTGGTTGCGACCTCTCCGCTCGGCTTTCAAACCACGCCCCCGGACCTCCTTCTAACCCTGCGCCTTATAGTCCGGTGCGCCTTACATATGGAGTTATTCATGGTACCCGGCCTCTATTCATAATGCGCCTTATAGTCCGGTGCGCCTTATCATCAGGAAAATACGGTACATGCTATCCTGCTATGACTGTAAGAGAAGGGTTAAGATGGACAATCGAAAGAATGGACAACGATTTAATATATGGATATGGTACATTACCAACAGCAGGACCAATTTTGACTCATATTGAGGGTTGTAGAATAAAGCACCACTGTCTATAAAAGTGTCAATATCACTTGGCCCTCCAGCTAGAAGTAAGTTAGAGAATCTAAACCACTTGTGTTATGGCTAAAGATGCCCAACAATTTGTCTTCCTTGGAGTTAGTCAGGGGCGTAACTACAGCGGTAGCAGCCATAGCAGCCGCTATGGGGCCCACAGTGTTAGGGGGCCCCGTCATCCGACCGGACACAATAAAGACAGGAGGATGTGCACCATTATATCTATATTGTACTGCACACGTCCAGCATAATATGTATATAACATATACTGTGATGCAATATCTGTGGTGTGTATATGGTGTCTTTATACACTGTATGTGAGTATGTTGCATATGGCACTGTATGTATGTGTATATGCACATGAGTGTATTTATATGTGTGAGTATACTAATATGTATATTTTTTAAGTGGGAAGGGGTGGGGGGGCATGCAGTAGCCTGCTAGGGGGCCCTGTCTCTCCTAGTTACGCCACTGCAGTTAGTGCTTCTTTTAATAACAAAATATTACTGGTCTGGATCCTGTGTAGGCAGTGCATTACTATATCTACATATTTACTGTGCTGGTAACAAGGAAATGTCACAAATACTCTTAACTGGATCATATGCAAAGGTGTCTCACTGGGGTCATTCAAGTTTACAAAAAAGTTTCAGAAACTAGTACAATGTCATTCATGGGGGTCATTCAAGTTTACTGCTGGAATGTATCATTCTAAAATATGTTAAAAGGTTATTAATAAGTAAGTAATGAATAAGTAAAGTTATCCTAAAGTTATATATAGAGAGAGAAAATGAAATGGCAGCACTCCAAAATAGTGAAACAAAATCGGCTACGTTTCGGCTTCTGCAGAAAGGTAACACTATAAAATAAATGCTGGTGATTTTTCTTCACTATTTTGGAGTGCTGCCATTTCTTTTTCTGTTCATATTTACATGGAATCCTGCCAGGTTCTGTTGGCAGGCAGCCACATGTTAATTCTTTGCTGCGCTACAGTGGATTTTTATTCAAATATATACATATATACCGTATATTCCGGCGTATAAGACGACCTGGTGTATAAGACGACCCCCCCTACTTTCCTGTTTAAAATGTAGAGTTTAAGATATATTCGCCGTATAAGACTACCCCTTTTCCAACGCATACAAAACACCAGTAAAAATTAAAAAAAAAACAGATTTGAATTTAACATGGTCCTTTTTTTAATTTAAATTCTTATGACATGCAGGTATATAGCAGGAAAACTGTCGGTCATATACATAAGGCATACAACAACAACATTACCATCAGCCATTTTACTGTAAATGTTACCATACTGTACCTTAAATTTTTATTTTATTAAATATTCCATGCCATGTACTCAGAAGTGGGAAAAAAATTCCAAATGCAATGAAAATGGTGAAAAAACGCATTTGCGCCATTTTCTTGTGGGCTTGGATATTACGTCTTTCATTGAGCGCCCCAAATGACATGTCTACTTTATTCTTTGGGTCGGTACGATTAAGGGGATACCAAATTTATAAAGGTTTTATAATGTTTTCATACATTTACAAAAATGAAAACCTCCTGTACAAAAATAATTTTTTTGATTTTGCCAACTTCTGGCGCTAATAACGTTTTTATACTTTGGTGTACAGAGCTGTGGGTGGTGTCATCTTTTGCGAAATTTGATAATATTTTCAATGATATCATTTTTAGGACTGTATGACTTTTTGATCACTTTTTATAGATTTTTTAATATTTTTCAAAATGGCAAATAAGTGGCATTTTCGACTTTGGGCGCTATTTTCCGTTACGGGGTTAAACGCATTGTAAAACCGTTATCATATTTTAATAGCTCGGGCATTTTCGGACGCATCGATACTTGATGTATTTATGATTTTTACTGTTTATTTATATTTATGTCAGTTCTAGGGAAAGGGGGGTGATTTGAAATTTTAGGTTTTTTTATTATAATTTTTTTTTTAACTTTTTTTTATTTTTATTTATACTATTTTTCAGACTCCCTAGGGTACTTTAACCCTAGGTTGTCTGAACGATCCTACCATGTATATGGGGATTTTCCTCATTCATTACAATGTGCTATCAGCACATTGTAATGAAGGGGTTAAAACGAAATATCCTCGGGTCTTCGGAAAACCCGAGGCTACCATGAAGACAGATCGCCGGCAGCCATCGCTGTAATAACACTTGCAATATGCAGCAAAGACTTACCGGTTATGGAGAGGGCTCAGCCCGTGAACCCTCTCCATGCACCGGGACCCGACCGTGCTCGGGATTACCGGCGTATAAGACGACCCCAGAGAAGACAGAAGATTTTTCTGTCTTCAAAAGTCGTCTTATACGCCGGAATATACGGTATATAAATAAATAATTTTTTATTATTATTTATTTATTTGCATCATGGAAAATGGCGCTCCTCCTAACTCCTCACAGCAAGAGCACAAGTCACTGCCCTGGTGTCTTTACTGCAGGAGGACGCCGAGATTGTTGAAGGTTTTATTTTAAGCAACAACCTATAATGGTCTGTTCATAGCTCATTTTATCAAAGCATAGTCACTAACTTCTCTCTCTCTGTCCCTTGGTTAGTTTACCTTCTATGTATATATCCCTGTATTGTACCCTTAATAAATCCCCTATAAAGATCCATTGAATATTGTTGTTAATTTAATATTAACTGGCACCCCAAAACGAAGCAGATTTTCCACACTGGATGAAGCCATTTGCTTCCCGCTCCATCTACCAGCAATACAATTAGTAGATAGAGCAACTCTGTATGTATTAAAGTGATTGGAGCCTTCAGTAGCCCCAATCTGATATTAATAGACTAACAACATACACCATCAATATATGGCCTTTATATTTGGCACCCAGCTCTTTCCTGTTTTAGAGCAGAGTCTGTGATCACTAACAGCTTCAAGCTCAACTATTAACCACAAAGATGCCATGATCTAATGAGACCATAACATCTAAATGGTTAACTTCACTTTCCTTTTGTAGTCCTGGAACCTCCTATCTTATTAAGTAAACAGTATAGTAAAAACTAAAGTGTTTTAAAGTCCGTATGCTGTTCTGTAAACGTAAAAATAAAGGTTTTATCTTTTGCAATGCAGGGAGTAAAAACAAACAAACAAAAAAATAAAATAAAATGGAATGGTTTAATATGTATTAGCTGGAAAACTGTATAGAAAGGAAGATCCTGATTACTGATTCCTTTATTGCAGTAAAATCACATATAAGAATGACCACAGTGACATGGACCCATGACCGACGCGTTTTAGACGGTCTTGCTGTCTTCAGCCGTGGAGCTTCTTTTCTATACAGCTTTGCATGCCCTTACAGAGGGGAGGACCGTGCCTTCCTGGACATGTTGTTTGGGGAATGGTGAGCTGGAGCTTTTCTTTCTCCTATGCATTGTCTGGAAAAGCCCTTCAAGTCCAAGGACAAATATAGAACATTTATTTCCATTAATCACAACAATTTGCTTGCGGTGGAGGATGGAGCTCAACCTGTGCGAGCCAAAGGATGATCCCACAATGAGAATCTGCAGCAATCATTACTGAGCTGTGGATTTTAAACGCAAAACATAAATGATTTTATGCTGCAGAATTTTTTTGCAAGATGTAAATTAAATAAGTATAAATTCTATTTCATTCACAGATTATCTAACTTGCTGCAGGTTACCCTCTGGAAATTCCACTTCCACTAACCCGCAGCAATATTACTACTTGTTTTTACTGGTTTAAGACTTCTCAGCACACAACGTAACGGCTGGCCACGTATATGACTCTTATGTTTTTACAGAAATATGTGCTGGATGATGAGATAAGAAAGGCCTTTTTGAAACTGGCACAGTATTATAGGGGCTTTTGTGGTAAAATAAAGCAATGGTTAGAAAATATTTGCGTGCTGTATGTAGATATGCTGTCTGACAAGAATGCAATAAGCAAATGGTGTAGGAAAGGTGGGAAGGTGATTTATTTACTATGTTCAGAAAACTATACTGGTGGGCCCAGGCTATAACCAGTAGTGGATTATTATAGACAGTGTGGGCGGTAGCCCAGGGCCCAAGCCTTCTAGGAGGGCCAACACCACCCAAACCACCCACCAAATTTTATACTGAGAAAGACCTTCACCTTAAATTCTCATATATCTGTTCTTACTCCCAATACACATGTATACAACAGCCACTTCTAGACCTTTGATTTGGACCCTCCAATGGTCCTGAAACCTCAGATTGAAAGCAGGCAGAAGAGACATATCTTCTCTTGCCCAAGAAGTATTATTCCAGTACCATGTGTAGGAAGTGAATTCCAGACTTGTAGGGGATAACATTCATACATCCCAGGACCCATGGAAGTCTTAATCTGCCACTGGCTGTAACACAATGCCTGATCCCAGAAATAAAGCAGAAGGCAACATAATTTGAAGGCTTAAAGGGTTTAATTCCTAGAGAATGAGGAGGGGTTTGCACCAGAATAATTTTATTTGGTGGCCCCAAACAGCCCTAGCCACGAAATTTTGTACAGTCACCTCCTGTGACTTGAGTAATGTTTTAAACCTAGAAATTGACTGGAAATTTTCACCCTGCGATATCCAATTATTCGACAAAAAAAGCTTTTAGAGAGAGAGAGACATAGGTTGTGTGTAACTCACTGAAGAGAATTCCTGAGAGATGGGGGAATGGAGAGTTGAGACAGACTGACTGTGTATGACTCGCTGAAGGGAATCCCTGAGGGATGGGAGAATGAGACAGTTGAGAGAGACATTGGCTGTGTGTGACTCTCTCGTGAAGAGAAATAAGCTTGCTCATTTTTGAAAACCTGGTATTTACAGGAAAAAAAAGGAGCACAACATTGTAATGCAAGGATATAATATTGAAACAAGACTCTAACTATAGTGGTATTAACTTTCCTCTCCTCCAGCCTGTGATGGAGGCATTGACAGATATAGAACATTCATGATGATCTGAAATGGAGCTAAAAGTCTAACTGCTGTAAGACCATGGTGGTCACAAAACATCTACCACTTGTCTTCTACTTATCATGTGACAGGATTCTTTTTTTTTACCTGGAGCAAGTGAAAATGGGGAGGTTAGTAAGTATTGTAAGTGCAGACCGGTGTGTATTGCTCTGTGTGGTGTCCTATAGATTTTATCTGGGGCTCGAACCCCTAATCATTGTAAAGGTGACTTTCAAATTATAGAGTCTTTGTATTCCAGCTTGGAATGGAGTAAAACCAGGAAAGACACACTGTCCTTTCTGAAGATTAGCTCAAGACTGCTTTATTCTCTTTGGCACTGAAACTCCTATCTGGAAAGTCATAACACACTCTGCAAGGGGCGTGCCCGTACACAAGCGGGCAATACTACTGGGTGTTTTGACCCTATAATGCAACACTATTGGATGTAAGCACACAAAGGAATGTAGAACCATTGGCTGTCTTCACATAAACAAAATGCCCATATGTTCACCTGGATAACTTCCCCTAGGTGGTGCTAGCGAGCACTGTGTCTTTGTGTGCTGAGGGGCACACCCAAACTTTAGTTTTCACTACACAAAGCTATGTGGAATGAATGCTGAGTCTTTAAAATGTCTGGCAGTATGTAAGATGGCATTTAAGACCAGTGTATCCTTAACAGGTGGATCATAGAAGAGACACTTGTATATGATGTATTAAATGTAATATCTGCTCATTATATGGACATTCTTTCTGAGAATGCCATGATGCGCAACATAATAAAAATGGTGAATCTCCATGAAGAGATCACAGGCAAGAACCCCCTGATTTATCTGCATAGGCAAAATACAACAGTTTTAGAGGCAGCATCAAGAAGCAACAAGTGGTGATTCTAAGTTTTTAATCACTATAAATATATTGCGTTAGACATCTGGAGCACCGGTGAGGTCTCTTCTTGTTATGAAGATACTCAAACTATCATAGAATTTTTCCGTTTTGCACCGATTCTCCCGGTATTGCCCCGGGATTTTGGCACACGCGATCGGATTGTGGCGCATCGGCGCCGGCATGCACGCGACGGAAATCAGAGGGCGTGGCCATACGAAAACCCGCCGGATTCGGAGAAACCGCTGCATTTAAAAAAAAAAAAGGGTTGCTGGACACTCACTTACCTTCACCCGGCAATGGATCGTGCACTCTGGCGGACCTCGGCAGACTTCAGCGCAGCAGCGACTGGTGGACGTCGGAGGAACTGCCTTAGTGAATCGCCGGAAGACCCGAATCCACCACAGAGAATGCGCCGCTGGATCGCGAATGGACCGGGTAAGTAAATCAGCCCCATAGAATCTGTTTATGAGGAGGCTGTGTGTGTCATACTAACTGAACTCTAATAAGGAGTCATCTAATGTGGAGAACTGTCTCCAGTTCCATGTCCTAGGACAGTGATGGCGAATCTTTTAGAAACAGAGTGCCCAAACTTCAACCAAAATCCACTTTTTTATTGTGAAGTGCCACCATGGAATTTTATACAGTAGCTTATTGCTACATATTCTTCCACATCTTCCAATTGTATCGGCCCCCTAAGGCCAACAGTACAGTTGACAAGAGGAGGGCAAATTCAAACTACCATTGTAGCTTCTCTCCATGGCCTCTCTGTACAGGAGAAGGGGTGGGTCCAGAATGAGAACCTCCAAAGATAATGCACTTCTGTCATCACAATCTCACTTTTCTCGCAGTTCCAAACAGCCAACAAAGTGTCACTTTAAAATAGCGCTGAGAGCAGCATCTCTTAAATTGCCTGTGACTGTAGGAAGGGTCAGTGTTTGGTGAACTGTGATGGCCTGGGTGCCCGCAGAAAGGGCTCTGAATGCCACCTCTGGCACCCGTGCCATAGGTTCGCCACCACTGTCCTAGGAGAAAAGATGTCTGTATATCCAGGAAAAAGATGTGGAGGGGGCAGGTGATAAAAGTTACATAAGGGGGTTTTCCTTAAAGGATGCAAAAGAAAATTGAGACAGTAAAAGGAAGAGTTTAAGGAAATCCAGAGAAAACCTTCATGTGCCCAAGGCTCTGTATCCTCAGTATGCCACAGTAGGTCAGGAAGGAAATAATTCTCCTTATGAGCCTTTTAGGCCATGCATACTGTACTTATGATTCTGGATAAAAAATATGTAAATAAGTTTTCCACACCTGAGTGCATATTGCAATTTATTTTCATATTCCTTACTCAGAATCCCCAGCTGAGCAATGAGCAAGCAAATGACCTTGCAATGTCAGCAAGCTGAGGTTTCTTGAGTTTTTTTCTTTGAAGATGTAAAGTTTGTTTTTATCATTTTATTTTTTGAGCATAATCAATAATAAATCTTTATTTACCATCAACAGTGCCATCATATTCTGAAGTGCTTTACAGATCATGGGAGCCATCTACAAATAAGGGATTACAGATTACAGGTCAAATAAAACAATAGGAAAGAGGGTCCTGCTTGCAAGAGGTTACTGTCTATAAGATAAGATGAGAAAGAGATGAAATGTCACAATAAGTCTTTTTTTAGGACTTATATATGCTAAAATCTAATGTATTTTTTCACTTTTTTTAAACCCCGTAAGAGAATCAAATTCTAGAATAGACCTATAAATACATCAATCCCGGGCCAGATACAATAAAATGAACTATATAAACTATATCATATTATCCAAAACTGATATCCAAAATCATCAAGTGAATGGGATCTAATAAATCACTCAGATAACAGATCCCACTATATAAATGAAAACACAGAAAAGACCCTAAATGAATCACAAGATCTCCAGTACCTAAGGCATGATACAACACCATTAGAATGTACAACCATAAATCTACTCAACTTAAAAATGTTCTAACCAATGGAATGGGGGGCAGCGAAATAGTAACATTTCTAACAACCCCAAAGGCAACAGCGGCTTTTGATGAAAGTGTGTTGTTATAAATGATGATAGAGCCTATCTTAGCGCTTTATCTAATATATAATTAAATAGTGAAATTATCCAAAATGTAAAAATTACTAAAATAACACTGCAGAAAACAAGTTTGTTATTATACCGTATCTCTATGTAAAGGTATCTTACATTTTGTATTAAGCACATTCCTTCTGTGTCAGGTGTCCTGTGTTAGGGACATTTTTCATGCTTGTAAATCATCCTCATTAATCCCTGATGACAAACTGGATTTCTTTCATCTGCCTGAATGTGGAGGTATTTTGCTTTACTTTTTACTTTCTCTTCATATACTGCAATCTGCCCATACCACATGGCATGTAAACTGGCTGTGCCCTACAAATAGGCATCCAACTCATCCATGTTTCTGCATAAATTGCAATGGTGATTGGGCAGTCTCGATCCCGACCGCTCACTAACTTTAGATGTCAGCGGGGTTTGGTCTATAGCAGTGATGGCGAACCTTTTAGAGACTGAGTGCCCAAACTACAACCAAAATCCACTTATTTACTATGAAGTGCCAACAAGGCATTTTAAGCAGTAACTTATTGCTACCTGTTCTTCCACATCTTTCAATTGTATCAGCCGCCTGAGGCCACCAATACAGTTGAAAGAAGATGGGCAAATTCAGACTCTCATAGCCTCTGTCCACAGTCTCTCTGTACATGAAGAATGAAGGGTCCAGCAGCATGATCTCCAAAGATAATGCACTTCTTTCAACACCTTCTCTTTTTTGAAGCAGTTCCAAACAGCCAATGAAGTGTCGCTGTAATATAGCACTGAGTGCAGCATCTAAGTTGCCTAGGACTGCAGAAAGATTTGGTGGACTTAGTCCTGTTTGGTGAACTCTGTCCTGCAGTGATGGCCTGAGTGCCCACAGAAAGGGCTCTGAGTGCCACCTCTGGCACCCGTGCCATAGGTTCGCCACCACTGGTCTATAGTCTGCAGCACAGGTTTCTTCTGCTCCCACGCTGGGAGTAGGACCGGGTCTCCAGGGGTCAGAGACAGCCAGAGACCCAAGGGAGATACAGTTTATTATGCTTCTTCCTTCTAAGATCCGGACAGCCCTGAAGCAGACCATCACACACATAAAAACAACCATCACACACTAGGAAATTAATTTACCCAGTTCATTTGAAAACAAAAGAAAAATAATACTAAACATTACAAAGAAAAGGTATTTTTCTCGAGTTTTTCTAACTTTAACCCCCCAAAAAACTAAAAATGTAAAAAAAAAAGTCCTTTATAAGGAATAAGGAAGTTATGGCCCTTAAACCATGAAGTACGAAACTTTGTTAAAAATGCTCTGGTCATTAAAGCTTTTTTTTTTTTGTGCCAAAGTTCTAAATCACTAATATGAACGGTGGTTACACATGAATAAGCACAGCTGCCAGTTCTTCAATTGTAGGAAATGCACTGGAATACGCCCCAATATGCCAAAAAAGAATAAAGTTTCATAACATCAATCAAATAATAAACCCAATTTTGCATAATGTAGCCTCTACTATGAATAAATGACAGACGTAACACAACATACTAAGGCTACAGTTACAACTGTGTTCAGGATCAGCCCGTGTTAGTCTATGGGGAATGGAAAGTGAATGCAAACCTGAGAAATTATTAATCTCAATGTTCTTTAAACAGAAACAATGAAAGTTGAAATCTTTGGCCATAACTCCGAATAAATGAATATGAAACACATCATTTCAACACAAACCATTAAGCTCAACGGTGGATGGGTAATGATTTGGGCTAGGTTTACAGACATATGGCTAGTGTTCCTGCAGTCTTGATGCTCTATTCTACAGTCAAATGTGAGCCCATCTATCCAACAGCAAAAACTTGGCCAAAACTGGGTAATGCAACAGGATAGGGGATATTTTGAAAAATTGGAATAACCCTCTTCATGGAGACCTTCATAAGCTCTACTTCTAAGAATTGAAGCAACTGTGTAAAACAGTGTGGATCAAATTTCTACAAATTTCTACGTCATACAGAGGACAATGACAAAGTCTTCCATTTTATGGACCCACTATCATTTTTGGTTTGGAAACATTGATATATTTGGTTTGGGTATGTGAATGACCTTGGCACACCCT
Organism: Engystomops pustulosus; assembly: GCF_040894005.1. NCBI lineage: Eukaryota > Metazoa > Chordata > Amphibia > Anura > Leptodactylidae > Engystomops > Engystomops pustulosus. The sequence goes on from NC_092414.1 coordinate 166,880,777, forward strand.
CCACCCACTAATATGGGAATGCTTATCATCAAGGGGGTGTGCAGTCATTTCGGTCTCCATCCACTCGAAGCCTGCAGGACACTGAACCTTACAGGAGGTCACAATTCCAGCAGTACTATCTTATTGACCCTCTTAGGGTCTTATACTTACCCTGGTAAAGTTTTGGGATAGTGGTCAACCCCTTTAAATATATGAAACATTAAAATGCATAAGTGAAGAATATACATGTTAATCAAGGGTAAATGATGAGCAAACTATGTAATCTTGGCCTGGGGTGGATTACTAATCTAAATTATTCTGCCTAAACATCCTTCTCAAGGAGGCTTGGACTACGCCCAAAAACTGCCATTAGTTTCAGTCTTAAGGCAAAGTTAAAAATTCAGAACCATATGACGTCATTTTTCTTGATGTATTTCCCAGGATTTGCCCCTGGAGTCTTGTAGAATAAAGCATTGCAATACAGAAGAATATGTCGGAGCTTTGAGCACATTAGCAGGAATGACAAAACTGTGAGCCCAAACCTGAAAACGAGAAAAGAAATTCCAAACATGTTGCTGTTCCACAACCTGTTGTTCTTAATATATGGCAGGTTACTTAGACTGTATTATGCAATATTTATATATTTATGCAATATTTGTAACATTTCTAATTTAGAGAACAAAATCCAAAAATATTCACATTTGCAACTAAAATTAAAAAAGTAACAGTGTATATTGACAACATCCCCTTCACAATTGCTAATGTCTATGCCCCTAATGCCAACCAGACTGACTCCTTAATTCGCACCCTGGATGAGCTGTGCTCCTTCTCGAGAGGCTCCATACTACTATGCAGAGATATTATTCTTCCACTAAACCCTACGTCCACAGGTAGGTCTTCCATATCTTCATTCAAAATAAACGGATTACGGAAGTCCCTCCACGTGATGCAGCTATGGGACAAATGGAGCATCAACTATCGTGACCGGTTACACATTCTTCTCCCCGGTACATGAGTATACAGCCATATAGACCATATCTTTTTCCATCAGTACTTCCTATCCTCAACTATCCCATTTATTTGTTGGATCATGTCACAGTTTTTTGCTCTTTTTGTCTCCCATCCTCGGTAGTTGCTACCTCGAGATGCAATGACGTAAGCCGACACCGGGGAGCGAAGTCTAAGTGGCACCAGGTCGCTCCACAGGCGCGACTCTGCTCGAGATGATGGCCAAGGCGAGGTACAGAATCGTGAGACAGAATCATGGTTGAGGACAGCCAGGAGGTCAGGACAGGCAGCACGGGATTAAAGTCAATGGCAGAGAAGGTCAGGGCTGGCAGCAGAGGAACATAGTCAGGAATGGAACCAGGGTTCACAATGGGAAATGGCGCACAAGGAATTAAATACAGCTTTTCACTAAGGCACGAGGCACAAAGATCTGGAAGGGGACACAGGAAGGGGACAGGAATTTATCTGGAAGGCGGCCAGCCACCAACAATCATCGGAGCGCTAGCCCTTTAAATCTTAGAAAGCTGGCGGATGTACACGCCGAAGCGAGGAGACCACCACTGGAGCCAGAGAAGGTAAGCGCAGCTGCTTGCATGGAGGGGCACAGAGAGAAACATGGGTGCGCCTGCGACCCAAGGCATGGGGTGCAGGAGCACCCATGACAATACTGTTTTCTATATTTACTGAGTAGATTTCATTCCCTACAATGTATTTCTAAACTGTAAACCACTGGTCAGTAAGAAACTGCAGGGGATGTACATCTCGTCCAGATTGCTAAAATGGATGAGGTGAGAAAATCCAGAATGCTTGCTTCTCTGCAAACAACTATGTTTGCTTTGCAATGTTTATGTGCTGTGCACTGGGCTGGGTTTTTTAGGGAATGGCAGGTAGGCTTCCCCTCCATACCACAAATGGGGAAACTCAGGATTCTGGCATTGTCCTCATTAGTGAGGAATAAGAAGTCTGCTAGGAGAGCGTACAATGGTGGAGCTGGACTTGAAAGCCAGAAAGGTGTTTGCTCCTGGTCTTGGACTGTGAGAACTATCTGTTATATAGGTGAGGAAACCAATTTCTGTTTAGTTAGTGCCCATATAGGCAGGTGTTAATTTTATGTTTTTGTTTATGTGCTTCATTGGAATATCGCTGTTGGATTGAATAAAACTCAATATTTGGACTGCTAACCTTGGAGTCTGTGTCATTGCAAACCAACCAGCAACCCCAGACCCTGTAATATTTATAAAAGAGAATAAAAAAGTATTGATTCAATAGTCAGATAATTTTTGATAAGAAACAGGAAACTTTGGCAGGATTTTACCAAAGAAACTGCAGTCAGTGTAGAAAGTGCCATAGGGACTCGGTCTAATAAAAAAGAGCCTCCTGCTGGACAAATGAAAGAGCACCTTTAAATTTGTAATGTTACTGCCCCCACCTGGAAAGATAAAATAATGCAGATAAACTATGAAAAAAACAGCCATTGTTGGTTTACTTATCCCATGGTTGAAATGTCTGCAGCAACTTCACAACATTTGTTTTATAGTGTAAAATTTCTGATTCAGGTCACTATTACACATCTATATTTCTGTATCAGTATTTCTATATCATTAGGGATTAATGGAAACAAAGAGAAAAATAATTAGTCTCCCAGCCCTCCCACTTTTCCATATCATTCTATGTATTAAGTAAAAAGTATTAGTTGTTGACATTTTCCCTGGGACCACTTAACTGAAAAATAGACTCACACTTTCTAATTCGTAACGGTTTTCTTTCCAGAAGCACCTATGTATCACAGACATAACAAAAGTACAATAAAAGATACCACCTTCGTAGAAACATCAGGATTGCCTTAACTACTGACCAAAGATGACCTCACAGCTTATCTCATCCCCCTCTCTGACCCATTATTACATCACTACTAACTATAGATGATGTCACAGCTTATCTACTCCCTCTCTCTGAACAATGACCTCTATAAAGATATCACTGACCCATCATTACATCACTACTGACAATAGATGATGTCACAGCTTATCTCCTCCTCCTCCCTGTACAATGACCTCTATATAGATAACACTGACCCATCATTACATCACTACTGACAATAGATAATGTCACAGCTTATCTCCTCCCCCTCCCTGTACAATGATCTCTATATAGATAACACTGACCCATCATTACATCATTACTGACAATAGATAATGTCACAGCTTATCTCCCCCTACCTGTACAATGACCTCTATATAGATAACACTGACCCATCATTACATCACTACTGACAATAGATGATGTCACAGCTTATCTCCTCCCCCTCCCTGTACAATGATCTCTATATAGATAACACTGACCCATCATTACATCATTACTGACAATACATGATGTCACAGCTTATCTCCTCCCCCTCTCTGTACAATGACCTCTATATAGATAACACTGACCCATCATTACATCACTACTGACAATAGATGATGTCACAGCTTACCTCCCCTCCCTGTACAATGACCTCTATATAGATAACACAGACCCATCATTACATCACTACTGACAATAGATGATGTCTCAGCTTATCTCCTCCTCCTCCCTGTACAATGACCTCTATATAGATAACACTGACCCATCATTACATCATTACTGACTATAGATGATGTCACAGCTTATCTCCTCCCCCTCCCTGTATAATGACCTCTATATAGATAACACTAACCCATCATTACATCACTACTGACAATAGATGATGTCACAGCTTATCTCCTCCCCCTCCCTGTACAATGACCTCTATATATAACACTGACCCATCATTACATCACTACTGACAATAGATGATGTCATAGCTTATCTTCTCCTCCTCCCTGTACAATGACCTCTATATAGATAATACTGACCCATCATTACATCACTACTGACAATAGATGATGTCACAGCTTATCTCCTCCTCCTCCCTGTATGATGACCTCTATATAGATAACACTGACCCCTCATTACATCATTACTGACTATAGATGATGTCACAGCTTATCTCCTCCCCCTCCCTGTATAATGACCTCTATATAGATAACACTGACCCATCATTACATCATTACTGACTATAGATGATGTCACAGCTTATCTCCTCCTCCCTGCACAAATCAATCCTAGAAAGCTCCCCATATACCCCATAAGGAGTCAGCTCCAATCTGTGGTTACCTATGGGAATGGCGCTGTGCAAAGCATTTTATTAAATGTGGTTAACAGAGCAAAAGATGCACAGGCATGCTGGCAGCTTTCATAATTATACACCAACAATGGTTTAAAAAAAATAGAAACATATTTCATATCTTTGGAAATCATTTCCAGATGAAAAAATTTCTAATAACTAATTCTTTTGGCAATTTTACTTCGTAAATGAATAGAGCAGGTGATAATAGTAAACTTTATAACATACTTCATCAAGGAGTGCAGCATCTATGTGCCATTTTCTGTTCTTTCTCTTGTATTCAGCTCTATCAAATTCAGACAGATGAGAAGACTAATAATTAACTATTTCTATACCAAGGGAATATTTCCCTTTGTGATTCAGATCTCTGAGGGGATTTAACCTATACAAGGACTGTTTGTAAAGTCCTAAGACAGTACATAAAGCTGATTTACACAAACTGCTTAAATAAGGATGAAAAGAGGGGGAAATGACACAGGAACAGATTTCTTTAATAAAGTATATTACAAAGTTTACTAATACCATCTGCACTTTTCATTTACAAAATTTGTCAACATTTTAGTTATGCTTTAATTATTCTTAAAAAAAATGCTACATGGCCTATTGTTCCTCTGACGTTTTTTCTAAAGATTTAATTACATTGAATAAAACTCATATAAAAGCTAGCAGATGAGGCAATAATATACAGTCTACTAGCAACTGGATGGACATCTTAGGTCAAGCATTGTTTATATCGACCAGGTCACGAGCTGCTCACCACCTGAATTCTTCTGCTTCTTCTCCTCAATCTCTAGGTTTAATTGAATCAACATAATTAGAGAAGAGCGGGGCAGCCTTCCCTGCTGTGGTAATTAATGAAGGGAGAATAATTTGCATCCCCATCAAGGCTTTTACTTTCCAGTCTTTTGACTTTGGAAAGATTCATGCCTTAATGGACTATGATAGGCAAAAATGCAGCCAAGTGGAAAACCACATGTGTTATTGGCTTCTTCCATCATGGTAAATTATTTCTGCCTAATCAACCCTAGCATTTAGCAGGTGCACCTTTATAACCCCTCAGGACTAGATGTGTGAGAACTCATTAAGGTCAGGATACTAGCCTTGTACCCCCTGAAAGTCAAATCACCTATTTAAATAAAAAGATTGGAAACCCATGCCTACACATATTTCTAGCATCTCTGTTTATTGAATCCAATATGCTTTCATTATGGGCTGGTTTTGTGCGACCATATTTGGTCTGTGAAATACGGTTAGTATGGCAGATGTATTTCCAGGACTGGGCACTATGCAGGAACCAGACTCCCAGCATTATAGGATTATAGCATTGGAGGATGATTAATAAAGGGCTTAAATATCTACCCTGGCACTGAACGTTACATTATTATTAAAGAGATTTTTCATTACGTTTCATCTATGTGTCCCTGCTCGACAGTGGAGAGTTAGAAAACACTAGTCTTTTGCTGCGCCAAATTTATCACTGTGATGATCAATTCTGGTGTAGTGTGAGACTGTTGAGTTCTACTTTAGACCTACTTTTAGTTGGTCTTAGCAGTGCCACATTGTGGTGCACTGTCCGAGCATGCTACCTTTTTCCGAACACCACACCCCCTTGGTCAGACAAGTCATAAAAGTGTCAAAAAAGTCTAAGAGAGGTAAATATAGGTTAGTGGTAACAATCTGTCATACTGCACTTAAGTTAATATTTTCTTTTCACCAAAAGCTACCTGTAATTTATTTTTACTAAAGCTCCTTTACAGTAAAGATCCTTTCCAGAAAAAGCATGACCACCTGAAGGTTGTGGTCATAGCCACTGAATTGAATGGATTGATGCTCTGGGCACTTGTCTTATGAAAAAATAAATTATTACAAAGTAAATAAGAAAAAGGGATTATGATGAAGAGGAGGGAGACTGTTCTTCCTAAGGATACATTACATACCGAACCGTATTAGTGAAGCTGTCACCCATAGGATTCCATTATTGTGGCTCTTTTAATTAGGCATTAAAGAGACAGACTTGCTGGACTCATGTGCCCGGCAGCAGATTGCTACCTGGAAAGTTGCCAACATCATCATCACAGATGATTTTAAGAAGGCAAAAGGAAGTAAACAAAAGAATCATTGAACAATGTGTCTGTCTTGCAACACCAGACAAACCCTTTGAGTCATGGTAGCAAAAGATTTCATTTGTCAATATAATTTCAAGATATAACAATATACGGTACTCACATCATATATGCAACCTACAAAATGCTAAATAATGGGATGAAGTAGGGAACAGATTTCTGGGGGTCTTTAGGGTGCTGGAAAATATATGGCATTTGTAATATTATACCTAGAAGTGACTGATAATTGCAGTATGCATACATCAGATAGTTATTTTCACCTTTCAAAATAATTTAGCAAAGTATAATACATTCCCATTTTATAAAGTGATGGCACATCAGTATTAATTGAAATGCGTCTAACCTGTGTAACCCCTACAGATAGGGATAATCAAGGGCAATGTGGATTCAATTGATCGCTTTATTTTCAGCATTTGTAGGAGTCACAGCTTATAAGGAATATAAGGAATATCCAACTTCATAATTAATACATATTTATTACCAACCAATCATGGTCATCATCGGAAAGTCAGATTTCTTAGTCATTTTTTACTTTCCTTTCACAGCATCCAAATTTAGAGAAAGAGAAGACAAATTGTATCAGAGCTGCAGATATAGAGGCACATTTACTTACCTGGTCCCTGCGTGATCTCCGAGCTGCGTTGTCCGCTGGACTGCCCATCTGCTGCGATTCATGAAGATCCTGCGTCTGATTTCCTGCATGTGTAGCTTCCCCGATCAGGTCCGCCGGAGTTCACCATCTTCCTCCCGGTGTATGTAAGTGCATTGGATGCAACACAATTTTAAATGTTAAATCCCAGGCATTGTCTGAATCTGTCGGATTGTCCGTCAGCCCGCCCCCTGATTTATGTCGCGTGAAAGCCGGCGTGATTGCGACACAATCCGATTGCGTGCGATGCGATCCCTGAAAGCATTGGAAAACCCGACGGAAATGCGGTCGCCTTCCCTTAGTAAATATGCCCCACAGTTCTTCATGCTATAAAGCATCACTTTCCTCCTCTAGTAATTAGTTTAGGCAGGTGGGGAAGAAGAAATGAAGAAGAAAAAAGAAGAAAAAAATATATATTTGCTGTAATACATACCTTCTATATCATACAGATAAAGAGGTAGGGCAGAAGAAAAGAAGAGAAAAAAAATCTATGAAATTATACAAATACACTGTTGCTACAATTCTGTACATTCATTGAGAGTGTTATATATAGCGATTGTAAGGTCTGTACATTGGATTCACATAAATAGGTCAGTTTTGTAGGTTCATTGATCGTGTTGTATTGTGTTCCATTCATTGGTTTTGCATTTTACATTTATAAAGAGAGAAGAAGAGAGAGATGTCAGTTCTTTACCGTTGTTGATAGTGTTTTAATAGTTAACATGTCTTTATAGTGCAGAGGAGGCAAACAAACTGCTGTGAGACAGATAATGAAAGGATTTACCTTTCCAGGCTTTAATGAGAGTGGGTCAGAAAGCTTTGGCAGTAGTGTGGACACTAACCTGGCATCAAAAACCCACAGAACCAGAGCACAAGATCCAGACATACCTTACACTACTAAAGACCTGCCAAATGTTCGCACTAAATCCTGACTTGCCTAGCACCAGTAGAGAGGTGTCAGCTTGTAGCAGAGAGATACACGTGGAGTCAATTTGTTCCAGAATTTAATACTGTGCCCGGTGTTGACATAGATGTTACTGGATATAACCCTCTACATTTTTTCAGTTCTGTAACTAACTAATAGCTTGCATGTTTTGTTAAAGAAACTAATTTATATGGAGCCAAGTTTATTTCTCACAATCCTTGCTTTTATTGTGACAGGTCTGGGCAATGGATGCTCCCAAATGTGGAAGAATTTTAAATGGTTCCTGGCATTAACACTGGCAATCAGGGCCAGCGCCAGCAGCCCGCAAACCCCGGCAAGTGCCAGGGCCCACAGCTGCTGGGAGGGCCCACTCGTGGCCAAATCCCCATCCCCAGCAGCCTGGTGGAGCCGCTCTGTGTGCTGCAGGACGCTGACGCGTGTCTGTGCATGTGAAGTGCTGTGCGGCTGCTGGCAGGAGGAGGAAGTCGGCGAAGGGGAAGCTCCGCACCTGAGAAGAAGACTGAGGTGAGAATTATTCTTTTATTTTAAATGGTCACCTTTACTAGACCATGGGGGTGGAGGAGGGTGCTGTATATAATGAATGGGGGGGGGGGGTTAGGAGGAGACTGTATATAATGACTGGGGGAGTGTCAGGAATGGCTGTATATAATGACTGGGGGGTGAGGAGGGGCTGTATATAATGAATGGGGGGATGAGGAGGGTGCTGTTAATAGTGAATGGGGGATAGGGAGGGGGATGTATATAATGAATGGGGGGATGAGGAGGAGACTGTATATAATGACTGGGGGGTGTACAGGGGCTCTATATAATTGAAGGGTGCCCCCGACTGCATAAGGAGGGTGCCCACTGACTGGGGGTGTCCTAGTGTTGCAATTTATTACATGGGACGTTTGCACTTTAAATAGGGGTGGTATTTGCTTCCTTTCTCCTCCCTGCTGCTGCTCAATCCCTCCCATAGCTGAGCCTTTATAGGGCGGGCACTGGGCCTGCACTTTCTCTTGCCCGCGCCATCTTCAAGTTGTCCCTCCCTCCCTCCCTACTGTTACTTGGTTTTTGTGTTTTAATGTTTTCGGTTTTCAGTGATCAACTCAAGTCACAGCTGACGGAAAATGAGAATTGATGTGAATTTTGCCCGGAAGGCGAAGTGCTGATTCGGGAGTCCAGTTGAGCAAACTGCTTAGGGCAGCTATGGTTTACAAAGAGATGGATGAAAATTGTGGTTCATTTTTTAAAAGTATTAAGTAATAATGGTTTTCGGTGATCATCTCAAGTCACAGCTGACGGAAAATGAGAATTGATGTGGATTTTGCCCGGAAGTCGAAGTGCTAATTCGGGAGTCCGGTTGAGCAAACCGCTTCGGGCAGCTATGGTTTACAAAGAGATGGACGGAGATTGCGGTTGATTTTGAGAATATTAAAATAATAATAATTGTGTTTATCAGCAATAAATAGCTGTGACCTTTTCTGCCCAACAGGAAGCCTCGTGTCATAATTTCTTAGTTATGTTTAGTTATAAATGGTTTATGGGGTTAATGTTACGGGTAGGATTATGTATCTTTACTAAAGTGCCTTAATGTGTAGTTAAATGGGTAATGTTTACTACCTCCCAGTCGAATGGGGGATGAGGAAGTGCTGTTAATAATGAATGGGGGGATAGGGAGGGGGCTGTATAAAATGACTGGAGGGGGTGAGGAGGGGGCTGCATATAAGGTATGGGGGGGTGAGGAGGGGGCTGCATATAATGTATGGGGTGTGAAGAGGGGGCTGCATATAATGTTTGGGGGGAGAAGAGGTGCTGCATATAATGCATGTGGGGTGAGGAGGGGGCTGCATATAATGTTATGGGGGAGAATAGGGGCTGCATATAATGCATGTGGGGTGAGGAGGGGGCTGCATATAATGTATGGGGTGTGAAGAGGGGGCTGCATATAATGTTTGGGGGGAGAAGAGGTGCTGCATATAATGCATGTGGGGTGAGGAGGGGGCTGCATATAATGTTATGGGGGAGAATAGGGGCTGCATATAATGCATGTGGGGTGAGGAGGGATCTGCATATAATGGGTGGTGACAGGGATGCATATAATCCATGTGGGGGAGAGGAAAAGCATTTAATTAAACTATGGTTGGTGGAGGGGAGCCTGGGCTGTATATAATTAATCTATGGAGGGAAGGTGGCTGCATTTTATTAATCCATGGGGGTGCATATATATGGGGGTGAGGAGGCTGTATATAATGAATCCATGCCGTTACGGGAGTTTTCTGCAAAGGACCCACTGAGGATCTGTCACCCAAGGGCCTGGAGCGCCGAAACCTGGAGCCGGCCTGCTGGCAATGGTAATTGTAAAAAAGCAGCACCCCAAGTTTTTCATCTGTCCAGATATTGCTAAGATGTACTCTTGAAATTTTTCCATTTGAATGATAACAGTCAGTGTCCTCCAAATTATAACCGTCTTTATGAAATTAGACCATTTCTATATTATTTAGTCACTTCTAACATTCAGAGGAAGGTTACATTTCACTAAGTTCCTTCCATCAAAAGGGGCCAGATATGACATAACTGCTGTTATATGAAAGCACAACACAATACACATCTGTTTCTGGAATATGCCAGGGTAGGGATAGTCAACTAGAGCCACTAGGATGCTTAGCTGGATTTTTACACAATTTTTACACAAGTATTCCCCTTATCCAATACCTGCAAGAGGCAAATATGGGAGCATGTGGTACATACAGAAAAAAATAACGCAAAGGTTTTCCCCAATCTCTGTTACCTTGGCGACCGAGGACGAACTATATCGTCCTCGCGCGACAAGGGGTGTATGGAGAGACCTGTATAAAACAGCCAACACCCACCTGTCACTGCCGCCGTCGGTGCTGGCGCCACCATCTTGGATGGACGATCGCCGCCCCCTGGAATGTCATCGGAGGGCGGCGATCGGTTGCTATGGCAGCCTAGAGTCTCATTGCCATGTGCAATAATTTATAATAGCCATTATAGTAGTATTGCAGTATATAGTATTAGCAATCGGACCCTGCAGGGTTAAATTACCCTGGAGGATCTTAAATAATAGTAAAAAAAAATTACATTTAAAAAAAAAAAAAATGAAAAAATAGTAAAAAAAGTAAAAGTTTAAATCACCCCCCTTTCCCTAGAACTGATATAAATATAAATAAACAGTAAAAATCATAAACACTTTAGGTATCATCGCGTCCCAAAATGTCCGATCTATCAAAATATATTAGCAAATTTTTCCGGAGTTTAACCCCGCAACGGAAATTGGCGCCCAAAGTTGAAAATGTCACTTTTTTGCCATTTTGAAAAATATAAAAAATTCTATAAAAAGTGATCAAAAGCCCATACAAAAAATGACACTACCCACAGCTCCGTGCACTGAAGTATGAAAAAGTTATTAGCGCAAGAACATGGCAAAATGAAGAATTTTTTTTTGTACGGAAGGTTTTAATTTTTTTTAAATGTATGAAAACATTATAAAACCTGTACAAATTTGGTATCCTCGTGATCGTACCAAACCAAAGAATAAAATAGACATGTGATTTGGGGCACTCAGTGAAAGATGTAAAATCCAAGCACACAAGAAAACGGTGCAAATGCGTTTTTTCATCATTTTCACTGCATTCTGAATTTTTTTCCCGTTTCCCAGTACACGGCATGGAATAATAAATACCATCACTATGAAGTGCAATTTGTTACGCAGCAAACAAGCCCCAACAGAGCTCTTTACATGGAGAAATAAAAAAGTTACAGATTTTTGAAGGTGGGGAGTGAAAAATTAAAATGCAAAAACGAAAAAGGGCCACGTCCCTAAGGGGTTAAAAAAAAAAAAAAGCAAAATGGAGAATGTGATAGTCTTCATGGTGGAAACCTGCTGTTATTACACCACAGGGACAAAAAAGATGTAGTCATTCTGAGTACTAATAAGGGAAAGGGTGTGTTAGGCTTAGAGGTTGTGGATCCTCTGAACCACTGCGGACGATGACACAAGCCACTACCTGGGACTGGAGCACACGGTTTTCACCAGAGCCCGCAGCAAACCGGGTTGGACTTGCTGCGGCGTGGTACCACCAGGTCATTCCCAGGCGTGGCTCTAGGCACGAAGATCCGGCAAGGGTAACAGGAAGAGGCAGGGTTATATGGTTTACCTTAGAAAGACCAGCATCCATTATTGGCGCGCTGGCCCTTTAAATCTGCAGAAGCCGACGCGCGCATGGCCGAGGAGGACGGAGCAGTAGCAGCTGGAACCGGACAGGACGGAGCAGCAGCAGCCGGGGCCAGACAGGACGAAGCAGCAGCAGCCGGGGCCGGACAGGAAATAGCAGGAGCCGGGACCTGTAAGTTGCGCTTGCGACGCCCTGGCAAGAGGCGAGAGGCATGGGTGAGCCTGCGACCCACGATATGGGTCGCAGGACCACCCGTGATACAGCAGATACAGAGAGAGATGCTTAAACCTATGAGGTAATGCGCATATCAGATCAAATCTGATGTAGACTGCCATGTGCTACTAATTTGTTGAACAAATTGAACAAAACACATTTGTTGTGTTGTACAAAAGTCTGCGGGAACACATATATTTCATGATTGAGAAATTGATGTAATCCACTACAGGCCCCATACTACCACTTCAAGCAGAGGATGTAAGAGGTCTATTCCTCCAACACTGAACCAAACACATCCTCATATAAGGTGCCCTATGTGTACATAACAAGGTGGAAGATGACACACAGGATATTTTTACCCTGACTTCCCTTCCCTCATTGTGCTATACTACTATACATTTCCGGTTTTTGTAACTTTAACTCCTAACAAAAATTAAAATTAAAGAAAACCTTGAACATTTGTTAATTTTTAACTAGTCCTATGTGCCCGGTCATCAACGGTCAGGTTCACACATATTGGGGGTTATTTGCTAAGGGTCCCGCAGCCACATTTCCGTCGGGTTTTCCGACATTTTCAGGGATCGTGCCACTGGGACAGGTGTTTAGAAGGGGATGCGCAATCAGATTTTTATGCGACAGAAATCAGGGGGCTGTCAGACGATCTGACGGATTCGGACTGAGCGCCGGATTCAACTTTAAAATTGTGTTGCAAGACAATGCACTTTCATGCACCGGGAACAAGATGGTGAACTCCAGCGGACCTGAGCGGAGGAATGACAGATGCAGGAAATCGGGCGCACAATCTTTGTGAATCGCCATAGTGCATGATTGTGGGACAACGCACAGCGGGGATCGTAAGTAAATGTGCTTCATTATATTTAACATCAAGTCCTTTGCTCTTCAGAGAATAGTTTATTTGATCCAATTTAAAACACAAAGGAATCAGTAATATCCCAGCACTTTCTTGCTCTGACGGCTTTGTAGTAGTAGGCTTGTCCTGACTCAATAATTTTTAGGTGAATTGCTAAATTGTGGATAACTTACACAAAATTGAGGTATTACTTTATACCAAAATTGTTAAGTATTTATATGAATTTCTTTTATATAAATTGCAGCTTTTCAATTAATGTAGTGACATTTCATGCATGCAAAGATTACTGTAAAATTCAGTAGAATGTCTTGTACTTGTGATGATGGGGGTAAAAGATCAGAGTTTTAAGTAACCTTTGCTAAATGGAAGGGGTGATATATTGTGCCATTGCCTATTTTATCATGACCTAAGCTAGCTAAATTCATTGCTGTAGATACCATAAATGTTATCAATAAGTGCACATCTCAATGAGGGACTAATGGACTTAGCATTGGAACACTACAAATACATAGCTGACATTTTTTCATGGTCTTGAACATATTTCAACCACAGTATCACACGTACACATGTTGTAGATGCCAAAATACATTTGATAAGTGTGATACAATCTTAGGAATGTATTTACTAAACAATCTCTATAAAATGATATCCAGTGGCGTAACTAGGAGAGGCAGGGCCCCATAGCAGATTTTTGCATGGGGCCCCCCTTAAAAATATTCATAAATACACACACGTTTATACAATCACACACATTTATACACTTAAATACACAACATAACATTCTACACTCACTTTTATATACTCGTCCACACATACATACGTATACACCCATATGCACACATTTATGTACTCATATATACATTTATACACTAATACATACAGTATATACAAACTCAATGTATATAAAGTTACATGCATACTGTTTATATACATACATCATATTCTTTTACATACGGTATACATATACATATACATGAAGTATAAAAACACCATATACACATACTGAATCTATATACAGTATATACACACATAATACTTATACATACAGCATATAACCACACATACGGTATATACACATAGTATATACAGGCGATCCCCTACTTAAGAACACCCGACTTACATACGACCCCTAGTTACAAACGGACCTCTGGATGTTGGTAACTTACTGTACTTTAGTCCAAGGCTACAATAAACAGCTATAACCTTATTAAATGTGTCTGTAATGAAGCTTTATTGTAAATCCTGGTTCTTACAACAACCCAACATTTTTAAAATCCAATTGTCACAGAGACCAAAAAATATTTTGTCTGGATCTACAATTATAAAATATACATTCCGAGTTACATACAAATTCAACTTAAGAACAAACCTACAGACCCTATCTTGTACGTAACCCGGGGACTGCCTGTACAGTGTTTACACACATACTGCATATACATGCAGTATATACACACATACATGCAGTATATACACACATACATGCAGTATATACAGCATATAACCACACATACAGTATATACAGCATATACACATAGTATATACAGTGTTTACACACATACTGCATATACATGCAGTATATACACACATACATGCAGTATATACACACATACATGCAGTATATACAGCAAATACACACATACAAATACACACAAACATACAGCATATACTGTAGCAAATACACACATAGCATACATTCATTAACTATACATACATACATTTCTTCCATTTCTTGTGCTGTTTCTTTGTGGCATCGTGCAAGCCTAGGAGAACGCTGGTCGGGCGGGCGCGGCAGCAATGTGGATGCTGGGCGGCCTCGGGAGCAGCGTTGATGGCAGTCGGCCGCGGGAGCAGCGTTGAGGGCGGCCGTGAGAGCAGCATTAAGGGCGGGCAACTGCGGGACTAGTGTGCCGGCTGGGCGGCCACGGGATCAGGGATCAGGCGGGCGGCTGCGGGAGCTGCATGTTGGCCAGGCAGCTGTGAGAGCAGCGTTGAGGACGGGCGGGTAGCTGCAGGACTAGTGTATCGGGTGCCTGCGGGACCAGGGTACTGGCCCGGCAGCCAAAGGGAGCAACGTGTCGGCCGAGCAGTAGCATAAGCATCTTGGCGGGCGCCCGCGGAAGCAGCGGGGCAGGACACAAACACTGGGGTGGGCGGGAAAAAGAGGGGGGGGGTGGGCTGTGGGATCGATCCGTTACCTTAATGCGCCGTATAGCAGGGCCCGGGCGGCGGTTGGACCGCATACGCAAGTGCAGCACAGTCTGCAAACATTGTGATTGTGCCACCGCCCGGGCCCCCTAAGCTCACGGGCCCCGTAGCAACCGCTATGGCTGCTACGGCGGTAGTTACGCCACTGATGATATCTCAAATTTATCTAATAGGCTTTGTCCATCCGAGGATCCTTTGTCCTGATTTTCTATTAAAATACTAGACAGTATATAACTATTTTCTACAGATAAGGCTACATTCACACAATGTATGCCCGCCATACCGTAGTACGGTGGGCATACTTCGGCGCTGCGGAGAGGAGCAGGGGATGAGCGCAGCTCAACCCCGCCCCTCTCCATAGGAAGATACAGCGCACGCACGGCACGGGACATGTCCTATCTTTTCCCGGGCTACGGAGCGGTACGGTGCCGCACGTGTGCTGCACCGTACCACTCCTGTACAGGGCTGTGGGCCCATAGAAGTGTATGGGGGACGTATATCGGCCGCATATACGTCCCCCATACATGTGTGTGAATGTAGCCTAATGGTGAGATAAGATGCTGCTAGCCACTTTGGATGCTGCTTACCGTATATACTTGAGTATAAGCCAACCCCAATATAAGGGGAGGTACCTAATTTTACCACAAAAAGACTGGAAAATCTACTGACTCGAGTATAAGCCTAGGGTGGGAAATGCATTGGTCACAGCCTCCCCTTAGTATATAGCTAGCCTGCCTCCTGCCCCCAGTATATAGCCATCCCCAGTATATAGTCAGCCAGCCCATGCCACCTGTATATAGTCTGTCAGCTCCTTGCCTGCCCCAGTATATATGCAGACAGCCCATGCCCCCAGTATATAGCCAGCACACACGGCCCCAGTATATAGCCAGCCAGCGCACACGCCCCCAGTATGTAACCAGCCAGCCAATGCCCCCAGTACATAGCCAGCCAGCCCATGCCTTCAGTATATAGCCAGCCAGCCCATGCCTCCAGTATATAGCCAGCCAGCCCACGCCCCCAGCATATAGCCAGCCAGCCCATACCCCCAGTATATAGCCAGCCAGCCAATACCCCCAGAATATAGCCAGCCCACATGTCCAGAATATAGCCAGCCAGCCCACAGACCCAGTATATAGCCAGCCAGCCCATTCCCCCAGAATATAGCCAGCCAGGCCCCCCAGTATATAGCTTGTCAGCCCCCCAGTATATAGCCTGTCACCCCCCCCCCAGTATATAGCCTGTCAGCCCCCCCAGTATATAGCCTATCAGCCCCCCCAGTATATAGCCTGTCTGCCCCCCCAGTATATAGCCTGTCAGCCCCCCCAGTATATAGCCTATCAGCCCCCCAGTATATAGCCTGTCAGCCCCCCCAGTATATAGCGTGTCAGCCCCCCCAGTATATAGCCTGTCAGCCCCCCCAGTATATAGCCTATCAGCCCCCCAGTATATAGCGTGTCAGCCCCCCCAGTATATAGCCTGTCAGCCCCCCCAGTATATAGCCTGCCAGTTCCTTTCCTCATAAGTTATTGTAAAGGTTGTCCGCAATTTCTTATAGGATTGTTGGTGCTGAGCGCTGACACCTACATCCCGAACCAAACCCCAGCCCCCAGCAGAAATTTGCAGGAAACTAGGGGTCATTTTTATAACATCCCCAATATTAATGCCCTGACATAAAATCACTGCTGCAGCTAGAATAGAGGGAGGGACAAAGGTTTTTATTTATATTTTATTTCACTGATTCCCCTGCAAGTGTCTAGAATTTAATTAGTTCCAAACTCCCATGATATAGGTAATATTTCTATGTAGCAGCAGGTGAATCCGCAGAATAAATTCCTCTGGTGGGCACTAAGTACCCAAGTCTGACACTGGATATAAACCAGTAATCAAAAGAAAAAAATCATTCAGCTCAACAAACGGTTGCCAGTCCTTGGACCATGCGAGAATAGCATGTGATTGGTTTTGCATAAAATATAAAAAGTCTAGTCTAGTTTAAAGTTTGGACATTTTTCTGTGCCTTACAGTATAATTACATGTTTAAGTGCAGGCAACTTTAAAAATGCTGTCATTTTGCAATGTGGTAAATAGCCATTAGGTCTTTACAAGTGAAAAGTAATTTTAAATGCTTCTCACAGCCCATAGGGGCTCTGGTAACACACCCTAGAGCCCTTCCTACTCATTAGCATAATTCTGAAAGTTGATTTTAGAAGGAAGCAGGCCATATATAACAAATATAAGAAGATTACCACAGTCACTGTGCCTGGATCTATGAGTAAGTGTCCCTGGTTTATCATGATGGATTTTGATGGTAGGTTTCCTTTAACCCTCTAACAACATGTGGCTGAGCCCTCTCCATAGCCGGCATAACACCCGCAATCGGTGCTTGCACTGATCGCAGGTGTTATCCCATCCATCGCCGCCGTGTTTCAAAAAGATGGTGACGCATGGGCGCTGCCATCTTGGTGCAAATCATCGCTCCCTGTGACATCATCGGGGAGCGGCAATCGGTTGCCATGACAGCCTTGGGTCTTTCGAAGACCTGAGGCTGTCTTGTTTTAACCCATTCATTACAATGTGCAATTAGCATATTGTAATGAATTAGGAGGAAAATCCTCATATACTGCCATACTGCAGTATGGCAGTATATGGTAGGAGCAATCAGACAACCTAGGGTTAAAGTACCATTTTGCCATTTTAAAAAATATAAAAAATTCAATAAAAGATGATCAAAAGATTGTCCAGTCCTAAAAATAGAAGCATTGAAAATGTCATCAAAAGTTGCAAAAAATGACACCACCCACAGCTCCGTACACCGAAGTATGAAAAAGTTATTAGCGCCAGAAGATGGCAAAAGCAAAAAAAAAATTTTTTTACAGTAGGTTTTAATTTTTGTAAATGTATGAAAACATTATAAAACCTATACAAATTTGTTATCCGCGTTATCATAGACATGTCAGTTGGAGAGTACAGTGAAAGCCGTAAAATCCAATCCCACAAGAAAAATGGAAAAACGGTGCAAATGCGTTTTTCACCAATTTCACTGCATTTGGAATTTTTTTTTCCTGGTACACTGTATTGAATATTAATTACTGTCACTATGAAGTGCAATTTGTTACGCAGAAAACAAGCCGTCACACAGCTCTCCACCTGGAAAAATAAAAAAGTTATACATTTTTGAGGGGAGTGAAAAATGGAAATGAAAAAACAAAAAATGGTCAGGTCGTTAAGGGGTTAAGTTGAGGAACCACTATAGAACTTTTGCAAAAAAAAATATATGTAAAAAAGTGTCATCTCCCATTAGGAAGATATATACCACAAACAGTATATAAAAACTGTACATGAAGTCAGAGTCAAAGATAATTTAATTAATTATTTGGTACCCGACACCAGACTGAGGACCTGTTCATTGACATAACCTATAAAGGGAGACCTCTTGTGGAGTCTGATAGGTACTACAAAGTCATGTAGTCTTTTAGGGCATTGGTTCACAACCACCATTGGTCCTACTCACACCACACTCGCAGCACAGTGTGCCGGCTGGAACGTCCAGCGAACGCTGAGCAACCAGAACTAAAAATCAAAAACAGGAATAGATGATTTTCTTTTCCTCTGCTGAAAAAAAAAATAATAAGATATGATCTAAATAGCAGCAAATATGAAATTTGAAAAATAAAGAATTTCCATTTTTTTAAATAAACGTGATGCATTTTTCAACTAACAAGAAGATTTTTAAAAATGGGCCTCTGTGTCAGGAAGATGCAAAATGACGTGAAGGGGTTAAAAACATCAAATACATATATAATGATGATTTTAGGATTTTATAAGAAGTAGTTCACATTTTTCATAATGAAAAATCCCCTTGTGCCTTTTTCTTAGTAAACTGAATAATTTGTTCATTGGTAATAGATTCATTAAACCATCAAGTCCTTATTTTATTTATTTAAGTGAATAAACTAAAGAATTTACTTTGTAAAATGGACCTTTTGTATGTTTACCTACTATATAGCTTTGTTGTGATAACCTGTCTCTATTATATACAATTAGGTCCATAAATATTTGGACACAGACATTTTTCGGATTTTGCTTCTGTACATTACCACAATGAACTTTTAACCCAACATTTCAGATGTAGTTGAAGTTCAGACTTTCAGCTTTAATTCAGTGGGTCGAACAAAATGATTGCATAAAATGTGAGGAACTAAAGCATTTTTAAACACATTCCCTTAATTTTAGGGGATCAAAAGTAATTGGATAAATTAAATAATTGTAAATAAAATTTTAATTTCTAATACTTGATTGAGATTCCTTTGTTGGCAATGGCTGCCTGAATTCTTGAACTCATGGACATCACCAGACATTGCTGTGTTTCCTCCTTTTTAATGCTCTGCCCGGCCTTTAATACAGCAATGAACTGACTTAAAGTGTCAATGGGCGTAGGCCCCGAGTCTACAGCGACGTCTTTTAACATTGCTGTCGTTTTCTTCTGCTACCGGGCTACTCAGAGATAGTCAGAGACCCTGTGGAGAAGGGTCGTCTCCCACTGACCACTGGGTCTGATCAGAGATCGGATTTGATACACATTTGAAAAAAGAAAAAAATGTTTTGAAGGACATCTACGACCAGGATGGTACTTGGTTTACAAAGCTTCATCCTGGTGGTAGATGTCCTTTCAAGGGAACCTGTGATCAGAAATAAGCCTAATAAACCACCACTATTATGTTGTCAAGCAGCTCAACATCTTCAAGATCATGTTTCTTTTATGGCTTAGGGTGGTTTCATCATAGAGAAAATCAACTTTGAAGTGAGATAACTGGTATAAAGTCAAAGAGGCGGAGAGTTAAATATTGAAGTTAAGCTCTACCCACATCTTCCCATGATGACATCATGCGTCAGACTTCAGGAGATCTGGTAAGTGATGTTTTTTGATGCAGGAACATCAATTACAGTGAAGGGGTTGTTCTAGGCAGGGAGAGCTTGACTTCAGTGCAGGATGATGTCACAATACGGGACCATGAAATAAACATTATCTGGAAGGTATTTAGCTGCACGACAACATACTAGTAGTTTATTAGGTCAATATCTGCTGACAAGTTCCCTTTAAACAATCCCCTGTAGTTTTTCAACTATATTTAGCGAACATAGTATATACCGTATTTTTCGGACTATAAGGCGCACAATCAATAAATGCCTGCTAAAACGTCTAGGTTCATATATAAGGCGCACGGGTTATAAGTCGCACCTGATTATAAGGATAAATGACCAGCAGATGCCAGTCCTGTGCTCAGTTCAAGGCAGCCGTTGTCTGTAAGTACGGTTCATATACAAGGTGCACTGGACTATAAGGATTTTTTGTGCGCCTTATAGTCCGAAAAAAATGGTACAGTATAATTAAGAAGCATTTGCTGGTGTTATACAAGAATGATACTATGTTAGAGGTGCTGACAGATCATATTAATTTTGTTTCCAATAAAGCACCTACCTTGGATTTTATTCTTTCTCCTTGTATGTTCTCTTTGAGTGGGCCCAAAAAATCAGATACTTGGTAAACAGTGAAAGGTTTCTATAAATGCGGGCATAATATTTGTGTTCGCTGTAACCATGCAAATTTCATTTCTGCGAGTACAGGTTCCATATATGATATATGTCACTACATCAATTGTTGTACCACTAATGTTATCCATATTTGATCACATGCAAATCTTGCAAAGTTCAACATATGGGTTGTGCAGAAGGCATCTAAAGATTGGCACTAAACCAACTACAGGTCATTATGCACTGGTGGTTTAGAGTCTCAAATCAGCCAATAACATTGGCCCTGGCTTCTATATAAAAATAAATGTATTTACGTACCTAGAGTTGGATCTGATCAGGGACATCAGACTCATCTCTGGTGGTCGCTGAGTGTACAGCACATGCACAGTGTAATATGTCAGCTACACTAAATGACTGTGCAGGTAATGTGAAGCTTTATATGGGCACAATCAGGGGCGTAACTACAGTGGTAGCAGCTATAGCAGCCGCTATGGGGCCCAAAGTGTCAGAGGGCCCCATCATCCAACCTGACATACTAAAGAGTGGAGGATGTGCACCAATATTTACATATTATGCAGCACATTGTACAGCATAACATGTATATACCAAATTATGTGATGTATGTATGCTCTATATGTGTGTATAAATGTGTGATTGTAACTTGCATGTGAGAGTATTCAAATATGTACATTTCTTTAGTGAGAAGGGGGGCCCGATGCAGAGGCCTTCTATGGGGCCCTGCTTCTCCTAGTTACGTCACTGGGCACAATCCAATGCAGGTTACAAGCAGAGGTCTGGACAGAGAGGCTGAAAAATCCACAAGTAGAGTACAAATTTTATTATTGCGGGGCTCGAGACAACTGATATTGGGAATTTTGGGACACTAAACCATTATTCCACCAATGGGGTGTTTAGTCAAGTCACCTTGTCAGGGTCCCTTTAAACTGAGGAAAAACTATAACAACCCCAGTACTGATTTATTGTTTGCCAGCATGGCCCTGACCAGGTCCCTTGATACACTAGAGATTACACAGCTGCTCTCTGCACACTAATCAGTAATGGAGGGACTTTCATTGTAGTGTTGGTGTAATATTTAATTATTGTAGTAGGGGGCATAAACAGATTAAAAGAAAAAATGTCTGTGTTGCCCATCACGACAAATCAAAGAGCAGCTTCAATTTGAAGAGAGAACTATCAGAAATGAAAGTTGTGCTGTGATTGGTTGCTATGAGTAACCAGTTATTGCATGTGTTGGGCCTTGTTGCCCCAGGGATGTGTGTACATATGATAACTGGGCAGTTTGGCTTCTTCACAGGGTAAGGGGCAACCACTGGGGCAGATGCATCCATAGGGGCAGTTATTGGACTGTGTTCCCTTATGACTGTGTGATATGTGATGTGTACAGACCCTGTATTGACCCCGATTCTCAAACCAAAGAAGACACAATAAATACACAAAACGCACTTCATTGGGAATTACATGGCCAAATCTTTATTTATAATCCCATCCCATGGCAGACCCCCGACTCACGAAGAGTCACCCCTCAGCACTCAGGAGAGGAAAAACCCCCTGTGGGGGAAACCTCTAGGGAAGCCATGGCTGAAGGGTCGCCCTTCCTCTGGGCTTAGAGGGTCACTGCCAATAAATATCTCTCACCCAATTTATAGAGGAATAATTTGGCTGATCTGGTGGTGGATGTCCCCTTCCTCCCTCGCAGCTCCAGGTCTGAGGCAGACAACCCCTTGAAGAGGATGGCGGCGCTGTGGTGATGAGTCCTGGGCTGATGGGGCGTCCCTGCTAGAACCTCCAAATCGCATCAAGGTAGGTATATTGTAGGTAGTCAAGCTCAAGGTCCAATGGCACAAAATGGCAGCGGGCACAGCAGCACGCCAGATATTATGGAAACTTCAGTAATTATGACATCAGCACAACATCTGTGACCACTGAGGGCGTGTCTACACGTGTTATCCATTATGATGTCACACATAGGGAGGACTCTGAAGGGTTAACCTTTTAATGGAAATATATCTCACCACAGGGGGAATAAAAGTGTCCTTATATTGGTAGTGAATTTATGAAGTGTTTTAATAAATAGACATTATAGATTAGATGTAGAGGATATAAGTGTGGGTCCTACTGCTGAATTATTATAAGAGTCCATCGATATATTGGGGCACACTTACTTACACGGTCCAGTCACAATCCCATGGCGCATTGTCTGCCGAGGATTCGGGTCTGCCGGGATTCACTAAGATCGTGCGCCCGATATCCAGTATGTGTCGCTGCTGCGTCGAGGTCCGCTAGAGTTCACCTTCTTCTTCCTGGTGCATGTAAGTACGTGATCTTACGACACAAATAATTTTTTAAAATTCCGTGGTTTTTTCGAATCCCCCCCAACCATTTCTGTTGCGTGAAAGCTGGCACCGATGCGCCACAATCCGATTGCGTGCGCTAAAATCCTGGGGCAATTTGGCGCAAAACGGAAATATTCGGGAAACCCCACGAAAGTGCGGTGTTCAGACCCTTAGTAAATGAGCCCCATTGTGTGTCAACCACCAACATTGTAGACAATAGTTCCTCCAGTTTCTGGCAAGTTCCTTGGGGTTGTGGAACTGGTTAAGAAATCATTAGTGTAGTACAGGATAGTGTAGCACATTTTACTACTTGGCAAATGTTCCCCAATGTCTAAATGCTTGTTATGCTGCTGTGTGATATATAGATATATAATAAGGTTAGAACTGTGCAGCAAAGCAGAGGACTATGTGCAGCTCATGGTATCACTGTCATTATTGGGGTCGGCCTTTAGGACATCCTCTGAAAATAGCACAACAAGAAAATAGCACAACTATAACAACACATTTGTAATTTCTTTCTGTGCATGGCACTGAATAATAAGTGGTGCAATTAGGAATTACAGATAATAAATCTGTAATAAATAAATAACAACATTCTTCAGGACAAGGTTGAAATTTTTTGTGGAGTCTGAGATTTGTCCACCAAGAATTGATCTAGATGTTTTGAAATATATATTCACGGAGCACAGCTCTGAAGCGGCAAACGGTTAGAGCCCTTTAAAATGGGCCACCTGAGCATGGCCTCCTGACCATAAGAGACCCTCAGTGATCAGTGAGCTTATCCACAACACTGGTGCACTTCAGATTCCTCCTGTAGAAACATGTAAGTAATTCTTCGCTTGTATTGTATCAATAAAACAACTTCCCATCCTACAAATAAATGCCCCCTGACACATGCACATACACACCAATCTTCCACATGGATTCAATACAGGCAGTCCCTGGGTTACATACAAGATAGGTTCTGTATGTTTGTTCTTAAGTTGAATTTATATATAAGTTGGAACTGTATATTTTATAATTGTAACCCCAGCCAAATTTTTTCTGATCTCTATGACAATTGGATTTTAAAAATGTTGGATTGTCATAAGAACCAAGGAACACGTTTTTCATCTGCAAATAAGCAAGCGGTAGTGCATTCTTTTAAGTGCATTTATAAGTGCACAAAAGAATTAGACCAGAATGTAGATTATGGAATATGACCTTGCAATCAATCATCTTCATTGTCATCACTTTCACCTGTTCTCACCATCACTCATTTCTCCCATCCTCAGGTATGTGTGCTCAGAAGTCCCAGCCATCTCAAGCAAAAGTGTTGTATCTGCAACTTTCTTGTGTATTGGTTTATGTGAATGCATAAATAATTCCCTGCTGTTTTCTGGAGACTTCCTTAGCCATCCTCTTCTCTCCATCCTCTTGTATAACTAATTTGTCTGAGGTGTATAAATTGTAGACCTAAGGTGTCTCAAACCTTGGTTAGCAGTTAATTCTCTTAAGTGCATCTATAAGTGCACAAAAGAATTAGACCAGAAGTGAACAAAGGACTCAAATTACTTTATCACTCATCTTACACTTGCAAAAAGTAAAGTCTCTCCATTCAACTCTATTCTCCAATGACTAGCATAGTCTAACTCCGGGAGGACTTGCAGTTGCACATAATAGAATGTACTGTCAAGAATGTCGCAGCTGTAGGTTGCTGCCTGTCCATCTGCTCTGGCTCCCCACACGCCACCCCTGCCCTGTAGCACCAGCTCGGTACTCAACCTGTCACCTTCTTTCAGTACCCAGCCGAGCATCAGCAGCAGGGGCTCCATGCCGCATGACTTGGTGCAGCAGAGTGCCGGAACTGGAACCTGGCAACCTCGGATCCAATGAAACCAGAACCTTGACCTTACGACTTCCCCTACTAAGCTATGACTTCTCCAATGTTTTGGACGTAATACTAGGTAGGGGTGGGCAGAGGTATGTCTGCACCTAATATAATCAGACACCTCTGATGCCCCTTCTCTTTAGTCTAGGAAACCATTTACCATCAAGTGCAGAGTAAAGATATTAAGGTTTGGTCTATCAGGTTCCATCAGGCCTACACATAAGATAACTAGCATACAGATTGTTCATACTTGTATACATTGTTTTGTCTTGTGTGCCCTTAAGGCAATTAAATATAAAATTTAACCTGTGTTGCTCTTTTATCCCCGATCCACGAACCTCTTTGTTATAAACATGCTACTATTTTGGTTCCTCACCCTATATAATCCTGTTACGTACAAGGTTTATATTAAAAGAGAACTGGTGGCAGCTTAATTGGGTTGATAAGGTTCTGTTTCACTGAGGCTAGTGAAAGGGATCTTATAGCCATTCAGGGTTGTGATTTATTGTTGTGTCGTATCAGGAAGTTGTGTGGACAACTTTAAATCACTTCCTGCGCCTCTCAGAACTTGCGTTCTGGGAGTGTATATAAAAGGATAATTAAGTGACCATGCGTACCCTTCAGGGGTCCAAAACGTCACGGTTTCCTTCACACTGGAACTTGGCAAACGTGGAGCGAGGGGCAGTGTTTTTTCTGCCAAAAGAATAGCAGCATACTACTGTTTCACCCCAATCACCGTTAGCACCGCACCAGCATCCTGTCTGTAGTACCCCTTAGAATTTCTGTCTAGCCTGTGTCTATTGGTTATTAACATTAACATGTAAGAACGCTCCTCTCGTAGTGTATGTATGTAACTGTATGTATTTATGTAACAACTGCCGCAACACTATGGGGCACATTTACTTAGAACAGTGCAAACTGCACTAAATGCGGTTTGCCAGTGTGCAGAGGGCGCCTGATTCAGGATTTTTGGCAGCTGTTCTTCATGAATCCGGCGCCCTCTGCATTGGGAATAGTTCAGCCGCTCCACAAAATGGTCACATGTGACACAAATGTGGTGCAGACACTTCTTAAATACATGTGCAAGCAGTTTGTACAAGTCAGAAAGAAAACTGGTACACGGCCCTTAGTAAATGTGCTCCTATGTACAAAACATTTTTCCCCGGGAATCAATAAAATATTATCATATTGTAATGTATTATTTTTTGCTATAAAAATGCTTATTTTCAAAGGATGTCTTCCATGAAAAAAAATTCCTCCTGCATGCTACCTTCAACTTCAAATGTTAAATCTTCTCAACCATGGCGCCTTGAAAAACAGTTTAGGTGAATCTCCTTTAATATTGAATAAAGATTGTGTTTCTAGGGAGCCACAAACTATTCTATCTACTTAGCTACTATCGTGTGGAAAGGGTATAAATTGTTGTGACTGGTCAAACCCTTTAAAGTTACATTTGTGAGTGGGAACTGTATATGAAAATTACACTCCCAATTACCTTTAACAGTAGATATCTCCTGTTCTTTGGCATCTATAAACGCAGGGAAACATTTATGAGGACTTCTATGCTATAAAACTGGTTAGAAGGACAGAAATCTTTGTAAATGCTACAAAACCGCCAGTAATTGCAATTATTTACCCCTTCACTCCATCTCCACATGAAGAGGGTGTGAAGGAGGTTGCATGTGGGAGTGCAGTGGGTGTAGAAACATATGCTGCAATGCCAGGTACATGAAGAGGCTGGAGGCTCTTGATGTATCCGGCAACGACTATGTCATAGGCCAACATATGATAAATGTCTTCTCTTTAAAATGACATAAGAACTATTTTGTAGTTGCCGGTTTCAGAATATATACTGTAGTTGTTTGTAAATTATTTTCAGAAAAATGCAGTATTTCACTTCCATGTTTTTTTAACTTTTTTTTTTTTTTTTTACATAAAAGCATTAAAACTAGATACATTTGGTATCTCTGTAACTGTATCAACCCAAAGAGTAATACTCACGTGTTATATTTACCAAACAGTCCATAAGAAAATGCTAGGGTTTATTTTTTGAGGGTCATACTAAAAAGAATGAAGAAAAGGAAGAAAAAGAAAGAACATTAAAACTAATAAAAACAAAGAAAGAGGTATTATGTGTTCCCCACGCTTCCTAGATGGGGAATGAACAGGTTATATGTGTGATTATAGTAGAATGAACATATATTAAACATATTTAGCTGTGTACAGAATAACAGAATAATAATGTTCATTTCACTTTAATCTATACATACAACATTTTCATTCCCCATTTAGGGTGATCAAGGAATTCTGCACACAGCTAAATACGTGTAATATATGTTCAGTCCACTATAATCTACACATATAACCTGCTCATTCAGTATCTAGGATGTTCAAGGAATTCTGTACACTGCTATATTTGTAATACACATCCATCAAACCAAAGAAACAAAAATTCCACCACAATAAGGTCACTTAAAGTAGTAAAAAAATCAATTTTTATTTTCAATGTATCTAAAAATCATTAATACAATTAGACAGATGCTCAGGGGAAAATATCCCTGGCTAGAAACGGTGTGGGTACAAGTCAGACATCTATTACTATGTAGTTTGCAAGTGAAACAAGATACTTAATTGCTATATACAAATAGGAAAGGAAAAGGAAATGATACAGTAGTCAATTCACATGTATAGATAGAAAGCAGTGCAGTGCTGTTTGATTGGCACATAAGTCCTTACCCATGAATGGAAACCACACGCCGACCCCGACGTACGTTTCAGCCGTCAAGCCTTCATCTGGGGGTGATGTAAGGCTAACCCGGTAGCAGTATATAAAGTCTATTCTAACCAATAAAAGAAATGCCTACCATGTGTCGTTCATTATGTCTTCCCGGAATGAACTGCGTCGCTGTTTAGTGGCGCATGAGCAAGGTTAGGATCCGGCTGCCAAGAACCGGAAGTGCCGCATGGGTCCGAGATCTCGCGAGCACAGAGCGTCTCCATGGTCACGAGATGCCGACCGAATAGCGGCCACCCCAGTCTTTTTTGCCGCTCCGCCTGCGCATGCGCACTCAGCGCGAGTGTTCGATTAAACATGACAATGGTAAGATTGACATTAAAAGCAGAAAAGGAGTCCTCCGTGGTGAATACTATCACAAATATTTATAAAACCCTCCATACATGGATTGTCATTGTATACAATGAACTAATCTTATTAGTAATATTGATAAACCATACAGTGAGTCTGGCAGTATAATGTGCATTACATATCCCAAGCGCCAATCAACGCTCCAAAATTGGGACAATCAAGAAAGTGATCGTGCATAAAAGTGACCTGTGCTTACATGTGAATGTAAATTACATCAAGGAAATATATATGGATAAAAAATACGTGAAAACCACATTAAAAACATATCAACAGTTTGATATGTTTTTAATACGTTTTTAATATGTATGTTCCCCCTCCACTTGGATGTCTCATTCAAGTAAATCTCACTGATGTAGTCTGGGAGAGTAATTACTATAAAGAGTCAACAATGCATGCACGTCGGTAAGCCCCGGAAGAAGCCGTGGAGGCGAAACTCGGAGTTGGGCGAGGAAAACCGAACGTGCATTTTTAAATTACTAAAGGCCTTATTTTAACTTTTGTCTGTGAGTATATTGAATAAATGTTTCAACTTAATTACCCCAAAAGTTGTCTGCACTATCGCGTGTTATCTTCTCTTCCTTTTGACGAGTGAACCGGAGTGACCGCGAAATTTGTGGAACACACCACACGGTGGCAGCAGTTCCTGGTCGGAGGATTTTATCCACGCACCGGTAACAAACAACGATCCGGAGTTTTCGTCCAGCAAGACCGGAGGAAAGCTGAGTGAGAGCGTGGAATACGAGCACACCTTTTTCCATCAAGAAAGGTACTGTCTAATCTAACTTCACTCTTGGCGCTTGATGTGCGCTAATAAAGAGCGGGCAAGGACGTTGATGCGGTGAACAATATACTTCTTTCTTCTGTACAATCTGTGATATGATGGAATCTGATAGAAGGATTGGCCAGAATTTTTCCAAGCAATGATACATATTAGACCAATTGCTGTGGTATGTCGTTACATACCTGATTGTAGTGTCACCCGATTTTTTGGGGTGAGGTTGGTGGAGTTTGTCACGTGGGGTATCTTGTGCTCTTTTGAACGCCTTAGAAACAATGCGTTTTGAATATCCCCTCTCCAGGAACCGATTGGTCAAATCCCTGGATTGCCTCTGAAAGTTCGAATTCAATGAGCAGATCCTTTTTGTCCTCAAAAATTGTCCCGTTGGTATGGCATTTTTAAGTTGCTGGGGATGAGAAGAGGATGCAAGTAGGAGTGAATTAACGGACGTCTCCTTTCGGAACAGATCAGTCTGAATCAGACCCCGGTCATACTTTTTGACAAGGATATCCAGGAACTCAATCTGGCTTGGATCAGATTTCCATGTCAACTTAATGTTGACATCATTGTCATTGAGAGATGTTAGAAATTTATCAAGTTCAATTTTAGAACCATGCCAGATCAAAAATATGTCATCGATGAACCCAGTCCAAAATAGGACATGGTTCACCGATGGCAGGCGATCTGTCATGAAGAGATCCCTCTCCCACAGCCCCAGGAACAGATTAGCGTATGAGGGAGCGCAGGCTGCCCCCATAGCTGTTCCCTGGAGCTGCAGGAAGAAGGACCCCTTAAAAGTAAAAAAATTGTGCGATAACACAAACTCCATTAAGACACATATAAATTGCAGATCCCTGTCCACATTTGACATCCCCAGAAAAAACTGTATGGCTCTTAGGCCATCTACACTGTTTGTTTTTTTTCTTAAAGGCATTATATTGGGGGCAGGGGCTGCAGGCTATATACTATAGGGGATAGCAGGCTATACACTACAGGGGTCTGGCAGACTTTATACTAGGGAGCTGGCAGGCTATATACTACTGGGGGCTGGCAGGCTATATACTACAGGGGCTGGCTGGCTATATACTGGAGGGGCTGGCTGGCTATATACTACTGGGGGATGGCTAAATGATACAGGGGCTGGCTGGCTATATACTACAGGGAGCTGGCAGACGTACTACTGGGGGTTTGCTGGCTTTATACTAGGTGCAGACTGTGACCAATGCATTTTCCAACCTCGCCATATACTCGAGTCAATAGGTTTTTCCCAGTTTTTTGTGTTAAAATTAGGTGTCTCGGCTTATACTTGAGTATGTACTGTATATGTTCATTCTACTATACACTACACATAAAACCTGTTTATTTCCCCATCTAGGGTGCTCAGGGAATTCTGTACACAGCTAGGTATGTGTAATATATGTTCATTCCCCATCTAGGAAGCATGGGGAACACATAATACCTCTTTCTTTATTTTTGTTAGTTTTAATGTTCATTCTTTTTAGTATGCCCTTTTTTGATTACTTGGGTTTTCCCAAGCTTTCCAGACAATTACACTGATTCATCTGCCCCACAGATAACAAGCCCCCAAATGCAAAATAAAAGGGTTTTGGAACGGGGGAAAGCGAGAAACAATAACGGAGCTGGTGCTGAAGTGTCTTTGTGAACTCCGGTGTCCATTCTGTTGACTTTCAGAGCCCCTCCCCTTCCAGTATCGCTGACCCTATAGAACTCTTTAAATAACAGCAGCGGCCAATCGGAGAGCGGCAGAATGAAACGTGTCATCGCTTCTGACCAATCAGCGCGGCTCAACGAACACCTCAGTCACGTGAGCTCTTCCTGTCTTCCAGTTTAAACTCCACGTAACTGTTGCCCAATCCCGTGCGAGCATAACAAGCTCCCGGCCAATCAGCGACTACGTTGGAGTAACGCGCGGCCGGTTTGATCTGTGGGACTGAGTGAGAGGAAAATGGCGGAGACTGGATGAGGCGCAGTGACCCGGTGCTAGCGCTGCTCTGTCGGGTCACACATGGCGTCGTCTCACAATGTGGTGCTGCTGGTGGATGCGGCGGACGCGGCCGTGAAGGAGCGGGTGAAGCTGCTGTCGCTGCGGGTGCTGAACTTCCTGACGTGCCGGGCAGGCCTCGGCCGGGTCCGCTGGAGTTATCGCTTCTTGAACTCCCTCGGGGGGCGCTGTAGGCCGCCGCGGCGCTCTGACCTCCGGGAGCTGGGCCCGCGCAGCTGGGATGAGTTCGAGGAGGAGCTGGAGGCGTGCTGGGAGCGGGCCCGGAGCAGCCGTGGCTCCAGTACCAGCTGCCGGGCCGCGCTCACCCACACCGCGCTCATGGACACCCTGTCAGACTTCCAGTGGGACCGACCCGACATCACGTCTCCAGCCAAGCCCGCAGCACCCCGGGGCCGCCGCGCAGGACGCCTCATCCCCGCCGAGGAGACCCTGAAGGCGGCGGCGGACTCCCCCTCCGAGGTGGCGGCCAGCCCCAGGAACGCCGTGTTCATCCTGGCACCGTGCCCTCACTCCCGGCCACAGCTGTCACACTTCACCGGGGGCAGCGGCGGGGAGGCCGGCCTCCAGCTCCTCATAGACAAGCTGCTCTCCAGGGCGCTGCACAACATGGTCACCAACAAGAGGGTCACCTTGTACTGGATGGACACCTCCTCCTGGGCACAGGTGATGACACAGGGGGACAGCAGTGAGTGCCCCCCATCTGACACCTGCTTCACCTGCACACTGAGGCCTCCTCATGTCTCACCTGCTCCTATGAAGGGATCTGTTGTGACATGAGAGATTTTGACAGGAAGAATAACATCCTGCGCTGCTCTTCCTGTCAAATCTGCAGACTCTGTGGTGATGCGTCTAATGTGATCTGCTGTGCTGGGGTGTAATCTGGTTATCAGTCAGATGGTGGGCGAGGGAACATGTGGCAATCAAAAAAAAATCAGGCATCTCAAGTTTGACGCAAGTTAAGTCTTTCTTCTATTGCTGTCAGTCCAGGTTCAAAAACCTATTGGACTCGGCTGTCCTTCTGTCTGTCACATTTATCAGATAGTCGGAAGATATTTTTCTTAGATTTGAAACTTTGCTTCATACTATAATCTCTTTCTGATATTACATCTAGTTTCTGAATAGATAGACAGATACTTAACATCTGGACGCCCCTGTTATTTATAATGGGAGTCTGAGGCCACTCTAAAGCCCACAACAAATAAAGTAGCATGTTACTGCGTTTCACAGTGGTCTCGGTGACAGTGACTGCTCCCTTATTACCCTCATTGTATGATGCTGATCTGTGTGCAAAACAGAGACTGATACACAAATATTAGTTTCTGCTTTTTGACACATATGCATGGTGTGTTTTTGGTGAGGATATTGAAATGCACATATGCTGAAAGCGCTTCTCAGATTCATTTGTTAAAGGGAACCTGTCACTGGGGACCTCATTTTCACTAATGACAGGTTACAGAACCCAATCATGCCAGCAGTGCAAAAATGTCTTTCTGCCTTTTTTAAGCAGTTGCATTATAATAAAAAAAATTATGTTGTAACGTTCCCTGCACTCCTCTGTGTAGATCTGGGGATTGGGCTTTGCTTTGGACACATTTCAAAAAAACATGTGACTTGTCTGTGCTGCACACTCTTTAGCTCTCAGTCCCCACCTTTGTGCTCCTGTACAGCTCCTTCACAGAGCTCACAGCCTGGTGAGCTGACATAGGAAGGGAGGTATTGTACAGGACCACAAAGGTGGGGGCCAAGAGCTGAACTGTCTGCAGATTTTTTTTGAAATGCACCCAAGCCAAACAAATGATTCTGTCAGGGTGCAAGGTAAGTTATAACACACAATTATATTGTAATGAAAATGCTTAGAAAAGACATATGGGCAATACAGGTGTAATAAGCTTCTGCAACCTGTCTTTAGTGAAAATGAGGTCCCTGGTGACAGGTTCCCTTTATCTAAAGTACTATGAGGTATAAAATTGTTCTGAAGGTTTATTTTACTGGAAGACTTTATTAAATGACCACTGCAACCAACCATTGGCCTCAAGTGTTCACTTGTCTGCAACAGGCACTTGATAGCCACGTGGCGATGTGAGGTCTCAGCGACCCTTACTTCTCCCATCTCCTTAGGAAATAGGCATTGACCCTGCTCTATAATTTGCAGTGCAAGGAGACATGGACACACACCAGACTTCTGTGGGGGCCCTGCACTGACAGTTTGTGGGACCAGCTGACGGCCCAAATATACTTTTGTGTGCACGTAGTCTAATGTTGTATTGTGTATAACAGTGGTCAGGACTACATAAAGTCTGCCCTTGTAATGGAGTGTATAGGGGCAACATATGACTGGCTCATCTATGAACCAGCTTTTAACATCACACGACGGCTGTCAGTCCAGTGGTCAGGGAGTCTCCTCCAGGTATTAATAATAATGGACTGATGTACATAGTCACTGGCAGGACATGATCCAGGCATAGGTGAGCAACTGTTCTCCTATCACTGCCTGTAATGTGATGTATCACTACTTCCTTCACCAGGGGGATATGTAGTGACTGTGTCTAAGTCAGTAATGTGATGCCTACAGCACAAACTTTGTGTTCATCACCTACAGAAGATAATCATCATCATCATGTGCCTGGACTGATGGGAGTAGTGATAGGAGCTAATCACAATATCTGGCGGATGTCCTGCCAGTGCCTGCATCAGCGCTTATTCCTTTAGTAAATTTTTTTACTGATACTCAGAGTAGACTATCTAACAATTGTGATGTCCACTAAAGGGGCATAACATGAATGATACTAAACATGGGTATGTGGATGAGCCACATACACATGGGGCACGATACAGCATCTATATAGTGAATTATGTATATTTTTTTTGTGCTGGAGCATTTGTGGAGATAATGTGGGTTTATGACAGCAGTTTCAAAATTTTAACAGGACAGTGGCCAACCCCTTAGTCCAAGTGACATTTAGCTCTTGCATTTTTATTTTGGTCATTGACTTCACACTGCTTATAAATATTTGTTTTAACTATTTCAATAAACAAATAATGTATAATTATAGATTATCGTGTAATTTTCATATATTTCATTTTTTTTTTTTTTTTTTTTAAATATATCTCAAACCATTCTCCTAGTGTAAACGAGATGAGCCGCTGCACATAATATCCTGCATCTATTACATATACAAAATCTAAAAAGCCTTCAACACATTTCATCTGGGTTCTGGATTTCACAGCATAAAAACACTGGTGGTGAATGCAGATTAGTTACCATTTATGTAGGTGTTGCCAAAAAAAAATGAGCATGAATCTTGATCACTATATTGTAGGCCACGTGTGGCGTCTGCTGTATCCAAATTCATAAATAGAACCATCAGAAACCAACAAATGTTCTGCTTATTAGACTTATAAATCTTTGTAATCGTTGTTGGTCCGCAGTGTATTTTCGGTGCCATCAGGATGTCCATTTTATTCCAATTTGATCTTAACATTGCATTTCTTTCCTAGGTGTGGCAGACTGGTGATCATTTTGGATATTGGACTATGGTTGAACTTATGCAGCAGGTCGGAGGCAGGATAATACCGTCGGAGTGTTTGCTGGAGTCCTCCTGCCAACAAGCGGAGCAGCCTTTCTCCTCCAGAGCCACTCTGAATATTCCTTTTGACTCTGTGATGTGCTCATTGCTAAGCAGTGAGGTGGAGTACAGGTCCTGGTTCCCACAGCAGGATGGAGTGGTCATACTCAAAGCACCTGGTAAGATGCACACAAATATTTAATATTTTAGTATACGAGCAAAAAATACTTTCAGTATTTACATTTGTGTGTATTTCTGTAATTTGCACATTTTCCATACTTTTTGTAGGTATTTCAGCAGAAACAACTTACTTTTGGAACTACCGTAGTTAGTAGCTACCGGCCCCAGACTAGCCAGAATTGGTGCTGTACGATTATTCTGTAACTTATCATAGAATCTTTAAAAAATGAATGTGATAAGAACCTTTTACAGTAGCATTTATTGTTGCTCTGTATAAAAAAATTAAATGAAACCTACCATCAGAAATCTACCTATTAAGGTAGATCTGATGGTAGGTTACTAGTAACATTCTAAGCCCTAATCTATCATTACACTTTATCAAATTTATATGCTAATTTTTGGCATAGTCTACTGTGGTTTGGAGTATCCTCCTCTGGCAGTGGTAGCAAAGGTTACTCCAAAGCCCAGTAGCCTCCTTTGTAGCGGTTCTGGCTCCTTTTATGCAGCTGCATATATACCGGCTGCCAGTATATGCATTTTGCTGCTATGGGAAGCAAAAATCATGATATTGTCTTTTCAGCAGGCAAATTGCTGTTCTCCAGTCAGGGATGGCCTGACTTCAGCTGAGATGCCTGTGTGACCAGCCTCCCTTCAGGTGGTTTCAAAGCTGTGTGATTTCAGAAGTTTTACTATGTCTTGTTAACGGCAAATTATGCCTTGTTTTGATTTTTATAGATGAGATTAAACAGTGGGATTGTGCGGTCACTTTGGAACCAATTTCAACAACACAAAAGACTATTAAGAAAGTAATGAACATCCATTTAAGGGGCACCCTGAAAAACTGGAATAAAAGTCAATTAGGGTCACTGACCATGGAAAGCTGGCTAATGCAGAGTTTATCCATCAGCTCTAATTCTTCATGTCTGCATCTTGCACAGCTCCTGGGCACATCACTTTCTCATGGACTCTTCTTGGTAAGTAAATGTTTCCATATGGGTCTCTGTGCAAACAGATATTTACTAGAATGTCATTATCAAATTTTAGTGTGGCACCTTCTGCTTATCTTCTGTTCTTATATTGTGTGGGGCGGATATGTAGAAATGGCTGCATCAAAGCTGGATTTTACTTTATTACTTCCCAGGTTATACACTAATAAAGATAATCTCTTTACTCCTTTCACTACTTAATGCTGTTACCGTATTTTTCGGCCTATAAGGTGCACTGGAGTATAAGGCGCACCTCTAATAAATGCCTGCTAAGACATCTAGGTTCATATATAAGGCGCACTGGAGTATAAGGCGCAGGATCAAATGCAGTACCTAAAAATGACCAGCAGGTGGCAGACCTGTGCACAGTTCAAGCCAGCTACACTTCCCGGGAAACTTGTCTTCAGCGTGTCAGAGAGCTCTAATCTCAGAGGTATGGGCTGCTGGGGGTTAATGAAGGGTGATGCAGCAGGGGTTAAGCGGTCTCCCTCTGCCCCTTCTCCTTCCCTCCTCAGCCAGGGTGTTATTCCTGTGGGGTTCCCTGTGGCTCCTTCTCTTTCCCCTGTTACAGGGCTGTCAGGTATGGGGGATTGTCTACTGATGATGATGATGATTGCCTCGTGGTCGGCACTATGGCAGCTCTGGTCTCTCCGTGCCAGGGGAGGGCAGGATGGGCACAATGTTAGTTGTGGTGCCAGGGCACTTCAGGAGCTAGGGACCCTGTGTACAGTGTGGGAAGGTGCAGGAAATTTCTGGGGATGGAGCTAGTAAACACTGGTAAATGTACAGTGCATCTTGTCTGTAGTACATTTCTGTATAAGTTCATATATAAGGCGCACCGGCCTGTAAGGCGTACCTTTGATTTCTGAGAAAATTAAAGTATTTTTGGTGCGCCTTATAGGCCGAAAAATACAGTTCTGTCATTTTGCTGTCATGGCAAAAGCACCTATAGCCAACATTTTTCACGATCGGCTTTCCACCCGTGTCTACATTGTTCTATGTGAAGGTGCTATTCTGGTGCTGCTTAGTAAACGGCTGTTATGTACACGTTAGTGCATTTTATCACTAGGTTTTCCACCTGAAAACTCTTTTTATAATTTGGTGATCCTTTAGGCAGTATTCAGCTCCTTCATATCTGACCACTCCTTTTTTAACTCCTTTGCGCTGTCTTACAAGGACCTGATGACATCCATTGTCTCAATCGTAATAATAAAAACTTTAATTGGTATAAACCTTTTTATCTTTTAAGCAGCGAGTGATTTCAAACCTGGACCATCTCTACTGTACCTTTTATACTTGCTGTAATCCACCTACATTGGGTAGAAAACCAGGTGCACTGCAGCTCCACTACACGAAGGAGCTCTGTGTAAACTTTCTACCTTGCGCTCAGTAACAGGATTACAATTCTGTCCATCTATATCCTGGGTGATACCAGAAAACTAATCTTTAATGCTGTGGTCCCTCTTAATTTATGATCTCCCATAGCCACATGTTTTGTGTTTATCAGTTTTCTTGGTTTCTATTTTTGACTTTGCCAGGTTGCTGAAGTATCTGTTGGTGAAAATCTGCTGCCCAGGACAGGGATCCTCTTTCCTATTTCTGAAAATGCTGCAGTTCTTAATGTGATCAGTGGGGATCCATTAGTTGAGTTTAACAGACTCCATGATACAATTAGTGACGAAACTGATGAAGAAGCATCTTCAGATCTCCCTGATATTGTAAACTCTGTTATCAATCATGTTTTTAGTACCCAAGAAAGCACTACATCACCTGGTAAGTTATTTATTTATTTTTTGGACTTCTGTCCAATCTAGTTGCCTTTTACATTGACATTTTGGATTCTGAAATGTGCTCCTTGAGGTGTAAAGCATTAAATTAAATATTTTTAGGATATATTGTTTATCCTGCTAATTTCTTTATCTGAAGTTGCATGTAGGCTGGAAAAGTTTTCCTTTACTTTTTACATGGCAAATGTATTAAAACACTCTTTAATTTAGGAAGAATCTGCTCACTGTGGTATTTTTGTTTCGGGTAAAATATGGATCAGGAACCTAGAATAGATTTTTTTTTTTTTTTTTTTTTTCTTCCAGTGGAAAGTATCCTCCTATTCATAAATGTTTGTTTTTCCATATCCAACTGAAAATGGTATCTTCAGCAAAAATAAATAGGCTGCCTCCCATTAACACCTTAATGACCACCCTATCAGCTTTTTCACAGCGGTCGTTAAGGATACTTCTTCTGACGCGCCACCTTTCTACGTCGGCGTGTCAGAAGGAGGTAGCGGGAAATCAGGTCATGCCGGTGTCAGGCTCTGGCAGCACAGCCCAGACCCTGCACTAACACCAGGGACGGAAAACCTCTAATCCCAGGTGTTTAAACCCCTAACACGCTGTGGTCACACATGACGGCGGTATGTAAGTGTCCCCCCCATGGATCAGATAAAGTATATAAAACACAAACCGCAAATACATAATTGGTATCACCGCCTCCGTATTAATCTGTACAATAAATCTAAAACACTATTGAACCTGTTAGGTGAAAAAAAGTTATGTGCCCTAATTTGATACAACTGAAAAGAACAACTCTTTTTGCAAAACATAAGCCCTGAACCAGATCTGTAAACAGAAAATCAGAAGTTATGCCCCTGAGAAGTGGGCAATAATTAAAAAAAAAAAAAGTGATATTCTCCAATATTGGTTTTGCTCAGTAGAATTGAGCAAAGATAAGAAAAACTAATATAAATGAGGTATCACCATAATTGTAGTGAACCTGAGAATAAAGATAAAATTATTATTTTTATGTTATGGCAAGCAGCGAAAAAAAGTGCAAAAAATCCAATAAAAATTGATAATTTTATGTTGTATCCCCCTTGAAATACTTAATGAAATCTCATGAATAAGCTACAGACCCCCAAAATGAATTATCTATACCTTGTATCTCACCCTGCAAATAATAAGCTTCATATGTTTGCATTACCAAAAAAATAAAAAATTTTATAGCCTGTACAATGTGACAATACAAATCTGCTGTGAATAGCGCTGCTTTCATTC
Source organism: Engystomops pustulosus (assembly GCF_040894005.1). NCBI lineage: Eukaryota > Metazoa > Chordata > Amphibia > Anura > Leptodactylidae > Engystomops > Engystomops pustulosus. The sequence continues at coordinate 166,919,620 of NC_092414.1, forward strand.
CATGCCGGCTGTGCGCCCATTCAGGATTTCACCGCCATATATGATGTATGAGTACACTCGTGATAAATTGGGCATCAAACTTTACAGAGCATTTCATCATTTTTATTCATTATGAAAGTGTCATTTTTGGCTTAAATGAATTTATTTTCCCCCAAAAATTCAAAAGTATCTAAATTGCGCTTCCATTTTGTTTTAACCCATGTGAAACACTTAAAGGGTTAATAGACTTAATAGAAGTTGTTTTACATATGTTGAGGGGTGTAGTTGATATAGTGTGGTAACTTATGGGGTTTTACTATTATTTAGGCCGTTCAAAGTCACTTGGAAGCTGAGTTGTCCCTTAAAATGTGAGTTTTGGCGATTTTCATAAAAATTTGAAAAATTGCACCTAAAGTTCTGCGCCTCGTAACATCCTAGAAAAAGGAGAGGACGCATAAAATATCATAACATAAAGCAGCCTTTCCAGAAATGTTAGTTGTCCAGCTCTTTAGGTATTTTAACTATCTGCCTGGAAAGCAGAACATTTAAAACTTTGAAAATGAAGAATTTTTCTGACATTTTGCCAAATTTTCTTTGCAGAATGAAACGCAAAAGTTATGACTTACATTGCACTTCGTGTTATTTGTAAAATTTTGTCTCGAGAAAACAATCTCCAAATCACCTAGATATGTTCAAACATTCCGAAGTTCTAACCAATTATCGTGACATTTTAAAATATTTCGAAAAATAGTCTGGTCATTAAGCTAAAAATAAGCTTTGGTGAGAAGGGGTTAAAGTAGGTAGATTTTGACACAATGATTCTGTGCAGGTATCCATGTCTATGAATTGCAGTGGTTACAAGATACGGACAGGAAACCGCCAATACAGATAGAGACTCGGGTCTCCCCCCTGGCCTGTACTTATTAAGCATCAGGGACATAGGTCAATATACAACATGGGATATATCCCTATAATAAACTTGGCATTTTCTGACTTCTGTTTTAGTAAATATTTTCCTGTGTCATTTGTATGATTTGTTCTGTCACTTTTTTTTCCTTTAGAAGTCTCGATGCCAGAGTGGATAAAACAGGAACTGTCTCAAAGTAGTCACTGGGAATCTTCTGTTATTGAAAGATGGTACCCAATATCTGGAATGTCTGGTGCCAGCAGTAATCTGATGGAGTCATTTAGGTAAGGAAGCAAGATCCAGTCTCTTCTCTTCATCTCTGATGCTTGGCTGATGAGACTGAAATCTGCTGCTAGAAACCCCTCTGAGATTTACAGAAGCTGCTGCATACTACTTTTCTCCGTTTTCACAATGGTAATTTCATATTGGCAATGGGAGATTTATTAATTGGAACAGTGCAGAGTTGGACAAGACCAGTCATCTGCTCCTCCAGATTCATCACTGGGTCTGATGATACATGTGGCATAGTTTTACTTTTAGGCCTTCCATTAGTTAGTCTAGTTTGATGAACAAAATTTGGCACAGTAATGTAATTTTTTTTGACATCTTGCTGCAAGGCACCCCCATTGTCATAGGCCACACCATCTTTGCCGAACTAGTCAAAAAACAGTGTGTTGGGTTCTTGTCAATGAAGCTTTTGGTGAATAGATTTAATCCTAGTGTGACAGTAGTTGCATCCTTTGCCTAAGAGGACAACTACATTTTAGTATTATTGCTTGAACTCTCTTGCGGATTATTGGAATAGCTTAAACGTACATTATTGCAGAACAAAACCTTCTCAATAGTTAAATGGGTAAATCTAGACTTTTTATTTTTTAATCTTTTCAAAATTTAAAACAGCTGGTTTTGGTCGCCTTCTTTAATCTGAGACTTGTATTGTGCTTGGACATACATGGCGGGGTGCCAAGCCATTTTACTGCAAATTAACTCAGTTCAAGTCAATGATGGCTGATCTGCACTGACCAGGCTCAATCGCAACATGTTAGGGGGAGATTTATTGAGATTGGTGATGTCACAAGGGGGGAAAGAAAAGAGCGTAACTGAGCTGAAATCTATGCAAACAGATGTACTGAAAGATCCCAGGTTTAGGTGCAACACCAAGCCTAGACTTGGATTAAATATGATTGCCCCAGTGTAAAAAGCTGTGGTCTTCTGGGTCTGTACACTTTTGTGTTACAGCTTTTTCTATATGCTTGTAGTTGAAGGTGTCTGCGTGTGTCATAACTTTTGGCGTGTGGCCATATGTTTTTTAATCCATATATTTGTTGATTTTACAAATAACCAATTAAATCTGTTCCGAGGAAAAATGTAAAAAAAAAAATGTCCTGTAAATTTCAGGTTAATAAGCGCAGAGTGTGTTGATCAAGATGAGCAGAAAAGTGACCAGGAAGTTACCCAGTACTTATCTGAGCTCTACCAGAAGAAGACTGATGATTCTGTGACTACACTACAAGGAGAGAACCTTAAGAAGCGTACGTTCCTGTCATATACATTACAATATTTTGCAGACTTCCTTTGGATGGACCATGTCTGCTGGGCAATAGAGACTTGTAACCAGCAGCTCATGATGCCAAGCTACTTGCACTCAGCTAAGATATTTTTTAAAGTTTAGCTTTACAAGGCACCGACCTTATTTCATGTAGAGATGTTGCTGTAATCCTTGTAAAAAAGTGGTCTTGCTATTAGGATATACAGGCGGTCCCCTACTTAAGGACACCTGACTTACAGACAACCCATAGTTACAGACGGACCCCTCTGCCCACTGTGACCTCTGGTGAAGCTCTCTGGATGTTACTATAGTCCCAGACTGCAATGATCAGCTGTAAGGTGTCTGTAATGAGGCTTTATTGATAATTCTTGGTCCCATTACACCAAAAATTTTGAAACTCCAATTGTCACTGGGGCAAAAGAAAAAAAATTGTCTAGAAGTTCCATTATAAAATATACAGTTTCGACTTACATACAAATTCAACTTAAGAACAAACCTCCAGACCCTATCTTGTATGTAACCCGGGGACTGCCTGTACTAGAGCTCTATAGAACTCTAGTATTTGACTATCTGGGAACTAGCTTTTACTTTCTTGATGGTTGTATCTTTAGGTCTACCACGGACTCCTGTGAGGCAGAAGATGAAGACCATGCCTCGTGCACTGCAAATGTTAAACGCTGCCAGGTTAAACTCTAAAGCTCAGAAGTTGCAACCAGAAGGTGCCCCTGCGGAAAAGAATTCACAGGCAAAGAGGAGGTCTTCAGAGAAGCCTGAGGGAAAGCCAAAGAAGCCAACGAGTGAGCAACTCTTTTTGGTGATCTTGCTCTATTGCAGTTTGTATTGGGTAGATAACTAGTTTGTTGCTGTCTGTGGAGGTGTTTAAGAGCAAGTATGACATTTGGTTAAGTTGTCACGTCTCCTGATTTCTTTTATAGGTTTTAAGTCTGAAGAGGAACTGAACTCCTTTTTGGTAGAGGATTATGATAAAGTGGTGTCCGGTGAAGATGATTCATTGCTGTCATTTGTCAGGAATGCTTTAACAACAATTAAGTCCTTCTTAAAATCCACTAGTAGCAAACAAATGGAGGTGAATCTAAGATTTTTTTTTCTCTCATCTTATGTAGTTACAGAATTAGTTGTGGTTGTGTGCAACATATTACATATATTTTACAGGCTGACTGCATGGATAAAATCAAAACTCTGCTGAAGACCAGTAAAATGATAAGACAACTGTATGGGCAAAATCCTAGCAAAGTAGCTAAACTTAGAGAGTAAGTACATATCTTGTTGCACCACATTTGTATAACTAGCAAACTACTTTCTGTTGGTAAATAATTCTGGATGTTTTGTTTTTTTTTTTTTTGTTTTTTTTTAAGATGTCAAATTCAAGCTTTGCTAAGACTGGAGATCTGTGTCCAATGTCCTTCTATACAAAGTAATGAAGATGAACTAGAGCAATTTGTTGAAGAGGTAACTGACCAAAAGTTATCAGTTTAACCCATTTTAGTTTGCCATGTAAGATCACCTATGAGTTAGTGGGAATCTAGAGTTCTATAGAACCGGGGGGTCGGGGGAACTCTGCCAGTAATATGTGCAAATTAATTTCCTTTCCTTCTCTTGTTTCAGATCACAGATATGCTCCGAATTATTTCCTTGACGGAGGATCCCTCGTATCTGACTAAATTTTTGGCGGGAGTTTTGACAGAGTATGTGCCTATCTTTTGGCTAAGCCAACAATTTCTGAGGGAAATTTTTTAATATTTCAGGAAGCTTCTGGTTTTGCCCGGTCATCTCCACCCCCCCCCCCCCCCTCCCAACCCACCAAAATGTAAACGAAAGGCTTGGGGTTACATCCTCTATGCCTTTACAGTCGGTGACTATGGAAAAATCAGAAAGCTACTTTGCCAGATGCCGTTTTCTTGCCTGAAAGATGTGCAACATGCTGTGCTTTTCCTTCTGGCACAAAAGATGCTTCAATTTTTTTCCATCCGTTACAATTTTCTGTAGCTTGCCACAATTCTGTACAAATCCTTTCATATGTTTATGTGGATATGTCCACAAAGTTTTCTGCACCTTGGTGTGTAAACTTCTGTTTATTTTCAGTTGCTTTTTTGATGCATAAGTATTGTATATGTATTTACAGCCTGACCACTTTACATAGATTAAATCTTCAAATGGTGTCCAGTGTTGGTTATTCATTTTTAAATCCCCTACTAGGTTTTTAGTTATTACACTTTTGTTAACCAGAAGTCTAATACACATTTGCATTCTGCTTGCAGGTACATAGCAAACATTCCTAAAATCTTGGCGGAGCTATATTTTAGTCTTGGGACACAGATTCCTGAAGAGTTGAAATTGGTTCTTCCTACAGATGGAGACGATTCCTTTCTACTGGATGACAACACCCCCATGTGTCCTCAGCCATCTATGTCAAGGGTTCCCAGTGTGCCCCTGGCTGTAAATGAGGAGGATCAGCTAGAAGAGCTTAGAACAAGATCTGCTAAAAAGAGGAGGTAGGATTCTACAGAATGTAGGAAGACTGTCAATAATTGTAGCATATGTTTTGTAATATAAAACATTTGTCATGTTTGCTTTCAAAGGACAAGCACTATGGCAAGACACAGAAGTATAGCAGAGTCCTCACAGAGTTTGAGGCAGATTGAGCTTCCAAAGAAGAATGTGAATAGGGTAAGAACGTAATTGTACTACATTTTATTACAAATTAGTCTAGGATTAAGTGTATCTTGGACCATTTGTGTGCTGTTCAATGATGGAGAGAAGGATCGGAGTCCTTATATGCCAACATAGAATTAAGTGACAATCTTCTACCTACAAGTGCAATTTAAAGGAATTTTGTGCTTTAAAGATTCTGAAGGGTTACGTTGAGAACGCTCAACTTTTACTACAAAAGGGGCTTTATCTTGTTAAAGTAAACCTAACACCATGTATCTACCTATTAAGGTCGATCCAGTTGTAAGTTCCTCTAATCTAAAGTAATATAGCCCTTTTTAGGGCTAATCCTTTAGTTGCCCAATTCTTTTATAATTTTTTAATGCCCCTAATATGCAAATTTACTAAAGAGGCTACTGGGGCATGGAGTAGCTGGATTTAAGGCTACACTGTGCAGCTACTCCATGCTCCAGTAGCCTCTTGCATTCTGCCTACCAATCCAGCTTCAGCGCACGGCTACGGGGAGCTCTGCACTCTTGTCTATGAAGCCAGGTTCTGCACATGCTACAAGGATCTGTGCACTGAAGCTGAATTGTTAGGCGGAATGCAAGAGGTTATTGGGGTGTGGAGTAGCTGCGCATTGTAGCCTCGGCTCTGGCTAATCCATTCCACAGTAGCCTCTTGTACTTTCGCATATTAGGGGCATTAAAAATAAAAGATTTGGGCAACTGAAGAATTGGCCCTTAAAAAGGGCTGTACCTTAATGGGTAAATCCGTGGTGGTAGGTTTCCTATAAAGGGACCTTGTCACCAGGAATGTAATTTTTCGCTGGTGACAAGATTCAATAGTCTATGCTATGCTGATTTTAAAAAAATTTGTCAGCTTTCTGAAACATTTCAGTAGTTTTTTTAATGGTTTATTTTACATTATCAGGCTAGTGGCAATTCCCAGGGAGGAGCAACAGCATCCTTTGTGTTTCCCCCTCTCACCACGACAGCACCCAACCAGAGAGAGAGGGATCCGCCTCCAGGGACAGGAAACCCAGACTTCAAATTTTGCGGTACGCCCCATCTCCTTCAGTGGTTTCCTGTCCCTGACGGGGGATCCAGTGAGTCTCGGTGAGGCTCAGGAGTCGCGGTGAGAGGGGGGGAATGGGAGTCCCAGGTACCCCCAGGTGGCTGCACAGGTCCCCCGCCGAGGCTTACCGGAGGGTGGTCACTCGGCGGCGGTGGAAAGGTGAATGCTGCGAGGTGCAGCGCAGTCTGTGGGTGCGGGCGGACTCCGGCACGCCTCCGATCCGGAGTTGGAGGCGTGCGTGGAAAGGCGGCTGAGCGCAGGCTTCTTCCTCCCCACGGTGGTCTTCTCCAAAATGGCGCCGACTCCACTTCCGGTGAGGACCGGAAGTGACGCGCCGCCCAGCGTCCACATGGGAGATGACGTCAGAGGCGGGAGTTTTAAAAGGAGATCCCACACAGGAGTCCTGTGTGTTGTTTCTAGCACCCACAGCCAGCCACAGGAGTTGCTCCAGTCGTGGATGAAACGGAGCTGTATCCTCACCACTGAATAAGATGAGTTCTAATGAAGGTGGTAGAGAGTCGGTGGACACCGCTACGGTAAAGTTTGAGTAGGGGGATAGTCCGCTGATTGGTGAGTGTGGCCTTACCATGCCTTTAAACTGGTTCTGATGATGTCTTATGTGATTCTTATTTTAGAGGGAAGAATCTCGTAAGGGGAAAGCCACTGTAAAGTCTAAGCATCGTGCATGTAGAATCTGTGGAGATAATCTGCCTGACTCTTATTTAAAACCTAACTGTGACCAGTGTGTTCAGCGCCTGTTAGCACAAGAGCAGTCGGCCTTGTTTGAATCCATGCGTATGCTAATCCAGCAGGAGGTGCGTAGTTCTGTGCAGGAAATAAGGAGATCCCTCAGGTCAGAAAATTCCCCAGGCACTTCCAGGCAGCTTGAAGATTCTGGCCCTAGTTCGGGAGAATCATCTGAGTCAGAAGAGGAGGACAGGTCAGGCAGACCCCTGTTTCCTATCGAGGATATTGATCATCTGGTGAAATTAGTAAGATCAACTATGGAATTAGAAGATGAAAAGGATGAACGCTCTGTAACAGACGTTATGTTCCAGGGTCTAGGAGAAAAGAAGAGAAAGGTTTTTCCTATCCATGAGAATATTTCCTCCCTTATCCAGGCAGAATGGCGCAAGGCGGACAAAAAGGTTTTTATCCCTAGAGCTATGAAGAGGAAGTATCCCTTTCCTGAGAAGGAGACAGAGATTTGGGACAAGGCACCGAAGGTAGATGTTGCCGTTTCTAAAGTGTCTAGAAAGAGTGCGCTTCCAGTTGAGGATTCAGGTGTGCTTAAAGATCCTATGGATAAAAAGGCAGATGGCTTCTTAAGGCGTTCCTGGGAGGCAGCAGCGGGCGCATTCAAACCCAACGTCGCGGCTACATGCGTCTCTAGGTCTCTTTTTGTTTGGCTTTCCCAGCTGGAGGAGAAGATTAAGGCTGGTGCATCCAGGTCACATCTTATCTCGGAGGTTACCACTGCACAAAAAGCCTCTGCCTTCTTAGCCGATGCCTCGGTGGACGCCTTAAGGTTATCAGCAAGATCGGTGGCCTTATCTAATTCTGCCAGAAGGGCCTTATGGCTGAAGAACTGGACAGGTGACCTTCCATCTAAAAGTCATCTGTGTAGTATTCCCTGTGAGGGGGAATTCTTGTTTGGGTCTGCACTAGACAACATCTTGGAAAAGGCAGCTGACAGGAAGAGAGGTTTTCCTAGTACAAGGCCTCAAGAGAGGAAGTTTTTTCGCCCCTCAAGGCGATTTAGATCTCCTCAGAGATCCGGAGACAAGAAAGAGGGGTGGCGACCCTCTAGGAGGTCTAAGGGATTCATGTTTTCCCGGCCTCAGGATTCCAGTAAACGTCCCGGTCAGCAATGACGCCAGGGGTCCTGTGGGGGGAAGGCTCTCCCTGTTCAAGGAGGAGTGGAGCAAGATTACAGGGAGCAAGTGGATTTTGGGGATCATACAAGATGGCCTAAAATTACCTTTTCTATCCCCTCCCCCACAGCGTTTCAAGATAACCTCAGTGGCCGGAAGAGCAGAAAGACAGGCTCTGGAGACCGAAGTAAGATCCTTACTGGGAAAGGAGGTGCTACGGTGGGTGCCACTGCAGGATCGAGGGACAGGATTTTATTCAACCCTGTTCCTTATAAAGAAACCGGATGGCACATTCCGGACCATTATAAATTTAAGACCACTAAACTGCTACCTACAAGTGGAAAAATTCAAGATGGAATCGATAAAGTCAACCGTAAACCTGCTCTTTCAGGATTGTTTTATGGCTTCCATAGACTTAGCGGATGCATATTACCACGTCCCTATTCATCCGGACAGTCAGAGATTCCTGAGAGTGGCGGTGATGATGGACGGCAAGATAGAGCACCTCCAATTCAGAGCTCTACCCTTTGGAGTGGCGATAGCACCGAGAGTTTTCACAAAACTAATATCAGAAGTGGGAGCCTACATACGAAGATATCAAGGCACCTTTGTGCCATATCTAGACGACTTCCTGCTGATCGCAGGTTCGGCAGAGAAGTTGCAGACCTTGATAAGGGTGGTGATGAAGATCCTACATCGCCTGGGCTGGATGATAAATTTGAAGAAGTCCTCCCTTACTCCGGCCAGATCAAAGATATTTCTCGGCATCACATTAGACTCCACTCAGCAGAAATCTTTCCTTCCTCAGGACAAGGTGGTGAAGATTGTAGCCTCGGTGGAAAAGCTGTACAGACAGCCATCCCCTACCATAAGGGACATTATGAGGACTCTGGGTCTCTTTACAGCGGCTATTCCAGCGGTGCTCTGGGCGATGTATCACGCAAGGCCCTTACAGCTCTTCATGTTGGAAAACTGGAGGGGGGACCAGTCCTCCTTGGACCAGAGGATTACACTTCCCCAACAGATCCTGGATTCCCTGAGATGGTGGCTAAGAGAAGAGAACCTCCAGGCAGGCAGGCCTTGGAGAGAGGAGAACCCCCTATCCATGATTACGGATGCGAGCTCTACAGGTTGGGGAGCTCAGGTCAGGGGACTCTTGTTCCAGGGGTCATGGAACGAGGAATCCAGGAAGAAGTCCTCAAATTACAGAGAACTAGAAGCCATCCTGCAGGCAATCAGACAAGCTCTGCCGATGATTCGGGGGACAGACCTGAAGATTGCCTCGGACAATGTCACAGCGGTGGCGTTCGTGAATCGCCAGGGAGGTACCCGAAGCGGGTCCTTAATGAGCCTCTCGCATCAGATTCTAGAGCTGGCGGAAGCCAATCTAAGATCAATATCGGCGGTACATATAAGGGGCAAGGACAATCTGCAGGCAGACTTCCTAAGCCGTCATCTCTTACGTCAGGGAGAGTGGTCCCTGAATCGGAGGGTGTTCTCCAAGATAACCAGACTCTGGGGTCAACCAAAGGTAGATTTATTCGCCACAAGAAAGAACAGACAGGTCAGGCTCTTCTGCTCCCTAGACCCGAGAGACCGATCTTTAAGTCTGGATGCCTTCTCAATCAAGTGGAACTTCAGCCTAGCCTATGCATTTCCACCCCTGTCTATTCTCCCGAGGGTTCTGAAGAAGATACAAGACCAGGCCAGAGTTATTCTTATAGCCCCCTTCTGGCCCAGGAGGGCATGGTTCTCAGTACTGAGAGATCTATCGATATCAGACCCTTGGATCCTCCCAGAGAGTCACGATCTCCTCTCCCAGGGCCCAGTATTCCACCCGCAGATTGCGAACCTCCATCTGACGGCCTGGAATTTGAGAGGCGCATCTTGAGGGAAAAAGGCCTCTCGGACAAGGTAATTACAACCCTGCAGAGGAGCAGAAAAGTAGTTACCTCTAAGATCTATTTTAGGGTCTGGAGAGTATTCTCAGATTTTTGTTCTCCAGATAAAATAGACTTAGCTCATCCAAATATAGCTAAGATATTAGATTTCCTGCAAGCAGGATTAGATAAGGGCCTAAAACCTGCCACCCTTAAAGTTCAGATTTCTGCCCTTAGCTCCCTGTTTGAGTCCCCTTTAGCCTCTCATCCCTGGATATCTCGGTTCATAAAGGCGGCATCTCGTATGACCCCTTTTAGGAGATGTACGGTGCCCCCTTGGGACCTCACTCTGGTATTAAATTATCTGATAAAAGACCCCTTTGAGCCCCTGGAGTCTTGTTCACTAAAATGGTTGACCATTAAAGTCGTATTTTTGGTAGCAATCACTTCAGCCCGTAGGGTTGGAGAGATATCGTCTCTATCTTGTAGAGCACCTTTTCTCAAGATCTTGGATGACAGGGTAGTTCTGATGACAGGCCCGGCCTTTTTACCGAAGGTAGTCTCTAGATTCCATAGATCCCAGGAGATCAGGCTCCCATCCTTCTGCAGTAACCCTTCTACGGATAGGGAAAGGGAGTTTAACAAATTAGATGTTAAAAGGGCCATTGAGCTCTATTTGGATAGGACTAGAGATTGGAGAAAATCTGATAGTCTTTTTGTTCTTTTTGGTGGCAAGAATAGGGGGCAGAAGGCCTCAGCGGTAGTTATAGCTAGATGGATTAGGCAAGCTATTAGCTCTGCTTATGTAGCAGCCGGTCAGCCGATACCAGAAGGTCTAAAAGCCCATTCCACTAGAGCAGTTTCTTCCTCATGGGCAGAATTTAGAGAGGTGTCAGTTAATCAGATTTGTCAGGCTGCCACCTGGTCTTCTCCACATACTTTCTATAGGCACTATAGGCTAAATGTAGCAGGTGCACAGGAACTTTCCTTTGGGCGAAGAGTTCTTTCTTCGGTTATCCCTCCCTAAAGATTTCATCTATGTTATTCTCTCTGGTTGGGTGCTGTCGTGGTGAGAGGGGGAAACCGGTAATTACTCACCGGTAATTGTGTTTCCTTGAACCACGACAGCACCCTGGGTATTCCCTCCCTTGTAAATTCTTTTCACACTTGGGTGTTCAGCGTTATGTGTGTGTCACAGAGGTGTGAGATTCTCTCATTGAAAGTGATACTGAATGATACGGTGGTCAGAATTAATCGAGAACATTAAGTCCCATACAGTCTCTGTAATCCACTGAAGGAGATGGGGCGTACCGCAAAATTTGAAGTCTGGGTTTCCTGTCCCTGGAGGCGGATCCCTCTCTCTCTTTGGTTGGGTGCTGTCGTGGTTCAAGGAAACACAATTACCGGTGAGTAATTACCGGTTTTGTGTCTCATTTCTTCCTCTCCTCCACGTCATCCCCCTACTTGCTCAATGCACATGCCAGGAATAGGGGAGGAAGTTACATAAGCGTGGAGGAGAGGAAATGGACCCAGGCTGCAGCTGCCCCTCCTCACTCGCCACACACTGCTGACGAAGAGCCAGATAATGTGAATTAAACTTGTATAAACTACTGAAATGATTTAAGAATGCTGACAAATCTTGATGGCATAGTATATTGGAACCTGTCACCAGCTAAAAATAACATTCCTGGCGATTGGTACCCTTTAAATGGGGCTTGTGGTAAAGATTATTGAAATATTCCAGTTTCCTTATTTTTTGGAGCATTTTTCTGGCGTTAAATAAGCAAAGTATGATTAGACAGCCTTGTATCAGACCAGATTTATTATCCAGCATCAGACATTGCAATAAATCTTAAGCAGAATAAGACTGCCTTGTGCACTAACATTTTAGACACCGTTGATAAATCTGCCCCGTTATGTTTATACTGCATTGTATGGAAATGATATTATACCTTTTGATTTTATTTCAGGAGAGCTCAAGCACTAATCTCATTGTGCTGGTTGAGAAGTTAAAGTTGCCTCTACCAGCGCAGACCAATAAAGACGGTGAAGGTAGGGGGGATTTCTTCACCTCTAAACGCAAAATAAAACATGTTTGATGTTTATAATTTGTAATATCTGTATCTCCCACTCCCAACGATGTCTATAATTTCCCAAATCTTTGGTTCTACACCACATACAAGTGTGACACCAGAAGCTATGCTTGTAGGGGCTTTAAGAGCTCTAGATAGCAGTGTCTCTCCAGACAGCAGGACAGTATTCAGCTCTTTTGAATGTGACTTTGGTGTTGATTTTCAACACATGGGAATACTAAAAAAGGATTTTCTAAACCATATATGAGGGTTTTGGGGTATGACCTTTTAAATCGGGAAGTGGCAATCTGTTGCCATGATGGCCTTGGCTCTTCATCACACCTGAGGTTGCATGATTTCTGAAGATTTGTTACAATGAGCCTGTGGCTCCTTTTAATGAATCCTATGTAAAAACGCCATATACTGCAATACAGTAGTATTGCAGTATACGGTAGGAACACTTAGACCATCTTGGGTAGTATAGAGTGTCTAAAAATAGTTTAAAAAAATCATAATAATAAAATATTAAAAATCTCCCCACTTTCCCTAGAACTGATAAAACTAAACAGTAAAAATCAAGCATCCCAAAATTCCCAATCTATCAAAAATAAAAACTGTTATTGCAGTCAGTGAACCCTATAATGAAAACTGGCTCCCAAATGTCGGAAACACGACTTTTACACTATTTTTTACGTAACATAAAAAAATGTAATAACGTTATCAAAAGGTTGCACAGTCCTCAACATGGTAGCAATGAAAACATCCAAGTTATCTCGCAAATAATGACACCTCACACAGCTTCATACACCAAAGTATGAAAACGGTATTGGGGTCAGAAGCTGGCGAAACAAATTTTTTTTTTTGTACGTATTGTTTTGTAATTTGTGAAAATGTATTGAAAGTATCACCATTATTGAACCGAACCAAAGATTAAAGTATCATTTGCAGCGCACAGTGAAGGTCCTAAAGAAAGTAGTGACTCAAATGTGTTATTTCGCCGCATTTGACATTTTTATCCAGCTTCCCTGTACATGACTAAGAATAATAATGTCACTAAGTAGTAAAGAAGGTCCTCATGCAGCTCTGTCCATGAAAAAGTTTTATAGATTTTTAAAGGTGGGCAGTGAAAAAAGGGGTTAACTTCCTGCACTGTTTAGAGTATTGACCATACCAATTCACCTTTTTATTTTATTTTCATTTTTTTTTTAGCCACCAAAGTAAGAAGAAACTTATTTGTCCAAGAGAATCGCTCCCCTACAAGGAAAGGCAGTAAAATGCCAAGAAGTCATTCAGTATCAGCAGTAGAGGGTCTGAAGCACAAGCGTAGCAAGAGTCATGATGACACTAAAGGTGACACATTATTAGTTGTCTTATTGCTCCTTTAAAGGAAATCTACCATCATCTTTCATGATAATCCAGGGACACTTACTCATAGATCCATGCAGTGTGACTGTGGTAATCTTACATTTGTTATCCTTGGCCTCCTCCTAAAATTTACTATTAAAATTCTACTAATGAGCCGCATGTGCTCTAGGGATGTTACCAGAGCCACTATGTCAGTGGTGGCGAACATATGGCACAGGTGCCAGAGGTGGCACTCGGAGCCCTTTCTGTGGGCACCCGTGCCATCGCCCCAGCACACCAGACAGTTCCAAGCAACTTAAAAGATGCTGCTTTCAGTCATATTTTCATACTTACTTCGCTACTTGGGACTGTAGGAAAGGGAGAATGAATAGACAGGGCCGAATTATCTTTGGAGGACCTCCTGCTGGCCCCACGATTCTCTGTGGGACACTGGAAAGAAGCTAGAATTATGCAAATTTTCCACCTTTCTACTGTGTTGCTGTTGTTGAAGAACAGGGAGCAGTAAGTTACTGCTTTAAATTTTGATAGGCACCTCGCGATAAATAAGGGGGGTTTTGGGTTGCTTTTTGGGCACTTGGCCGCTAAAAGGTTCGCCATCACTGCCCTATGTGCTGCAGACTCACGGGCTGTTACACTGTGCAGGAGCAAACCCCCTCCCTACTCCACTATGTACTGAAACTTCCGTCGCCGCAGTGAAATTCTCCTTCTCTGTCTCGCCACGGTTTCTCCTTGCCATGCCCCTCTTTGTTTACAGGGGCACTGAAGCTCCGCTCTTGCACCTTCGTGCCTGGCCACCTCACTATTTTTACTTGGTTTCGGAAAACCCTTAACTTTGAATAATTAATCACCGTTTCTATTCTAGTAAAATTTACAATTAAAAAAAAAAAAAAAAAGATATCCTGCTGTGAAATTTTTTGACCACTGTCAAACAAGCTCCCAATATAATATGTTCCGATCCGACCCAATTCAATAGTCCTACCAATTGTCAGTGTATTTTAAGACTTCTTCGCACTTTGATCCTCCTATTCCTGTTTGTCATCATACAGGAGTAGACTCTTAACAGGGCAGAACATGTCAGTGTATTAAAGTGTAAATGGGGTCCATCTGGGGCACTTGTGTACAAAATCAAAGCCATGAAGCTGATGCGTGCAGAGCGTTGTTCAATTGGTCACTAGTCACTAGATTTACCAGATGGTGAGTGTATGTATGTATGTATGTAAATGTATGTATGTATATATCTCCAGCCTATTCTGTGTGTGTGTCATACACATATACACATGCGCAGAGGGTTTTTTTCTAACCATTCATTGCTGTTTTTCTCATTTGTCAGATCATTACAAGTTGTTAACAAAGAAAGTGACAGAAACGCCAGCACACAAGCAGATATGTAATCGGCTACTCTACAAGCAAATAAAAGGCCGGTGAGTTGTGTACATGAATGATATTTTAGAAATTGACACTCATACCAAACATTGTAGAAGCTGCCTATGGCTTAAGAGGTTGTGAACCATGCTTTAAATTGCCTGTGCAGTCACGTAGGTTATTGCTAGAAATGCACATCCTCATGTAATTGGAAACTGAACTTTTTTTTTTGTTGTGATTGTGTTGTATGATTCCTAGTGGAATGTTAATTGTATTCCAAGCATTGCATGTGTTTAACGCCTTATTTATTATTTTTTTTAGGCACAGTGAGTCTACATCAGATATCAGTGTTGTTGAAGAGTCTCCAGAAAAGGATTTAAGAGGTAGGACAGCCACCATACAGATCCTGCTCCTCCAAGCTCACCTATAACCCACAGAGATGTTAAGTCATTTCATTTCAGAGGCTTCTTCGTAAACACCTGCACATCCAATATAAAGAATCATGCCATTGTCACCTGTACTTGGTGCTGATGTGTTCTATCCAAATGTATTTATTGACATTGACAAGCAAATTGTGCATGGGCACCATTATTAAACATCACTACATTGCTAACTGCAGATTTGTTAAACATATCAAAGACAGTTCAGAGTTGGACTAAACAGTCTTGTACTGCTCCAGATGTATCACTATCTGATGCTGAATAATATGGTGTAGTTTAGGGCTCTGCAGTCATACTTTGCACCATCTATTAGTTGGTCCAATTTACCTAAAAAAAAAAAAACACTTCCAAAAAATTGAGGCATCTGCATTATTTTTGTTGCGCACACCTTTTGCTTTACTTTTTGGCAAAGTGTCTAAAAGCTCCCTAAAACACTTAATAAATGTGGTGCAATGCATTTCGGAGAGGTCTTTCGGCACAAATTATTCCAGAATTCTATCCCAGACTGTTAAATGAATCTCCTTCTGTGTTTTGTACAGCCATCGGCATGCAGCTTTGTCAGGTTGGGTGAGGGATTAATACTGGAGGTAAAATAAGAAACAAATGCTAAAACAAAATATGGTTCTAAACTTTTTTTTAACATGATCTGAACTTTTAATTTTCTTAGAGCTTGACTTGCGGAGAAGCCCTCGCATTAAGCAGCTGGCATTTACCAGGAGAAACTCCTCTTCCTTCTATGCATCGCAGCCAAAATCTCGTAATTTGGAGAGAGTTCACTCTGCGTCCCAGCAAAGGCCAAGTGCAGGTCAGTAATGTACTTTTCAGGGGGGCCTTTTGTGCTTTCAGATAAATCTACTGGGTTCAATGCAACATTTATTTTGTTTTTAGGCAATACAACCCAGTCTGAAGCTAAAACCCCTAAGCGGCTACTATTTGGGGAGGTTTTGGGGCTCAGTAGTCCTCCAACACGGCGTGCAAGAAGAAAACTGCTGTCAGAAGCGGAGCCTGCTAGCAGTGAGGTAACCTCTTCTTTTTACATGATTCTCCCATTTAAATTGAACATTTTATGAAAGTTCGTATTTTTACCAGGTTTGTGAAATTTGGTGTATTGTCGGAACAATTATCCTGGAACTGACGCACTGGTTATCAAATATTGTTAATTTTTTATTTTATTTTTTTTGTGTGTTTTTAAAGAATTTTTGTGGAGGTTTTTTCTTACTAAGCTCCACAACAGACAAACTCTTGTACTTTCTGGAGACCTCTTTTCAGAAGTCTCCTCATTAACATCCCTGGTCAGATTACAATAAAACATAAATTGAGTCATCCAGGAGGCCAGAGAATTCAGCTTTATAGACAGACATTCAGCTTTGGTGTGGCACCACCATGATTTACCAACAGATAAGGAGTGGTGGTGCAATGCTAAGTGCCAGACAGATGGAGTAAAGGATTTTATATTTTTAACACCCTGTTTAAAAAAAAAATGCAACTCCTCTTGCTTTAGTAATGCACGTCTTGCACAAATAATCAGGAGCTCAGGAAGGATGGCACCACCATAGTCGCGTATAGAAAATAAAACAAAATTAAAAAATTAGTAAAATGGATATATGTTTGACTGTTTGTCTGGTTTTAATAACTAACAAAATGTTCTCTAAAATTTTCAATTAATGTTTAGTTCAGAATCAATACAGTTTTTATACTTTCATTTTTCAGGTATTGGAAAAGTCTCCGAAGTTTACACCAAAGAAAATACAGAAAACTCTTTCAAGTTGTGAGCAACCACCTGACAGTCATAGATTGCTTCGGAGATCACCCCGGACACCACACACGCCAGTATCTACACCTAAAAGATTGAAAACTCCTTCCAAAACGCCAGTTGAGAAAAAAAGTGCAGCAAAAAACTTAGGAAGGCTTTTCTCTCCACCTGAAATGGAAGAAAAGACCCCTTCTAAATCTGAGAGAAGAAGTGAGCGTTTAGCTCAGACAACGCCTAACAGTAATGTCTCACCAGTGATGAGGTTAATTTCACCTTTAAAAACTATGAGGCAACCTTTTACGCCTCTGAAGGAGGGAATGGACAGAACTAGGGATTCTGTTTTTAAAAGTCCTCAGAAAACTCCTAAGAAGAGTGCGAACACCAGCACCCCGGCCAAAGTAACGCAGCTGTCCTGCACACCCCGCAAATCTCCTAGGCTGCAGAGTCCAAACACACAGTGCATCACACCAACAAGATACTTGCTGCGCACTCCCCAGAAAGTGTCCAAAACGCCTACGCCAAAAAAGCAACCTAAAATTGGGGCATCTGCTCTACCACTTACAGTAGAATGTACACCCAAAAAGGCAAAGCTTTTCTCTCCTAGAAAAGCTGCAGACTCTTTAGACCTCCTCTCCATGACACCTTGTCAGCCTACATTAGAAACTCCAAGAAAATCCATCCTCAAAGAGGTTAAACCTAGTTGTTCTCAAGAAGGTGTAAATACATACAGACTAGGTTCTCCCTCTTCATCTGCTCTGAAAAACATTTGTGAGGCTGCTAAGGTCTTGTCTCCATGTCGAAATAGCTCTCCATTATACAGTATATTGTCTCCTAAAGGGGAACCTATTGTTTTGTGTGAAAGGTTAGATATGTCCTGCTTGGAGAGCTCAGCGGGGACCGAGTCTTTGGTAAACACCTCTCAAACTGATGAAAGTATTGACATCACTGAAGCAGTGGTTGTGCCCACAGAAAGTTCTGATCTGAAGATGAAGCTTTTGATTAAGAGGAAGTCTTCTGATGCAGGGTTATTAAACCGCTTGCCAACCACCCCAAAGGGAGGGGGAGATTCAGCATGCTCCTCTCCATATGGGCTACGCTGTACTGTGGACAGAAGGCAGAGAGAAGCTGAGGCACGTCTTGGAACACCGCAGATTCCTGCAAAATTTTCAACTCCAAAAAGTCAGAAGAAACCCAATCCTCCTCCTGTTTATGAAGTTGAACTTGAGATGCAAGCATCTGGATTACCCAAGCTTCGCTTTAAAAGAACAGACTCCAGTTCTCATATTGATATGGACATAATGCCAAAATCTACTGACTCCCCTAGAGGACCTCGTGGTAAAAAAGGAAACGAAAGTCCTTTTGGAGAAACTTGGTGCAATAAGCATGCTATGAAGCTGGAACCTACTTGTGCATCTCCTTGTCTACGATCTTCCCATAATACACCTGGAAAAAGTGGACTGCAGACATTAATCTGCCAAACTTACACACCAAAAAGATGCTCCTCTAGCACTGCCTCTCCATCACAAGCAGAGGCTGTAAGTCCATGGACTCCATCCCCAAAATACAAGGATAAAAATGGCAGCGATGTCATCAATAACTGGCCCCGCAAGAAGAAAGCCTTTCCTGTCAAACCTACTTCTATTCTTAGACAAGAGAAGAATCAGGACTGTGCTCCAGGAGAGGAAGGCGCTCCAGAACATGAAGGGGATAAGGCCTCCCCATTCAGGGACCTCATGGTAGAAGGAGTTTCCAAGCTTCTTGAGCAGTCCCCAGTCTTGGAATGGCAAGGTAAAACCGAGATTGGGGCAATGTCCTTTCAATCTAGAAAGAGATGCTTTGATTTCTTGTCTCCCACAAAAGACGAACCAATTTCTAAACGATCCTGCATATTGAGTGACGTCTTTGAGGATACAGAAGAATGTGTAGCCTCTTCTAGTCAAACGCTCTCATCAGATGTGAGCTGCTCACAGCCAAGTTCTTGTGATGATGAAGTCTTCAATATTTCAGGTAACTCCTCGCTCTGTTAGTATTCTACAATTTTTTTAGTTCAGATTTTACAATTGGCTTGAATTGTATTTCTTCTTTTTAGCCTTCACCCCACCAAATAAAGTGCTGAAGAATTCTTTGTCTACAAGTGGTCTTTTGGCCCTGACAAGGTCACCTATGCTGTTTCAAGGGAAAACCCCTTCATCCAAGAGAAAAAAGAAAGGTGAGGAAACTGATTCACTGATTGGTTCATCTATTTTCTCCTTTCTCTGCTCCCAAGTGTAGCCCACCCACTGTACCATAATAT
This sequence comes from Engystomops pustulosus, assembly GCF_040894005.1. Taxonomy (NCBI): domain Eukaryota; kingdom Metazoa; phylum Chordata; class Amphibia; order Anura; family Leptodactylidae; genus Engystomops; species Engystomops pustulosus. The sequence goes on from NC_092414.1 coordinate 166,938,841, forward strand.
AATGGTTGATAATTCCTATAGTGTTCTACCAGCAGTCTATAGCTCAGTGCCCCATGTATGTTTTTACATGTGTGCTTAATTCTCGAATCTTCTTCTCTTTTTGATATATAAAAAACTCCATCCAATTGCTCTGAGTGCACTTCAGATCTGGTTTAAATAAAAGCATACGCCTTTAGCCGCATGGACATGAACGTGTGCTCACCCGGGCGAGATCATGGCCCTCATAACGGTTGTGTGCATGAGGCCTTAGATATATCGTCTGGTGTGAACACTTGGCTGCTTATGCCCCTATTTCCATTGAGAACCAATGGAGTTTATGCCATCAGACATTTTGAACAATATGATTGGACATATTGTAGAAACCTATTTCAGTAGATGGGCATTCATGTAATGTCTATGGCCGCCTACTTTCTAGTGTGATTATCGGAGCTTGTAAGGAATCATCACAGGATTGGCTTTCTGTAAGCACAAACCTAGAGAACTAAGAAATGCTACAGGTTCTATAGTAATTGCTCTTTGTTAAAACCTAAAATAACCCTTTAATATTCTGCTCTCTTCTATCTTCTATGGAGAATGGTTGAGAAAGTTTCTTAATTCTTTCTTTCACGGATTCAAAAAATGTCACTGCACCATTTCATAATATTGTTCTACATTTGTGTAGCTGATCTTCCTCAAAGGACATCTACCACCAAATTGCTGATGGTAGATTGTCCTAAGTAGACTGCTTGTTCTGTCTAGGGAATGGGGGGGGGGGGTTCCCTGGCCGGAGAAGGAGGCGGCTTGTAGTGGGGGAATTTAAAAGTCGGGGAAGCTGAGAGGCACGCGGGCGCATCAGTCTGAGGGCCTCCGGCTGTTTTACAAGGTTAATATTTCATTATTAACCCCTACAGGACTCGGCCTATTTTGGCCTTTAGGAACACTATTTTGGCAAAAATTTTGAAAAATTCTTTATTTTCAAAGTTCTAAATTCCCTACTTTTGATGCAGATATTCATAGCACCCAAATAAATTCAATCACTTACATTTCCCAAATGTCTGCTTTATGTTGCCATGGTTTTATAAGATTTATACTAGAATGTTATGAGGCTCAGAATCTGGGGCCATTTTTCGCATTTTTTTGGAAAAATCGGAAAAACCCGTATTTAGATGGAGCTGCTCAACTTTTAATTGACACAGAGGCCTAAATAATAGCGAGACTCGTAAATTGCCCCATTATGAAAACTACACCCCTCAACGTATGAAAAACCACTTTTAAGAAGTTTGTTTAACCCTTTTAAGTTTTTTAGGGGTTTCAACAGAACTGAGGTGCGGTCTACAAATTGAAATATTTTTTGACAATACATTCATTTTGGATGAAAAATTAAACATTTGAAATGGATTAAATGAAAAAAAGGCTCCACAAAGTTTTTGATACCCAATTTCTCCTGAGTACTGATACCCCATATGTGGTGGTAACCGGCTGTGTGGCCGCACGGCCGGCATAGAATAGGAGGAGATTTAAGGGGCTTATTTTTTGCCAGAGATGCACTTTTCTGTTACATAATTTTGGGGCATTTATAGCTAATTGGTGAGATTTTATTAACTCTTTGTTGGTGGAGGAAATGAAAATCATAAATTTTTTGGAAGGTTTTTTTTTTTTGGGGGGGGTGGGGGGGGTTGGGCGTTTATCATACCATAAAAAAAGTATATTTGTATTCTATGGGTCGCCACAATTAAAAAAAAAAAAAAAAAATACCTCATTTGCATAGTAAAAAGTAATGTTCATTTTAGCATCACCATCTTTTCATATGCAGAACTTTTTTTTATTTTTTGGCTGCCGAATCTGGTTAAGGGCTTATTTTTGGGAAAGAGTTGTTCTTTTTTTAATAGTCTTATTTTACAGTGCTTATCATTTTTTAAATCACTTTTTAGAGCATTTTTTATAAAGTATTAATTAAAAATTCTTTTTTCGGCGTTTACCGTGCTGGTCTGTTTTATTTTCAGATTGTTATGGACGTGGCAATACCAAATATACGTAGGGGGTTTTCTGTATATTTATTTATTTTTTCTTATGTTTAAATTTTTGTGTTTTTAACTTTTATTACCATATATACTCGAGTATAAGCCTAGTTTTTCAGCACAAAAAATTGTGCTGAAACCCCAAACTCGGCTTATACTCGAGTTAAAGAAAATATCAAATCTCACCTTTCCGGTATTCCCCTCTGCTGGCTATATACTGGGGAAGGGGGCTGGCTATATACTGGCGGATATGGGCTGGAAGGCTATGTACTGGGGGGCTGTGACCAATGCATTTCCCACAGTTGGCTAATACTCGAGTCCATAGGTTTTCCCAGGTTTCTGTGGTAAAATTAGGGGCCTCGGCTTATGCTTGAGTCGGCTTATACTCCAGTATATACGGGTACTTTTATAAACTTGAACTTGAAAGTCCAATATGCTGCTTTACAATACTTAGTTTACACTTCTCTACAGTGAATGTCTGAGCATGCAGACGCATGCGCAGACAGTTTACAGTCAGACCCAGAAGGTGAGCCGGTGCGGGAAGTATCTACCTGCCGGGATGTACTATAACGTCCTGGTGCGCATAGGGGTTAAAGATCCCAGAAAACTTGTTAAAAATAGTCCCTAGACCAGTGATGGGATGGCGAACCTATGGCACGGGTGCCGGAGGTGGCACTCGGAGACCTTTTTGTGGGCACGCTGGTGAACTTTGTCCTGAAGTAACAGCCTAACAGGACTTGAATCTTCCTGCAGTCTTAGACAATTGAGATGCAGGTCTCGGCACTCTTTTAAGGTAACGTATCCTTGACTGATTGGAACTGCAAGAGGCGTAAGAAGGTGTGAACAGATCCAGAATATTTTTGGAGGTCTTACTGCTGGCCCGACGATTCTTTCTGTACAGAGAGACCCTGGAGAGGAGCTACAATGATACCTGAATTTACCCTCCTGCTTTCAACTGTTTTGGTGTCCTCAGGGGACACAGGAACAACAGGAGCAAAAAGTTACTGTTTAAATTGTCATGTTGGCACCCGGTTTTGGTTGTAGTTTGGGCACCCGGTCTCTAAAAGGTTCGCCATCACTGGTCTAGGGCAGTGAGAGCGAACCTTTTATAGACTGAGTGGCGAAACTACAACCAAACCCCACTTATTTCTCGCAAAGTGTTAACATGGCAATTTACGAAGTAACTTCTTGCTCCCTTCTCTGTCGTAGCTTTCGATCGTACCAGTATCCTGAGAACTCCAATACAGTAGAAGGGAGCGACAAAATCTGGTTCCCTTCAATAGGAAGAATTTTCAGGCCTAGAGCAGGAGCTAAAATGATAATGCAGATCTGCCCACACCTTCCCATTCCTCCTGTAGTCTCAGGCACCACTGAGCGCAGCAGGTCCTGAGCTGTCTGGGAATCCATGAGGATACCTTGCGTCCTCTTTGGAGATGGCCTCGGTGCCCACACAGATGGCTCTGAGTGCCAACTCTGGCACCCGTGCCATAGGTTTGCCACCACTGCCTTAGGGGTTAAGTGGGAGCCCTTCTATTGTGTCCCAGCACGTCTTCTCCTCGGAATAAAATACTTTATAAGAATATGCAAATGAGCTGGAGGCACTCAGGCCTCCAGATGAAATATGCACCCACCCCCTTCACTGATATTCTGTCGGCCGTCTACAAGTGCATCAGACTCCTTGCGCAGCTGCGCTAATCACATAAAATATGACATTTCCCATCTCACTCTTGTTTTTTCTTACAGAATGTGAATCCCAAAGTAACACCCCAGAAATGAAAAGGTCCGCACATGAGCTTCCCGGCACAGAAGACTCTCCGTTCAGCAATGTACCTGGAAAGCGCACCATAAGTCGAACCTACACCCGGAAAAAGCTTATAACTTGACCTCATGGGACCATCCCCTAGACTCAGTAGTGATACAATGGAAGCTAAAATGCACAGAACATGTGAAAAAAATACAATTACTTGTGACAAGACTGCGGTCTCCAGCACATGGGGAATAGCACCCTCCTTTTTGAAGAGGTTTGTGTATCCTCTGTATAAAGCTTATATTTTTTTGTTTTACTACAGATAATATGAACGTGTGTAAATAACTGAACAAGATGGATGTAAATGTATACGTGTGTTTTTTTATATGTGAGATGTGTAGATTGTATGTATATACCATATTAGAGCTGAGAATACTTTTAATAAGGTACTTTTGTAACAATAAACTATCATTTCAAGAATAAGGTCTTGTTCCTTCCGTCATGGATGAATAATTGTTAAAATACGTATATGTATACATAATTATTAAGGTATTGGCCCTAGATTATTTTTTATTTTTACAGTTTGCAGGGCAGGCTATTATGTTACAATATTTTGGGTCATCCAACTTTTTATGGACACCTGACTTGCAGATGACCCCTAGTCAGAGACAGACCTCTGACCCCTGGTGAAGCTTTCTGAATGCTTTATGCAATTTTTTTTTTTTTTTCGGCTGCTGTTATAATTCTGAAATATACCAGTTCTGACTTGCATACAAATTCAACTTAAGTACAAACCTAAAGAACCTATCTTGTATGTAACCCGGGGACTGCCTGTAATAATTTTCGCTATCCTAAATAAGTGGAAGGAAAACTGTGAAGAGTGAATGGAAAAAGCAGGGCAGCAGAGAGCAAATAACGTGTGACTTATAAAAAAGTTCTCACAATAATATACCAATGTTATCTTCTCTGTCTCTCAAGCATCAATTGTTTTAAGAATTTTTTTTATAAAAGACCACATTTCCTCAACTCTTATAAAACGTAAAGGATCACACTATGCAGCCAAATATAAACTGGGAACCAAGTCATCAGCACCAACCCCACAATGTCAAGTGAAAACTCCTAAATTTTTTGGGATGGCCTACCAACCAGTTGCTTCCTATGGGTCTATTTATACATCAGTCAATGGATCTGCAAAAAAAATGACTTTTTTTTTGTTGTTGTTAGGAAACCAACTGGACAGAAAGTTGATTGGAAACCATCCTATTTTATTTTTTGAATGTGGAAAAAAATGACTTTTTTTTTTTATTAGAAAAAATACTTTTATTCTCTTATTAGAGTATATAGAGGTCAAACAGCAGTGGGCCACACACTTTCAGCCATTAAAGGGTTAATCCTTCAGATCCCTCCCTGTGTGTGACATCATAATATGACACGTGTAGACACGCCCTCAGTGGTCACAGATGTTGTGCTGATGTCATAATTACTGAAGGTTCCATAATATCTGGCGCGCTGCTGTGCCCGCTGCCATTTTGTGCCATTGGACCTTGAGCTTGACTACCTACAATATACCTACCTTGATGCAATTTGGAGGATCTAGCAGGGACGCCCCATCAGCCCAGGACTCATCACCACAGCGCCGCCATCCTCTTCAAGGGGTTGTCTGCCTCAGACCTGGAGCTGCGAGGGAGGAAGGGGACATCCACCACCACATCAGCCAAATTATTCCTCTATAAATTGGGTGAGAGATATTTATTGGCAGTGACCCTCTAAGCCCAGAGGAAGGGCGACCCTTCAGCCATGGCTTCCCTAGAGGTTTCCCCCACAGGGGGTTTTTCCTCTCCTGAGTGCTGAGGGGTGACTCTTCGTGAGTCGGGGGTCTGCCATGGGGTGGGATTATAAATAAAGATTTGGCCATGTAATTCCCAATGAAGTGCGTTTTGTATATTTATTGTGTCTTCTTTGGTTTGAGAATCAGGGTCCATACAGGGTCTGTACACATCACATATCACACAGTCATATGGGAACACAGTCCAATAACTGCCCCTATGGATGCATCTGCCCCAGTGGTTGCCCCTTACCATGTGAAGAAGCCAAACTGCCCAGTTATCAGGTGTACACACATCCCTGGGGTAACAAGGCCCAGTACATGCAATAACTGTCCTGGTTACTCATAGCAACCAATCACAGCACAGCTTTCGTTTCTGAAAGTTCTCTCTAAATACAAAAGCTGCTCTGTGATTGGTTAGCACATGCATGTCTTCCTTTAAGCAGTTTAACCTTTCAGTAAGGAAATATTACACCAAAACTACAGTTACAGTGCATCCAGTATGAAGGGAAAGTGCAGGGGCATCTCTAGTGTGTCCAGGGGAACTGCCAGGAGAGATCTGGGGAACATCCTTAGATTGTAGGCCATTGCAATACATCACTAGTACTTCACTAAATGCCCCCCACGTGACCGGCCCTCCCTGTCACTGTATATCCCATGTTTAACTATTGCTCCATACAAGTTCCTTCCTGTCACCAATAAGTGCAGAGGTTGCAGTTTAATTATGTAACTTTACCCCCTCCATCCATCCTGGTGCAGAGATTTGCTTTTGCTTCTACAGGGATTTGCCGTTTTTCTTTCATCTTCAATGTTTGTGTTGAGAATTCATAAAGAGACTGTGACCTTGACCCCGGGCGTTACCAGCAGGGGGTTCAACTGAACCCAGACACCAACTTCTCAATTAAGTTCAGTGTCTGGTCCTCTGGACCTAAACTTTGTGGCTCAGGTCTAACACCATTTAGTCAATTCTGAAATTGTGCATAAGGGCCTTTCCTTAGGTACCATAGAAAAAGTACTATACATAGAAAGCATCCCCGCACTAAGCTCCTACCATCCATCCGTACATAGGACCCCGCACTAAGCTCCTATCATCCATCTGTACATAGGACCCCGCACTCAGCTCCTACCATCCATCCGTACATAGGACCCCAGCACTCAGCTCCTATCATCCATCCGTACATAGGACCCCGCACTCAGCTCCTACCATCCATCCGTACATAGGACCCCGCACTAAGCTCCTATCATCCATCTGTACATAGGACCCCGCACTCAGCTCCTACCATCCATCCGTACATAGGACCCCAGCACTCAGCTCCTATCATCCATCCGTACATAGGACCCCGCACTCAGCTCCTACCATCCATCCGTACATAGGACCCCGCACTAAGCTCCTATCATCCATCTGTACATAGGACCCCGCACTCAGCTCCTACCATCCATTCGTACATAGGACCCCAGCATTCAGCTCCTATCATCCATCCGTACATAGGACCCCACACTCAGCTCCTACCATCCATCCGTACATAGGACCCCAGCACTCAGCTCCTACCATCCATCCGTACATAGGACCCCAGCACTCAGCTCCTACCATCCATCCGTACATAGGACCCCAGCACTCAGCTCCTACCATCCATCCGTACATAGGACCCCAGCACTCAGCTCCTACCATCCATCCGTACATAGGACCCCAGCACTCAGCTCCTACCATCCATCCGTACATAGGACCCCAGCACTCCACTCCTACCATCCATACATAGGGCCCCAGCACTCCACTCCTACCATCCATACATAGGGCCCCAGCGCTCCACTCCTACCATACATACATAGGATCCCAGCACTCCACTCCAACCATCCATACATAGGATCCCAGCACTCAGCTCCTACCATCCATCCGTACATAGAACCCCAGCACTCCACTCCTACCATCCATACATAGGGCCCCAGCACTCCACTCCTACCATACATACATAGGATCCCAGCACTCAGCTCCTACCATACATAGGACCCCAGCACTCCTACCATCCATACATAGGGCCCCAGTACTCCACTCCTACCATCCATACATAGGGCCCCAGCACTCCACTCCTACCATCCATACATAGGATCCCAGCACTCCACTCCTACCATACATACATAGGACCCCAGCACTCAGCTCCTACCATCCATACATAGGACCCCAGCACTCAGCTCCTTCCATCCATACATAGGATCCCAGCACTCAGCTCCTTCCATCCATACATAGGATCCCAGCACTCAGCTCCTTCCATCCATACATAGGATCCCAGCACTCCACTCCTTCCATCCATACATAGGATCCCAGCACTCCACTCCTTCCATCCATACATAGGATCCCAGCACTCCGCTCCTTCCATCCATACATAGGATCCCAGCACTCCGCTCCTGCCATCCATACATAGGACCCCAGCACTCAGCTCCTACCATCCATACATAGGATCCCAGCACTCAGCTCCTTCCATCCATACATAGGATCCCAGCACTCAGCTCCTACCATCCATACATAGGATCCCAGCACTCAGCTCCTACCATCCATACATAGGATCCCAGCACTCAGCTCCTTCCATCCATACATAGGATCCCAGCACTCCGCTCCTTCCATCCATACATAGGATCCCAGCACTCCGCTCCTGCCATCCATACATAGGACCCCAGCACTCCGCTCCTGCCATCCATACATAGGACCCCAGCACTCAGCTCCTACCATCCATACATAGGATCCCAGCACTCAGCTCCTTCCATCCATACATAGGATCCCAGCACTCAGCTCCTACCATCCATACATAGGATCCCAGCACTCAGCTCCTACCATCCATACATAGGATCCCAGCACTCAGCTCCTTCCATCCATACATAGGATCCCAGCACTCCGCTCCTTCCATCCATACATAGGATCCCAGCACTCCGCTCCTGCCATCCATACATAGGACCCCAGCACTCCGCTCCTGCCATCCATACATAGGACCCCAGCACTCAGCTCCTACCATCCATACATAGGATCCCAGCACTCAGCTCCTTCCATCCATACATAGGATCCCAGCACTCAGCTCCTACCATCCATACATAGGATCCCAGCACTCCGCTCCTGCCATCCATACATAGGATCCCAGCACTCCGCTCCTGCCATCCATACATAGGACCCCAGCACTCCGCTCCTCCATCCATACATAGGATCCCAGCACTCAGCTCCTACCATCCATACATACATAGGATCCCAGCACTCAGCTCCTTCCATCCATACATAGGATCCCAGCACTCAGCTCCTACCATCCATACATACATACATAGGATCCCAGCACTCAGCTCCTTCCATCCATACATACATACATAGGATCCTCACACTCAGCTCCTTCCATCCATACATAGGATCCCTGCACTCAGCTCCTGCCATCCATACATAGGATCCCAGCACTCAGCTCCTACCATCCATACATAGGACCCCAGCACTCCGCTCCAACCATCCATACATACATAGGACCCCAGCACTCCGCTCCTGCCATCCATACATAGGATCCCAGCACTCAGCTCCTACCATCCATACATAGGATCCCAGCACTCAGCTCCTACCATCAATCCATACATAGGACCCCAGCACTCAGCTCCTACCATCCATACATACATAGGATCCCAGCACTCAGCTCCTTCCATCCATACATAGGATCCCAGCACTCAGCTCCTTCCATCCATACATAGGACCCCAGCACTCCACTCCTACCATCCATACATAGGATCCCAGCACTCAGCTCCAACCAACCATCCATACATACATAGTACCCCAGCACTCAGCTCCAACCATGCATACATACATAGGACCCCATCACTCCGCTCCTGCCATCCATACATAGCATCCCAGCACTCAGCTCCAACCGTCCATACATAGGATCCCAGCACTCAGCTCCTACCATCCATACATAGGATCCCTGCACTCAGCTCCTACCATCCATACATAGGATCCCAGCACTCAGCTCCTACCATCCATCCATACATACATAGGACCCCAACACTCCGCTCCTACCATACATACATAGGATCCCTGCACTCAGCTCCTGCCATACATAGGATCCCAGCACTCCGCTCCTGCCATCCATACATACATACATACATAGGATCCTCACACTCCACTCCTACCATACATACATAGGACCCCAGCACTCAGCTCCTACCATCCATACATAGGACCCCAGCACTCAGCTCCTTCCATCCATACATAGGATCCCAGCACTCAGCTCCTTCCATCCATACATAGGATCCCAGCACTCAGCTCCTTCCATCCATACATAGGATCCCAGCACTCCACTCCTTCCATCCATACATAGGATCCCAGCACTCCACTCCTTCCATCCATACATAGGATCCCAGCACTCCGCTCCTTCCATCCATACATAGGATCCCAGCACTCCGCTCCTGCCATCCATACATAGGACCCCAGCACTCAGCTCCTACCATCCATACATAGGATCCCAGCACTCAGCTCCTTCCATCCATACATAGGATCCCAGCACTCAGCTCCTACCATCCATACATAGGATCCCAGCACTCAGCTCCTACCATCCATACATAGGATCCCAGCACTCAGCTCCTTCCATCCATACATAGGATCCCAGCACTCCGCTCCTTCCATCCATACATAGGATCCCAGCACTCCGCTCCTGCCATCCATACATAGGACCCCAGCACTCCGCTCCTGCCATCCATACATAGGACCCCAGCACTCAGCTCCTACCATCCATACATAGGATCCCAGCACTCAGCTCCTTCCATCCATACATAGGATCCCAGCACTCAGCTCCTACCATCCATACATAGGATCCCAGCACTCAGCTCCTACCATCCATACATAGGATCCCAGCACTCAGCTCCTTCCATCCATACATAGGATCCCAGCACTCCGCTCCTTCCATCCATACATAGGATCCCAGCACTCCGCTCCTGCCATCCATACATAGGACCCCAGCACTCCGCTCCTGCCATCCATACATAGGACCCCAGCACTCAGCTCCTACCATACATACATAGGACCCCAGCACTCAGCTCCTACCATCCATACATAGGACCCCAGCACTCAGCTCCTTCCATCCATACATAGGATCCCAGCACTCAGCTCCTTCCATCCATACATAGGATCCCAGCACTCAGCTCCTTCCATCCATACATAGGATCCCAGCACTCCACTCCTTCCATCCATACATAGGATCCCAGCACTCCACTCCTTCCATCCATACATAGGATCCCAGCACTCCGCTCCTTCCATCCATACATAGGATCCCAGCACTCCGCTCCTGCCATCCATACATAGGACCCCAGCACTCAGCTCCTACCATCCATACATAGGATCCCAGCACTCAGCTCCTTCCATCCATACATAGGATCCCAGCACTCAGCTCCTACCATCCATACATAGGATCCCAGCACTCAGCTCCTACCATCCATACATAGGATCCCAGCACTCAGCTCCTTCCATCCATACATAGGATCCCAGCACTCCGCTCCTTCCATCCATACATAGGATCCCAGCACTCCGCTCCTGCCATCCATACATAGGACCCCAGCACTCCGCTCCTGCCATCCATACATAGGACCCCAGCACTCAGCTCCTACCATCCATACATAGGATCCCAGCACTCAGCTCCTTCCATCCATACATAGGATCCCAGCACTCAGCTCCTACCATCCATACATAGGATCCCAGCACTCAGCTCCTTCCATCCATACATAGGATCCCAGCACTCCGCTCCTTCCATCCATACATAGGATCCCAGCACTCCGCTCCTGCCATCCATACATAGGACCCCAGCACTCCGCTCCTGCCATCCATACATAGGACCCCAGCACTCAGCTCCTACCATCCATACATAGGATCCCAGCACTCAGCTCCTTCCATCCATACATAGGATCCCAGCACTCAGCTCCTACCATCCATACATAGGATCCCAGCACTCCGCTCCTGCCATCCATACATAGGATCCCAGCACTCCGCTCCTGCCATCCATACATAGGACCCCAGCACTCCGCTCCTCCATCCATACATAGGATCCCAGCACTCAGCTCCTACCATCCATACATACATAGGATCCCAGCACTCAGCTCCTTCCATCCATACATAGGATCCCAGCACTCAGCTCCTACCATCCATACATACATACATAGGATCCCAGCACTCAGCTCCTTCCATCCATACATACATACATAGGATCCTCACACTCAGCTCCTTCCATCCATACATAGGATCCCTGCACTCAGCTCCTGCCATCCATACATAGGATCCCAGCACTCAGCTCCTACCATCCATACATAGGACCCCAGCACTCCGCTCCAACCATCCATACATACATAGGACCCCAGCACTCCGCTCCTGCCATCCATACATAGGATCCCAGCACTCAGCTCCTACCATCCATACATAGGATCCCAGCACTCAGCTCCTACCATCAATCCATACATAGGACCCCAGCACTCAGCTCCTACCATCCATACATACATAGGATCCCAGCACTCAGCTCCTTCCATCCATACATAGGATCCCAGCACTCAGCTCCTTCCATTCATACATAGGACCCCAGCACTCCACTCCTACCATCCATACATAGGATCCCAGCACTCAGCTCCAACCAACCATCCATACATACATAGTACCCCAGCACTCAGCTCCAACCATGCATACATACATAGGACCCCATCACTCCGCTCCTGCCATCCATACATAGCATCCCAGCACTCAGCTCCAACCGTCCATACATAGGATCCCAGCACTCAGCTCCTACCATCCATACATAGGATCCCTGCACTCAGCTCCTACCATCCATACATAGGATCCCAGCACTCAGCTCCTACCATCCATCCATACATACATAGGACCCCAACACTCCGCTCCTACCATACATACATAGGATCCCTGCACTCAGCTCCTGCCATACATAGGATCCCAGCACTCCGCTCCTGCCATCCATACATACATACATACATAGGATCCTCACACTCAGCTCCTTCCATCCATACATAGGATCCCTGCACTCAGCTCCTGCCATACATATAGAGGATACCCACTCTCAACACCTGAGCTCAGCTACCATTCATTCATAGGATCCTCACACTGAGATCCTACTGGGTACCCATGGGCCAGTGACGTGGCACAGATCTCAGGAGGTGAGGAACCCTCGGACGCAAGAAGAATGCTCATTAGCCCATTGTTCACAAAGGCAACCAGTGCTGTTCAAAAGAAATTATTAGCAGGTTCTATTTGCTTATAGTGATTGATTGATTGATTGATTGACAGGTCTTTATACAGGTAGTGCCCCCTACCCCTTATCCTATACTATTTCATATCTTACAATGCAATGTATCAGAATAGATACTCAAAGTAAGAAAACTAATAGATGGTATGAAATTATTGACAGTGTAAAGATACCCTATAGCAGTGATGGCAAACCTTTTAGAGACTGAGTGCCCAATCTACAACCGAGGCCCACTTATTTATTGCAACACAGGAATTTAATTTGTGATTTATACTCCCTTCTCTGTCACAGTTTTCATTGATACCAGCACCCTCAGGACATCAATAAAGCAGAAAGTAGTCCAAGGTACAGCTGTCACTTTAAAATAGCTCTGTGCACAGCAAGTCCTGGGCTGTCTGGGACTGCAGGAAGATACCTGGAGTCATCTCTGGTGATGGCCTGAGTGCCCACAGAAAGGGCTCTGAGTGCCACCTCTGGCACCAGTGCCATAGGTTAGCCATCACTGCCCTATAGCCAGGGCTGGCGCCAGCACCGGGCACACCTGGGCAAGTGTCAGGGCCCAGAGCTGCTGGGGGGGGCCCACATAAGGTTGTGCGTAAGGAATCCATGGGGGTGAGGAGGGCTGTATCTAATGAATCCATAGGATGTGAGGTGGGGCTTATATAAAATAACCATGAGGGGGAGAATATTTTAGGGAACAGGAGACTGAATGTTTAATGCCGCCACGTGAGTTCACTGCAAAGGGGCCGACTGAGGCTCTGTCTCCCAGGGGCCTCCTGAAACCTAGAGCCGACCCTGCCTATAGCCTCCTGCAGTGGCCAGTCATAGCACGTTCAGCTGGTAGCACTGAGGTTCTGCAATTAAGCTAGTTTTGTTATCTGTGCAGGCGATTTAGCAAGCACAAGGAAAAAGGTATCACACTGGTTCTTCTAAAATCACATTATTTTTTTCCCTGTGGTACTTCAGTTTTAACACATCATTTAATAAAAGTTATATTTTATTAGTGCAGTATATAGGGTTCAAGCTGCCCTGCAGTCCGAAGGTACAACTGTGTCCCCTATATACTGTACTGGATTTTCCCTTTTGAGGGATGTATATGTACACTCACCGGCCACTTTATTAGGTACACCATGCTAGTAACGGGTTGGACCCCCTTTTGCCTTCAGAACTGCCTCAATTCCTCGTGGCATAGATTGAACAAGGTGCGGAAAGCATTCCTCAGAGATTTTGGTCCATATTGACATGATGGCATCACACAGTTGCCGCAGATTTGTCGGCTGCAGATCCATGATGCGAATCTCTCGTTCCACCACATCCCAAAGATGCTCTATTGGATTGAGATCTGGTGACTGTGGAGGCCATTTGAGTACCATGAACTCATTGTCATGTTCAAGAAACCAGTCTGAGATGATTCCAGCTTTATGACATGGCGCATTATCCTGCTGAAATTAGCCGTCAAATGTTGGGTACATTGTGGTCTTAAAGGGATGGACATGGTCAGCAACAATACTCAGGTAGGCTGTGGCATTGCAACGATGCTCAATTGGTACCAAGGGGCCCAAAGAGTGCCAAGAAAATATTCCCCACACCATGACACCATCACCACCAGTCTGAACCGTTGATACAAGGCAGGATGGATCCATGCTTTCATGTTGTTGACGCCAAATTCTGACCCTACCATCCAAATGTCGCAGCAGAAATCGAGACTCATCAGACCAGGCAACGTTTTTTCAATCTTCTACTGTCCAATTTCGATGAGCTTGTGCAAATTGTAGCCTCAGTTTCCTGTTCTTAGCTGAAAGGAGTGGCAGCCGGTGTAGTCTTCTGCTGCTGTAGCCCATCTGCCTCAAAGTTCGACGTACTGTGCGTTCAGAGATGCTCTTCTGCCTACCTTGGTTGTAACGGGTGGCGATTTGAGTCACTGTTGCCTTTCTATCAGCTCGAACCAGTCTGCCCATTCTCCTATGACCTCTGGCATCAACAAGGCATTTCCGCCCACAGAACTGCCGCTCAATGGATGTTTTTTCTTTTTCGGACCATTCTCTGTAAACCCTAGAGATGGTTGTGCGTGAAAATCCCAGTAGATCAGCAGTTTCTGAAATACTCAGACCAGCCCTTCTGGCACCAACAACCATGCCACGTTCAAAGGCCTCAAATCACCTTTCTTCCCCATACTGATGCTCGGTTTGAACTGCAGGAGATTGTCTTGACCATGTGATTGGCTGATTAAAAATTAAGTGTTAATGAGAAGTTGGACAGGTGTACCTAATAAAGTGGCCGGTGAGTGTATAATATGTGTAATTACTTTTAATAAAGAAAATTAATTTTAGATAGAAAAAGTGTTTCTGCAGCTATGGTTCTTTTTGGTATTTTTTAATAACTAAAGGGTCCACTGTATCCTATAAGCCTTATTTTCTATAGGATGTACATAGTACTGCTACTCAGCCAATTTCACTAAATATGGATGAGCTGCAGTAACGGACATAGTCCATATACATTTCCAAAAAAAGATTGCAATCACAAATTCTTTGGTATTATTATCTTCATTTAATTTGTCTTCAATGGAAAAACCACAAAAATGATTGTCAAAAAGCCAAATTGGATATAATTCCACACCAAACATAAAAAAGGGGGTGGACAAAAGTATTGGAACTCTTTGAAAAATCATGTGATGCTTCTCTAATTTGTGTAATTAGCAGCACCTGTAACTTACCTGTGGCACCTAACAGGTGGGGGCAATAACTAAATCACACTTGCAGCCAGATGAAATGGATTCAAGTTGACTCAACCTCTGTCCTGTGTCCTTGTGTTACCACATTGGGCATGGAGAAAAGAAAGAAGACCAAAGAACTGTCTGAGGATTTGAGAATCAAAATTGTGAGGAATCATGAACAATCTCAAGGCTACAAATCTATCTCCAAAGACCTGAATGTTCCTGTGTCTACCGTGCGCAGTGTCATCAAGAAGCGTAAAGCCCATGGCACTGTAACCTCCCTAGATGTGGACGGAAAAGAAAAATTGATGAGAGATTTCAGGGCAAGATTGTGCGGATGGTGGATAAAGAACCTCGACTAACGTCCAAACAAGTTCCAGCTGCCCTGCAGTCCGAGGGTACAACAGTGTCAACCCCTACTATCCATAGGCATCTGAATGAAAAGGGACTGTATGGTGGGATACCCAGGAAGACCCCACTTCTTACACGGAAACATAAAAAAGCCAGGCTGGAGTTTGCCAAAACTTACCTGAGAAAGCTTAAAACATTTTTGGGAAAAGGCATCAACAAGTTTATAGGAGAAAAAAGAGTCCTTCAAAGAAAAGCACTCTCCCTACAGTCAAAAATGGCGGAAGTTCTCTGATGTTTTGGGGTTGCTTTGCTCCCTCTGGCACTGGACTGTGTGACCATGTGCATGGCATTATGAAGTATGAAGACTATCAACAAATTTTGCAGCATAATGTAATACATGCCACTATTTCAGAATCTACCCAAAAAAAAAACTCTCTCTCTTTTCAATTACCTGGACAATCCCTTTAAAGTTTCAGAGTGTGATCTACTTTCCTTTCCTTAGTAATCGTTTTACAGCTGTTTAGCTGGAAGTGTCCATAGATTTTATATGGCCCTGCGGAGCAGTAAAGAGATGCTGCTGTTTGTACAGCTGGAACCTATAGGCCGCTATGGTCGGGCAATGAAGTGCTTGGATTTCTGTATATTTTGTCTTCACTTTGCCCTGTCATGAAACATAAGAGGCTATATGTTCACATAAATAGTCGTTTTATCACATTAGTATGCGCACATTGTGTTGGCCGGTGTGGTATGAATGTCTGAGGCTATGGTAATGCCAGTAATCGACAAACCTAATAAAGCACGTTCATAAGTGTGCCGACCCCCGCAGCCCCCTGGTCCAGGTATGAATTTATGTTTGTGGACTGGAAGGTCTCCATCTATCCCACTTTTTTCTTTGTATACATTGCACACCAGTCTTACAGATGTACGTTGTGACGGCACAAACAAACTATTATTTATCTAAGACCAGTTTTGATACTCAGTATCCAAAATTTGTTGATAGATGCCAAACAGATTGAAACTTCAGGATTGCCGACATAGTTGGGGTTACCTTTGGGAGCCAGCCTGCCAGTTCTGAAAACTCTTCTGTATTCTCATCTGAAAGATTTTTCTGTTCTTAATCCGTACATTTTTTTTGGATACATTACATACATTTTTCCTAGATTAACCACTGTAGGTAGCATGAATTGCAGCCTTGTTATAGAAAGACTGTGGATATTCTGTATGCCACTAGAGGGCAGTGTGGATTCTTTTTAGTTGCCTTACTATACATTTATTTTAACATTTTTATCTTAATAAGACATCAGGGCCTGGCGCCAGCACTGGGCATACCTGGGCAAGTGCTGGGGCCCAGAGCTGCTGGGGGGGGGGCCCACAGAAGGAATCCATGGGAGTGAGGGGGGCTATATCTAATGAATCCATAGGGGGTGAAGGGGGCTGTATATAAAATAACCATGAGGGGGCTGTTTGGGATGATAAACTAGGGAATATGTTAGGGAATAGACTGTTTTAGTTTCTGAATTTTTAATGCTGCCACATGATTTTACTGTAAAGGGGCCCACTAAGGCTCTGTCGCCCAGGGGCCTACTGAAACTTGGAGCCGACCCTGTAAGACACCATGGACAGTGTATACTGATGATCTATGCTCTTGCCCCAATACATCCTGAAATCCCATACTATCCAAATCACAGAAGAACCCAAGTAAAAATCTTCTGTATAAATTGTTACATTAGTCTGTTGCCCTATTTTTAATAAGCATCACTTGTCAAGTGGCATCTTAATTGTTCGAAAAAGTTGATTAGTCAGAACCATGGCCAATCCCTTCAATTTTCTCCTGCTGAATGTCAATTTTACTGGATTACTGGCACATGAACTTTTACTATTGACGTGCACAAAAGATGCACAATACAAGTCTATGGGGACGCATCAAAAACACATTGGGGGTCATTTATTATGGCCCTTTGAATGGAAAAAGGCAGTGTTTTTTTTTCTTGTTTTCCTCTCTGCGCTGCTTGCACCTGAATTTATTAATTGTTGGTGCCTTAATATTGGTGTTTTCCAAAACTCTTGACTAAACCTTTCAGTCTGTGCGCCAATTCATTAGTCCCTGAAAATCACTGTAAAAATGGATAAAACTCTTCCAGGAGACTGGAAAATCGTCTGTTCTTTACTGACCAAGCTCTGATGATTTCTGCCGCGCTGTGTGAAAGGGATTTCAGTATGGGAGGTTCCTGAATCTGGTGTCTCCCCCTAGTTGTTACACTGGACAAGACAAGGATACTCCAATTATGTAAAATAAAGTCAAGAAGAGTTAAGTCCAATAATATAGATTTTTTTTATCTAAAAACTGCAACTCTCGCTCCTCTTTTTAGGGGGGAAAGTTTTCATATATTTTATCTGCTACAGGGAATTGTTTCTTCTCCTTATGCCACCTCTTTTTGGCTTATTTTAGACCAAATTATGCCGATTTAGGAGAATTTAATACTTGTCAAGTGAGTCATAGCTCCAGGAGGGACCTCTTTTATGTTTTTACTGCCCCCCTGATTGCTCACAGGAACCTGTCACTACTGCTAAAGAGCAGGAGAACCTGAGAAGATTGAAGTTTATTTTTGTAATGTAAATGTAATGTTAGTGAAAAAATCTGCTCATTCTAGGTTTAGGAGTCTAGTGAACAGTCCTACTCAGTGACTGATGTAGTTATATGAATATTTCTATAGGTAAAGCTGACCCCACCCACTGCACTCTCCAGCCCAGAATGAGCAGAGGTCTGGATGAATACATTAGTAGTTATACTAAGTAATTTGTGGGGATAGGCAGGGTTTGGATCACTTTGGCCTTAAAGGGGCCCCCACCAAATGTGGGTGAATCAGGCATTTGCATGACCGCCCAAACCACCCACGGTATATTGGGGTCCAGCTCTATGGTCTGGTACCCCCTAGACTTCAGTCTATGGCAGAGCAGCCCTCGCTATGTCATAGACCATCGGGGGTGTACTTACTGGGTTGCTGTATATATTACAGGCAGTCCCCAGGTTACATACAAGATAGGGTCTGTAGGTTTGTTCTAAAGTTGAATTTGTATGTAAGTCAGAACTGTATATTTTATCATTGTAATCCCAGCCAGAACTTTTTGGTCTCTGTGACAATTTGATTTAAAAAATGTTGGGTTGTCATAAGAATCAATATTAACAATAAAGCTTCATTACAGACACATTTGATAACTGTTTCAGCTGTTTATTGTAGCCTAGGACTAAAGTACAATAAATTACCAATATCCAGAGGTCCGTTTGTAACTATGGGTCGTATGTAAGTCGAGTGTTCTTAAGTAGGGGACTGCCTGTAATTGCTGGGGAGCTGTATATAGTGATTACTGGGTGGCTGTATATATATTTATTGCTGGGGGGGCTGTATATAGTAATTAATGGGGGCTGTATATAGTTATTTCTGGTGAAGCTGTAAATAGTGATTGCTGTTCCCTGTCTGGACTACATTCAATGGGGGCCCCCACCAACCTTAATCTGGCCCTGGGGATAGGTATCATTGAGGAATCCACTTTTACAGTCCATCATTACTGGAGTGTACTATATAGACCACTATTGATCCATTTAGAATTTGGGATAAAAAGAACATACGAATAATGAATCTTGAAAGACCAGCATTCACTTAGGTCTCATTCATATGGACGTACCAGTGTTGTTTCTGCACGGATGTTGTCCATCTTGTATCCACATCTGTCAATTTTTAATCTTCACCCACAGTTAGCACCCCTAGGAAGGTTATTGACTACAATGGAGGTCTGTGGTCCACATGCGAGAAAAAATCTGCAATTTTATTTCACGTCATTGAAAAACAACATACAAGTGAATCGACATCTCAGAAACAATAAAACAAGTTGGCAACTTTGAAAACACCTAAATGCCAAAAGGGTGGCATTTTGGAAAGCTCCACCTCTGTATAGTCGTCAGATTTTACTACACACATGCAGATCTGCTGGCTAATATTTCATGTTTTGACTGTCACATTCTTCCCAGAGCTTCTGTGCTTCTAGAAATCTGCCCCAGATCTGCAATGTCCAATCCATGTTGTTCTTCAGTCCATTACTGTTGGAGCTGCTGATCTGTGTGACACCTTCAGAGGTTAAGCATATAGACAAGCCAAGTCTGAACAAAGGCAGAGAAGTCCCAGAGGAGCAGAGACAAAACAAAGCTTCTCTGTGCTACTGAATGGTCTTTTTTGTTTTCAGATCTCTGTGAAATTACAGAACAAGATTCCTGACGTTGCCCTTTAATTACACGAAGCTGCCGGCGGTTGTCGCAGAATAAGCAGATCTGATGGTGATCCGGAAGTCTACGGCTTAGGGCAGCATTTGCATTTTATATATTTGAACTTCTATAGTTTGATGGGATATTTTATAATATATTTATGACAATTTTATGATTTATATAAATTGGTCTATTTCACTCTAAGACTAAAACAACACATGTATTGTTAGAGATGTAGTGTTGTACACACTGTATACTAGTCTAATATACATAATTACATAGACTGAATTTCAAATTACCTGTTTTACTATAACATAGTACTAAATGCGGGGTTAGTAGATATGTCTATTGCTGTGCATATCCACACAATATTCCATAAGTGCCATATGTGATGTAGGTGCCAAGTTCAGTACATGGTACCAATCCCACAATCTTAAGAACTCCTTCCTGACCCTATGTCACAGAAAGGCCGGCTGCACCCAAACTTGCGTCATACAGAAATATGATGTAAGGACTCCCTGTCTTCCAGCCTAACAGCAGTACAGGTATTGTAACTGTTTCTGCCTATATTTCTACATGATGGAAGGATTCCCATCCACTGCACGATTAGGGGCATTTCCAACAGTTTTTTGTTGCTTTTTTTCCTTGCTCATGTGCGTTATTTGTGGTGTCAGTATCACAATATTTGTCTTTTTCCTACACTCACCCCTTATTTTTTTGAGGGGGGAGGGGGACACACAATTTGAGCTTTGTAATCCCAACACATTTCCTGCACTTTTAGTTTCCTGACACTCTTTTTGGTGCACACTTAGAACTGCAAAAACTGGTCTACAGAGACCTATTTCACCTTCATGTAATAGTTAGTTAGTTCAGACCATTTTGGGTCGTGCGACAATTTGTTGTGCCATGATTGTATCCAGCCAGCCGAAGGGCAATTTTAGACTACCATGTCCATTTTTAAAATCACAAATAGCATGCAGACATGAAAAACACTGACTGGCTGATCTGTTACTGAGAGGTTTCTGTGCATTTATCATTCTCTTTCGTGGCTTCATTTGGGAATTCTAAACAAATCCAAACTGAAATTCCTAGATGGAAATTCCTCTTCAATGGTAGCACATGCAAACTATATGCAAAAATATCTTACCCTGAATAGAGTGTGCTATACTTGTGCCCATACTCAAACCAAAATTTTGTGGAGACCTAAAGGTCCCTTCTTTCCATGTATGGCAGACAGTACTAGAATGATGCATCCCTGTTGAAGCATTGGAGTCCAAGAGACTCAGGGCAGCTTTGCTGCAGCTTGTGATATTCCATCCAGTAAAGGGTTAAGTAGAGCCCTGAGCACTCACCTGCTTCTGGTTTAAAGCTCACGTGTTTCTTGGGTAACAGTTTTCCATAAACTACTTACACAGAAAGAAACAAAGGTTAATTCTTATGAACAAGAGGGACCTTTTATTAACAGAGCTGATTTATAAGGAGCTTGGGTTTGACTATTAACATGTGAATGGAGGTCTAGTAAGAGTAAGGCGTCCGCCATTGTCCACCACTTAAGGGCAACCTAGCTAAGCTATGAGATATCCAGTTACATCACAGAAATAAATTATGCATGTAACTTTTCATGGACATTCGGATACAATTACAGAAATTAGACCAATTAAATAAGTACTGCATATTTTGTTTGAGGAAGACACTATGGTCATAAAACCTCCATATTATACAAGACTTTTAATAAGGCTACCCGCACACGAATGAGACAATTCTTAGGCCGCGGTCACACCTCCCGCTAGGCGTCCGTCATAACGCGACGCTAGCGCACAGTGGGAGGTCCTCGGCCCGAACGCACATGCGTTTCCGGGGAAACGCATGCGATTGATAAGCCGATCGCATGTGTTTCTCTGGAAACGCATGTGCGTTCGGGCCGAGGACCGCCCCCTGTGCGCTAGCGTCGCGTTAGGAACGGACGCCTAGCGCTACATGTGACCGCGGCCTTAGGGTGCGGTCAGACGTTGCAGTTAAAACTGCATCTCAATTAGTTTTGGGTTGGTTTTAGGTGGTATTACTTATTTTAACAAGTTAAAGACATCAAATCAACAGGTGAATGGCATTAGTGGAACAGCTTTCTCCTTCAAAATCAAATTCACCCATTCAGCTCATGTCTTTCACCTGTGAAATTGACAAAACTGCACCTAAAACCATCTCAAAACTAATTGCGATGCAGTTTTAACTGCAACGTGTGACTGTACCCTCAGCCTTGAAAAAAATGATACCTCTCTGTTGGTATGTGTTGTATCTGCTCGTACCTATGAAAACTAAAACCTGGTCCACAAAAAACAACCCCTCAGTTTTCTATTAAAGAAAAACCTTTAAAAGTTATTATTTTCAGAAAGCGCTTACATAAAAATATACCGTATATTCCGGCGTATAAGACGACCTGGTGTATAAGACGACCCCCCTACTTTCCTGTTTAAAATATAAGTTTAAGTTTAAGATATATTCGCCGTATAAGACTACCCCTTTTCCAACGCATACAAAACACCAGTAAAAATTAAAAAAAAAAACAGATTTGAATTTAACATGGTGCTTTTTTTTAATTTAAATTCTTATGACATGCAGGTATATAGCAGGAAAACTGTCGCTCATAAACATAAGGCATACAACAACAACATTACCATTACAGCACAGCCCCCAGTAGTATACAGCACAGCCCCCAGTAGTATACAGCACAGCCCCCAGTAGTATACAGCACTGCCCCCAGTAGTATACAGCACAGCCCCCAGTAGTATACAGCACTGCCCCCAGTAGTATACAGCACTGCCCCCAGTAGTATACAGCACAGCCCCCAGTAGTATACAGCACAGCCCCCAGTAGTATACAGCACTGCCCCCAGTAGTATACAGCACAGCCCCCAGTAGTATACAGCACTGCCCCCAGTAGTATACAGCACAGCCCCCAGTAGTATACAGCACAGCCCCCAGTAGTATACAACACAGCCCCCAGTAGTATACAGCACAGCCCCCAGTAGTATACAGCACAGCCCCCAGTAGTATACAACACAGCCCCCAGTAGTATACAGCACAGCCCCCAGTAGTATACAGCACAGCCCCCAGTAGTATACAGCACAGGCCAGCCCCCAGTAGTATACAGCACAGGCCAGCCCCCAGTAGTATACAGCACAGCCCCCAGGAGTATACAGCACAGCCCCCAGTAGTATACAGCACAGCCCAGCCCAGCATTAAAAAAAAATAAACTTATATACTCACCCTCCGGTGGTCCCGATGTGCTGCGCTGCTCCCCCGATGTCCGCGCCGTCCGCGCCGGGGAAAGACATGGCGGCGCCCAGCAGAAGAAAGAAGACGGCGCGGAAGACTGAAGACGAGCCGCGCAGACATCGGGGCCAGAATCGAGGGTGAGTAGACATCGAGGGTGAGTATGCGCCGCTATCGCTGTGAAAACACCCGCGATCGGTGCTAGCAATATGCAGCAAAGACTTACCGGCTATGGAGAGGGCTCAGCCCGTGAGCCCTCTCCATGCACCGGGACCCGACCGCCGCCGTGAATACACGGCGGGCGGGCGGGATTACCGGCGTATAAGACGACCCCAGACTAGACAGAAGATTTTTCTGTCTTCAAAAGTCGTCTTATACGCCTGTATATACGGTATATTTTATATATTCTACAAAAGTAATGAAAGTTTAAAAAATGAATAATAATAATATCACTGTGATTATACTGATCAACATAATAAAGGAAATGAATTATTTATGCCAGTGCTAAATGACCAGTAGTGCATTATAATATAGGCGGTTTGGGTGATAGCCCAAGAGACTGAGAAGGACCTTCACCCATGAAATTTTCGAACATCTGTTCCTACTCTTAATACACATGTACACAAGAGCCATTTCAGGACCTTTGAAGGTCCTGAAACCGCAGATTGAAACCAGACAGACGGAGAGTATCCTCCATTCCCCAAGAATCTGATTCTAGTACCATATGTAGGAAGTGATTCCAGACTTGTAGGGGCTATAACATTCATACAGCCCAGGACCCATGGCAGTCTTAATCCCCCCTGTGAATGAGGTACATTTTAAGATAAAAGTTAATCAATAACTTGTATTTTTCCCCAAATATTGACAGTGCTTTTACAATATACTCTACAAAAACAAGTCTTCTTATCAGTAGACAAATTATATAAACCTTCCAGAATTTTGAGACGAAGTCCAAAATAGGCAGCATCTTGTAATGTTGATAATAATTATGGTTATGGAGTTGGCCCAAGTTTATAATTTACCAAATATCCAGAGAGTCAGTGATAATTGTCAGATTAGGGACAATTATAACTGATAAGCCTTCCTAATGGAATGGCAGACCCTCCACTCATCTCTATGGAACTGATGAATGCTGCTTATCTTCAGTATTCACAGAGAGTTGACCCAACTGGTGATTGGACCCACATTAATAAGATACTTATCACTTATTCTATACTTCGTATTTTGTCCAGAGGGGAAAAAGTTCTGTAAGGTCCACCATCTCCATTCCTTCGATCGCTGCATCACCGCTGGTCTTTAGTTTCCAGCTCAACTGAATCATCCCCTCATGTCATTACCGGTTGAGGGAGGACAGGACGGGATTATTGTGGGGCGACCCCTAATAACTATAAAGTCTAAATATTCTTCTATGCATCTCCACCACATACTCTTTTCAGAGTTGTCCTATTAGAAGCACTTGCTAATAATTTATTTCCCATCATTTACATAATAACATTCACAAAGACCGTAGTTATTGCATCCTAAATTTTCTTTTCTCAGGAATACATGGAAATCGTGGTCCAATTACTCCATTTCTCAGAGGTGAGACCTGGACTCATCCTGTCAATTTCCCTTTCATAATTGTGCTGGTAAATGAGTCAGAACAATGGATTTCAGACACATCGGAATTCCAAGTCTTGTTTGTAAATGAATCACACAAGTAAAGCCCAAAAACAATAGAGGCAGTCAGGCCCGGACTACCCTACTTTCTCCTCCGGTACAATATACGCTTTGTTCCTCATAGGAAGGCAGGAAGCATGGCACAGATACGTTGTGTAACGCTTCTGGAAGTGGATGTTGTATTAATGTGTGTAGATGTCCAGGCTATGGATGAAAGAGTCTTATGTATATTTGTATACATCCTAACCCCATAGAAAATAATACAAAAATCATACAAAATGAGGCCTCATGCACAGAAATGTATTTTTGGCTTGGACTCTAGTCATTGTTTTAATGGACCCATATGTTTCAATAAGTTCATGCACAAGGCTGCGTTTTCTATGTGGTCCAGCCACAATTTATACAGCAGGTACCATTCCTGCCCATTTAGCAGCTCAGGCAGCCTTTACTATTGTCACCTGAGTGTGAGCAGACCTGTCATCAAGGCGATGACACATGGGCTGTAAACTATGTACCATGGATCCTTTGTTTATAGCCCGCCATTGCACAGGAAAATTAGGATCACCCTTCTACTACGCAGAATAGAAAGTTATAAAAACTCATAGAAGGGCATACATCAATTTTGGCGCAAGGTTCCTGTTTTTTTGTGCACGATTCATGGGAATCATTTACACTGGGATGTTAGATTGTTGTGTAAGGGGTTAATAAATTGGTGCACGACCAACAAGTTATAGAAATGTCTCCACATTCATGATGGTGCAATAGGACTCCGTAGACCAGCTTTCTGCAATTCTAAGGCTACATTCACACTGATATGTGCCCGCCGTTCAATCGGTGCACGGGAGAGGAGGAAGGGGTGAGCGCTGCTCTCCATAGAAAATAGTAGCCGCACACCCATTGATATGGCCAAAAATAGAACAGGCTCTGTCTTATTGCGGCTATGGTTCAGAACAGTGAGCGCTTGTGCGCCATAGTCTTCTTTGGAGGACATACTGCAACCTTGCGGCTTTACATATGTTCCCCCGGCGGTCGTGTAAATGAGCCCTAAGTGTGCACCAAAAACAGTGTCGGAAACTAGAAGCGCAGGAAAAGTCTTAGGATTTCAAAGCATGCGCCAAAATTGGGCACCCCAAAATAGAAAAGGCGCGAGTGTCAGAAAGGCACAACTATTGTGGCGCCCACACTTCATAATTAAGGCACAACAGGAGCAGCAAAAAGCCAATTTTCTGTAATGTCTTATTTTAATTGTATATGTACCCCATGATCTGTACATTGATGCGGAATATGGTGGCGCTATAAAAATAAAGCTTTACTATTATACAACCACTGCTTGTTGCTGCTGGTGACTGTGTGGCCCCCACTTAATACTTACCCCACTGATTTCTTTGATAAATAGATAGTCCTGCTCCTTCAGGCCAGAGTACGGCATTCAATTCTTGTCCTTGTTCTGCACGTTTTAACAGATAACAGCTACATTATAACGCTGGATAGTTGGCCTGAGAAGTCATGAGAAGATTTGGGTTGTTCGAGCTTTGTGCAATTGGTGGAAGAATTCCTAATCCCTTAGTGAGCTGTAAGAAACTTTTTAGGTTGTTATACAAGAGCGAATGACCTCATAGATTGGATTTGACACAAGTTCTCCTGGAATTGTCAAGAGATATTTGTAACTAGAATTTATTTTATAGCACCATTAACCTCCATAATGTGATACATATGCAGCATCTCAAAGTTCAGCTATAAGGATATGAAGTGTTAACACTGTATATGTAATAACACTCTATTGTATTGGTTTATACTGTATTTTACCATGTAACTGTGATCCAATTATAAGATCCAAGCCCTGCTACATTGAGAGTAAGATTCCTTAAACAAGTAAAATATGCTGAAATTTCTAGCAATAGAGAGTAATAGCCAAGGTTATAATAGGAACTGCCCCCCCCCCCCAATGAGGGTGTGTTGTGGGGGTCACTGGAGTTGGAGGCGTCATTGGGGGGCGGCAATCGGCAAAGACCTGAAGACCCAAGGCTGTCTCATTTTAACCCATTCGCACATTGTAATGAATGAGGAGGAAAATCCCCATATACTGCCATACTGTAGTATGGTAGTATATGGAAGGATCAATCAGACAACCTAGGGTTAAAGTACCCTAGGGTTTCAGAAAAATAGTTAAAAATAAAAATAAAAAAAGTTTAAAAACATTAAATTAAAAAAATCTAAAAATTTAAATCACCCCCCTTTCCATAGAACTGATATAAATGTAAATAAACTGTAAAAATCATAAACACATTAGGTATCGCCGTGTCTGAAAATGCCTGATCTATCAAAATATGATAACGGTTTTCCACTACATTTAACCCCGTAACGGAAAATAGCGCCCAAAGTCGAAAATGGCACTTTTTTTGCCATTTTGAAAAATGTTAAAAATCAAATGGTCAAATGGTAGCTTTGAAAACGTCGTCAAAAGTCGCAAAATATGACACCACCCACAGCTCCATACACCAAAGTATGAAAAAGTAATTAGCGCCAGAAGAGGGTAAAAAAAAAAACTTTGTACAGGAGGTTTTAATTCTTGTAAATGAATCGTACTGACCCAAAGAATAAAGGAGACATGTCATTTGGGGCGCACAGTGATATCCGTAAAATTCCACCCAACAAGAAAACGGTGCAAATGTGTTTTTTCGCCAATTTCACTGTATTTGGAATATTTTTCCTGCTTCCCAGTACACGGCATGGAATAGTAAATACCATCACTATAAAGTGCAATTTGGTATGCAGTAAACAAGCCTTCACAGATCTCTGTATATGGAAAAATAAAAAAAGTTATGTAAAAACTAAAAAGGGCCTCGGCGAGAAGTGGTTAATTTCCAGAATGGGCATAGGATTACTGAGAGCACACAGGCGAGTATTACACCAGTTAGCACAAGATTGTCAGCATTGGGGTGGCTTGTGGTCTAAAAAGTGCAAAAGACTGTACTTAACAAGTGAATGAGCCTTCATCTTATGAGCATTGGGTGGACCATATGGGTGTAGTGAGAAAAAAATGTTTTACTGTTATGGATGTCAGCCGTAATCATAGTATCAAAGTATATAAGGCTGGAAAAAGACGCAAGTCCATCAAGTCCAACCTTTAAGAATTAAATAAATGTTTTATCCCCATAACCCGTGATATTTTTTCTCTCCAGAAAGGCATCCAGGCCTCTCTTGAACATGTACATAGAGTCCGCCATAACAACCTCCTGCGGCAGAGAGTTCCACAGTCTCACTGCTCTTATAGTAAAGAACCTCTGTCTATGGTGATGGTAGAATCGCCTCTCCTCTAGGCGTAGAGGATGCCCCCTTGTCCTGGTCACAGGCCTAGGTATAAAAAGATCTTTGGAGAGATTCTTGTACTGTCCGTTCAGGTATTTGTACATTGTAATGAGGTCTCCCCTCAGTCGTCTTTTTTCTAAACTGAATAATCCCAAATTTTGTAATCTGTCATTGTATTCTAATCCCTCCATTCCCCTAATAATCTTGGTTGCTCTCCTCTGCACCTGTTCCAGCTCTACTATATCCTTTTTATACACTGGTGCCCAAAACTGTACACAATATTCCATGTATAGTGGCAAAAATATGTCTTTATCATGAGAATCTATTCCTCTCTTGATACTTCCCATAATTTTATTTGCTTTAGCAGCAGCCGGCTGGCTCTGGTCACTAAAATTAAGTTTACCATCCACCAATACCCCCAAGTCCGTTTCAGCTCCAGTTCTACCAAGAAATTGAAGGTTTAGAACATAATTATACTTTTTGTTTCCATGGCCCAAGTGCATAACTTTACATTTATCTACATTAAACCTCATCAATAGAGATGAGCGAACATACTCGTCCGAGCTTGATGCTCGTTCGAGCATTAGTGCACTCGAAACTGCTCGTTGCTCGGACGAATACTTCGCCCGCTCGAGAAAATGGCAGCTCCCGTTTTGCTTTTTGGCGGCCAGAAACAGAGCCAATCACAAGCCAGGAGACTCTGCACTCCACCCAGCATGACGTGGTACCCTTACACGTCGATAGCAGTGGTTGGCTGGCCAGATCAGGTGACCCTGGGATAGACTAGCCGCTGCCCGCGCTGCTCGGATCATTCTGTGTCTGGATGCCGCTAGGGAGAGAGCTGCTGCTGGTCAGGGAAAGCGTTAGGGTGTTCTATTAGAATAGTGTTAGGCAGGAGTGATTCTACAAGAACCCAACAGCCCTTCTTAGGGCTACAATAACGTTATACTTTTTTTTTTTTTGTTTGCTTGTGGCTGGGCTTGCTGGCACTAGTAGTGCAGCTAGTACCATATTGTGAGGAATTTGCAGGGGGACTTGCTACCGTTGTGTTTAGCTCTTAGTGACACACATATCCACCTCAAACACCAAAGTGGGAAAATTTATTAGGGGTTTGATTTCAATTAGGCACAGTCTGCCAATTACTTTTTATTTTACGTTTATTTTTTCATAACTCAGCGTCATCTCATCTGGCATAGCAGTGTGCTTTCATACTTGGCTAGAAAATAGCCATAGGAGAATCCAAACGGCTTACTTACGCCTACAATAGCGTTATATATATTTTATTTCTGGTTGATCTGCTGGTGGCTGTCCTTGCTGCAGTGCATCTACTAGCCAATTGTGAGGAATTTGGAGTGAGACTTGCGACCGATGTGTTTAGCACTTAGTGACGCACATATCCATCGCAAAGACCGAAGTGGGAAAATTTATTAGGGGTTGGATTTCAATTAGGCACAGTCTGGCAGTTTCTTTTTATTTTACGCTTATTTTTTCATAACTCAGCGTCATCTCATCAGTGTGCTTTCATACTTGGCTAGAAAATAGCCAAAGGAGAATCCAAACGGCTTACTTACGCCTACAATAGCGTTATATATATTTTATTTCTGGTTGATCTGCTGGTGGCTGTCCTTGCTGCAGTGCATCTACTAGCCAATTGTGAGGAATTTGGAGTGAGACTTGCGACCGCTGTGTTTAGCGCTTAGTGACGCACATATCCATCGCAAAGACCGAAGTGGGAAAATTTATTAGGGGTTGGATTTCAATTAGGCACAGTCTGGCAGTTTCTTTTTATTTTACGTTTATTTTTTCATAACTCAGCATCATCTCATCAGTGTGCTTTCATACTTGGCTAGAAAATAGCCAAAGGAGAATCCAAACGGCTTACTTACGCCTACAATAGCGTGATATATATTTTATTTCTGGTTGATCTGCTGGTGGCTGTCCTTGCTGCAGTGCATCTACTAGCCAATTGTGAGGAATTTGGAGTGAGACTTGCGACCGCTGTGTTTAGCGCTTAGTGACGCACATATCCATCGCAAAGACCGAAGTGGGAAAATTTATTAGGGGTTGGATTTCAATTAGGCACAGTCTGGCAGTTTCTTTTTATTTTACGTTTATTTTTTCATAACTCAGCGTCATCTCATCAGTGTGCTTTCATACTTGGCTAGAAAATAGCCAAAGGAGAATCCAAACGGCTTACTTACGCCTACAATAGCGTGATATATATTTTATTTCTGGTTGATCTGCTGGTGGCTGTCCTTGCTGCAGTGCATCTACTAGCCAATTGTGAGGAATTTGGAGTGAGACTTGCGACCGCTGTGTTTAGCGCTTAGTGACGCACATATCCATCGCAAAGACCGAAGTGGGAAAATTTATTAGGGGTTGGATTTCAATTAGGCACAGTCTGGCAGTTTCTTTTTATTTTACGTTTATTTTTTCATAACTCAGCGTCATCTCATCAGTGTGCTTTCATACTTGGCTAGAAAATAGCCAAAGGAGAATCCAAACGGCTTACTTACGCCTACAATAGCGTGATATATATTTTATTTCTGGTTGATCTGCTGGTGGCTGTCCTTGCTGCAGTGCATCTACTAGCCAATTGTGAGGAATTTGGAGTGAGACTTGCGACCGCTGTGTTTAGCGCTTAGTGACGCACATATCCATCGCAAAGACCGAAGTGGGAAAATTTATTAGGGGTTGGATTTCAATTAGGCACAGTCTGGCAGTTTCTTTTTATTTTACGTTTATTTTTTCATAACTCAGCGTCATCTCATCAGTGTGCTTTCATACTTGGCTAGAAAATAGCCAAAGGAGAATCCAAACGGCTTACTTACCCTACAATAGCGTTATATATATTTTATTTCTGGTTGATCTGCTGGTGGCTGTCCTTGCTGCAGTGCATCTACTAGCCAATTGTGAGGAATTTGGAGTGAGACTTGCGACCGCTGTGTTTAGCGCTTAGTGACGCACATATCCATCGCAAAGACCGAAGTGGGAAAATTTATTAGGGGTTGGATTTCAATTAGGCACAGTCTGGCAGTTTCTTTTTATTTTACGTTTATTTTTTCATAACTCAGCGTCATCTCATCAGTGTGCTTTCATACTTGGCTAGAAAATAGCCAAAGGAGAATCCAAACGGCTTACTTACGCCTACAATAGCGTGATATATATTTTATTTCTGGTTGATCTGCTGGTGGCTGTCCTTGCTGCAGTGCATCTACTAGCCAATTGTGAGGAATTTGGAGTGAGACTTGCGACCGCTGTGTTTAGCGCTTAGTGACGCACATATCGATCACAAAGACCGAAGTGGGAAAATTTATTAGGGGTTGGATTTCAATTAGGCACAGTCTGGCAGTTTCTTTTTATTTTACGTTTATTTTTTCATAACTCAGCGTCATCTCATCAGTGTGCTTTCATACTTGGCTAGAAAATAGCCAAAGGAGAATCCAAACGGCTTACTTACCCTACAATAGCGTTATATATATTTTATTTCTGGTTGATCTGCTGGTGGCTGTCCTTGCTGCAGTGCATCTACTAGCCAATTGTGAGGAATTTGGAGTGAGACTTGCGACCGCTGTGTTTAGCGCTTAGTGACGCACATATCCATCGCAAAGACCGAAGTGGGAAAATTTATTAGGGGTTGGATTTCAATTAGGCACAGTCTGGCAGTTTCTTTTTATTTTACGTTTATTTTTTCATAACTCAGCGTCATCTCATCAGTGTGCTTTCATACTTGGCTAGAAAATAGCCAAAGGAGAATCCAAACGGCTTACTTACGCCTACAATAGCGTGATATATATTTTATTTCTGGTTGATCTGCTGGTGGCTGTCCTTGCTGCAG
This sequence comes from Engystomops pustulosus, assembly GCF_040894005.1. Classification (NCBI taxonomy): domain Eukaryota; kingdom Metazoa; phylum Chordata; class Amphibia; order Anura; family Leptodactylidae; genus Engystomops; species Engystomops pustulosus. Next base: position 166,971,054 of record NC_092414.1, read on the forward strand.
TGCATCTACTAGCCAATTGTGAGGAATTTGCAGTGAGACTTGCGACCGCTGTGTTTAGCGCTTAGTGACGCACATATCCATCGCAAAGGCCGAAGTGGGAAAATTTATAAGGGGTTGGATTTCAATTAGGCACAGTCTGGCAGTTTCTTTTTATTTTACGTTTATTTTTTCATAACTCAGCGTCATCTCATCAGTGTGCTTTCATACTTGGCTAGAAAATAGCCAAAGGAGAATCCAAACGGCTTACTTACGCCTACAATAGCGTGATATATATTTTATTTCTGGTTGATCTGCTGGTGGCTGTCCTTGCTGCAGTGCATCTACTGGCCAATTGTGAGGAATTTGGAGTGAGACTTGCGACCGCTGTGTTTAGCGCTTAGTGACGCACATATCCATCGCAAAGACCGAAGTGGGAAAATTAATTAGGGGTTGGATTTCAATTAGACACAGTCTGGCAGTTTCTTTTTATTTTACGTTTATTTTTTCATAACTCAGCGTCATCTCATCAGTGTGCTTTCATACTTGGCTAGAAAATAGCCAAAGGAGAATCCAAACGGCTTACTTACGCCTACAATAGCGTTATATATATTTTATTTCTGGTTGATCTGCTGGTGGCTGTCCTTGCTGCAGTGCATCTACTAGCCAATTGTGAGGAATTTGGAGTGAGACTTGCGACCACTGTGTTTAGCGCTTAGTGACGCACATATCCATCGCAAAGACCGAAGTGGGAAAATTTTTAGGGGTTGGATTTCAATTAGGCACAGTCTGGCAGTTTCTTTTTATTTTACGTTTATTTTTTCATAACTCAGCGTCATCTCATCAGTGTGCTTTCATACTTGGCTAGAAAATAGCCAAAGGAGAATCCAAACGGCTTACTTATGCCTACAATAGCGTTATATATATTTTATTTCTGGTTGATCTGCTGGTGGCTGTCCTTGCTGCAGTGCATCTACTAGCCAATTGTGAGGAATTTGGAGTGAGACTTGCGACCGCTGTGTTTAGCGCTTAGTGACGCACATATCCATCGCAAAGACCGAAGTGGGAAAATTTATTAGGGGTTGGATTTCAATTAGGCACAGTCTGCCATTTCCTTTTTATTTTACGTTTATTTTTTCATAACTCAGCGTCATCTCATCTGGCATAGCAGTGTGCTTTCATACTTGGCTAGAAAATAGCCATAGCAATAGGATAGCATCGTTTGGTTTTAAAAACTAAAAAACACAAAAAAAAACTAAAAAACACAAAAAAACACAAAAAAAAGGAAAAAAAAAATTAAAGTTATAACTTTCATTTTCAAAATGTTTAACCCGAGGGCTAGGGGTAGAGGACGAGGGCGGGGACGTGGGCGTCCAACTACTGCAGGGGTCAGAGGCCGTGGTCCTGGGCAGGGTGAGACACCACCTGCTTATGAGGGAGCAGGGGAACGCCGCAGAGCTACACTCCCTAGGTTCATGTCTGAAGTTACTGGGACTCGTGGTAGAGCACTGTTGAGGCCAGAACAGTGCGAACAGGTGATGTCGAGGATTGCCGACAATGCTTCAAGCAATTTGTCCACCAGTCAGTCTTCCACGCAGTCCACCCATGTCACCGAAATCGGCACTCCTCCAGCTCCTGCACCTCAGCCTCCTCCCCCCCAGTCTGCCCCCTCCCATGAAAATTTGGCATTTGAACCGGCATACTCTGAGGAACTTTTTTCTGGACCCTTCCCACAGTCACAAACCACTTGTCCGGTTGCTGCTGAGCAATTTTCCGATGCCCAGGTTTTCCACCAGTCGCAGTCTGTGGGTGATGATGACCTTCTTGACGTAGTGGAAGAAGTGTGTAAAGAGGTGTCCGACGATGAGGAGACACGGTTGTCAGACAGTGGTGAAGTTGTTGTCAGGGCAGGAAGTCCGAGGGGGGAGCAGACTGAGGGATCGGAGGATGATGAGGTGACAGACCCAAGCTGGGTTGAGAGGCCGGGTGAACACAGTGCTTCTGAGACGGAGGAGAGTCCTCGACCAGAACAGGTTGGAAGAGGCAGTGGTGGGGCCAGACGGAGAGGCAGGGCCAGAGCAGGTGCATCAGCACCAAATGTGTCACGTAGTGAAGCTCCCGTGGCGAGGGCTCCCGCGGCGAGGGCTAGATTTTCAGAAGTCTGGAGGTTCTTTAAGGAAACACCGGATGACCGACGGACTGTGGTGTGCAACCTTTGCCAAACCAGGATCAGCAGGGGTTCCACCACTACTAGCTTAACTACCACCAGTATGCGCAGGCATATGAATGCTAAACACCCCACTCAGTGGCACCAAGCCCGTTCACCTCCGGGCGTGCACACCACTGCTCCTTCCCCTGTGTCAGCTGATAGTCAGCCCCCTGCCCAGGACCCTGGCACAAAAACCCCATCGTCGCCTCCACGATCCTCCACAGTATCCACCAGCGTTCAGCTCTCCATACCCCAGACGCTGGAGCGGAAACGGAAATATAGTGCAACCCACCCGCACGCCCAAGCCCTTAATGTCCACATCTCCAGATTGCTTAGCCTGGAGATGCTGCCCTATAGGCTAGTAGAGACCGAGGCCTTTCGCAACCTCATGGCGGCGGCCGCCCCTCGGTATTCGGTCCCCAGCCGCCACTACTTTTCCCGATGTGCCGTCACAGCCCTGCACCAGCACGTGTCAGACAACATCATCCGTGCCCTGACCAACGCCGTTTCTGACAAGGTCCACCTGACCACGGACACGTGGACGAGTGCTGCCGGGCAGGGCCACTATATATCGCTGACGGCACATTGGGTTAACTTGGTGGAGGCTGGGACCGAGTCTGACCCTGCGGCTGGTCATATACTGCCGACGCCGAGGATTGCGGGGCCTACCTCGGTCCAGGTCTTTCAGGCCTACTATGCCTCCTCCTCCTCCCACCCCTCCTCCACCTCCTCCTCCGAACTACCATCCCTGGGCATGGCGCCATCAGTCGCTAGCTCTAGGCACAGCAGCAGTGCCGTCGCTAAGCGACAGCAGGCGGTGCTCAAACTGCTGAGCCTAGGCGATAAAAGGCACACCGCCCAAGAGCTATTACAGGGCATCACGGCGCAGACTGATCTGTGGCTGGCACCACTGAACCTGAAGCCAGGCATGGTTGTGTGTGACAACGGCCGTAACCTGGTGGCGGCTCTGCAACTCGGCAGACTGACACATGTGCCATGCCTGGCCCATGTGTTAAATCTGATAGTTCAGCGTTTCCTCAAGACATACCCCAATCTGTCTGATTTGCTCACGAAGGTGCGCCGCATCTGTGCGCATTTCAGGAAGTCCAGCACAGATGCTGCCACTCTCAGGGCAGCGCAGCGCCGCCTCTAACTGCCCGCTCACCGACTGTTGTGCGACGTGCCCACGAGGTGGAATTCAACATTAACCATGTTATCCAGAGTTTACCAGCAGCGCAGAGCGATTGTAGACTGCCAGATGTCAACTTCCACCAGAACTGGTAGTCAGGTCAGTCAGCTTCCTCAAGTCTACAATGAGGAGTGGACGTGGATGTCTGATATCTGTCAGGTGCTGAGTAACTTCGAGGAGTCAACACAGATGGTCAGTGGCGATGCCGCCATCATCAGCCTCACCATCCCGCTGCTTGGCCTGTTGAAAAACTCTCTGATCAGCATGAAGTCGGAAGCTTTGCGCTCGTCACAAGAGACGGGGGAAGAAGATTCCCTTGTTGATAGCCAAAGCACCCTTAGGTCTGTTTCTCAGCGCATATCGGGGGAGGTGGACGTGGAGGAGGATGAGGAGGAAGAGGAGGAGAATGTTGGCGAGACACAAGAGGGGACCATTGTTGAGTCCTTCACTGTTCAGCGTGTATGGGCAGAAGAAGAGGAGTTGGAGGAGTTGGAGGAGGAGGAAATGGACAGTCAGGCCAGTGAGGGGAGTGAATTCTTACGCGTTGGTACTCTGGCGCATATGGCAGATTTCATGCTAGGCTGCCTATCCCGTGACCCTCGCGTTCAAAGAATTTATTCCAGCACCGATTACTGGGTATTCACTCTCCTGGACCCACGGTACAAGCAAAATCTTTCCACTCTCATCCCTGGAGAGGAAAGGAGTGTGAGAATGCATGAATACCAGCAGGCCCTGGTGCACAAGCTGAAACACTATTTCCCTTCTGACAGTGCTAGCGGCACTCATCAGTGTGCTTTCATACTTGGCTAGAAAATAGCCAAAGGAGAATCCAAACGGCTTACTTATGCCTACAATAGCGTTATATATATTTTATTTCTGGTTGATCTGCTGGTGGCTGTCCTTGCTGCAGTGCATCTACTAGCCAATTGTGAGGAATTTGGAGTGAGACTTGCGACCGCTGTGTTTAGCGCTTAGTGACGCACATATCCATCGCAAAGACCGAAGTGGGAAAATTTATTAGGGGTTGGATTTCAATTAGGCACAGTCTGCCATTTCCTTTTTATTTTACGTTTATTTTTTCATAACTCAGCGTCATCTCATCTGGCATAGCAGTGTGCTTTCATACTTGGCTAGAAAATAGCCATAGCAATAGGATAGCATCGTTTGGTTTTAAAAACTAAAAAACACAAAAAAAAACTAAAAAACACAAAAAAACACAAAAAAAAGGAAAAAAAAAATTAAAGTTATAACTTTCATTTTCAAAATGTTTAACCCGAGGGCTAGGGGTAGAGGACGAGGGCGGGGACGTGGGCGTCCAACTACTGCAGGGGTCAGAGGCCGTGGTCCTGGGCGGGGTGAGACACCACCTGCTTATGAGGGAGCAGGGGAACGCCGCAGAGCTACACTCCCTAGGTTCATGTCTGAAGTTACTGGGACTCGTGGTAGAGCACTGTTGAGGCCAGAACAGTGCGAACAGGTGATGTCGTGGATTGCCGACAATGCTTCGAGCAATTTGTCCACCAGTCAGTCTTCCACGCAGTCCACCCATGTCACCGAAATCGGCACTCCTCCAGCTCCTGCACCTCAGCCTCCTCCCCCCCAGTCTGCCCCCTCCCATAAAAATTTGGCATTTGAACCGGCATACTCTGAGGAACTTTTTTCTGGACCCTTCCCACAGTCACAAACCACTTGTCCGGTTGCTGCTGAGCAATTTTCCGATGCCCAGGTTTTCCACCAGTCGCAGTCTGTGGGTGATGATGACCTTCTTGACGTAGTGGAAGAAGTGTGTAAAGAGGTGTCCGACGATGAGGAGACACGGTTGTCAGACAGTGGTGAAGTTGTTGTCAGGGCAGGAAGTCCGAGGGGGGAGCATACTGAGGGATCGGAGGATGATGAGGTGACAGACCCAAGCTGGGTTGAGAGGCCGGGTGAACACAGTGCTTCTGAGACGGAGGAGAGTCCTCGACCAGAACAGGTTGGAAGAGGCAGTGGTGGGGCCAGACGGAGAGGCAGGGCCAGAGCAGGTGCATCAGCGCCAAATGTGTCACGTAGTGAAGCTCCCGTGGCGAGGGCTCCCGCGGCTAGGGCTAGATTTTCAGAAGTCTGGAGGTTCTTTAAGGAAACACCGGATGACCGACGGACTGTGGTGTGCAACCTTTGCCAAACCAGGATCAGCAGGGGTTCCACCACTACTAGCTTAACTACCACCAGTATGCGCAGGCATATGAATGCTAAACACCCCACTCAGTGGCACCAAGCCCGTTCACCTCCGGGCGTGCACACCACTGCTCCTTCCCCTGTGTCAGCTGATAGTCAGCCCCCTGCCCAGGACCCTGGCACAAAAACCCCATCGTCGCCTCCACGATCCTCCACAGCATCCACCAGCGTTCAGCTCTCCATACCCCAGACGCTGGAGCGGAAACGGAAATATAGTGCAACCCACCCGCACGCCCAAGCCCTTAATGTCCACATCTCCAGATTGCTTAGCCTGGAGATGCTGCCCTATAGGCTAGTAGAGACCGAGGCCTTTCGCAACCTCATGGCGGCGGCCGCCCCTCGGTATTCGGTCCCCAGCCGCCACTACTTTTCCCGATGTGCCGTCCCAGCCCTGCACCAGCACGTGTCAGACAACATCATCCGTGCCCTGACCAACGCCGTTTCTGACAAGGTCCACCTGACCACGGACACGTGGACGAGTGCTGCCGGGCAGGGCCACTATATATCGCTGACGGCACATTGGGTTAACTTGGTGGAGGCTGGGACCGAGTCTGACCCTGCGGCTGGTCATATACTGCCGACGCCGAGGATTGCGGGGCCTACCTCGGTCCAGGTCTTTCAGGCCTACTATGCCTCCTCCTCCTCCCACCCCTCCTCCACCTCCTCCTCCGAACTACCATCCCTGGGCATGGCGCCATCAGTCGCTAGCTCTAGGCACAGCAGCAGTGCCGTCGCTAAGCGACAGCAGGCGGTGCTCAAACTGCTGAGCCTAGGCGATAAAAGGCACACCGCCCAAGAGCTATTACAGGGCATCACGGCGCAGACTGATCTGTGGCTGGCACCGCTGAACCTGAAGCCAGGCATGGTTGTGTGTGACAACGGCCGTAACCTGGTGGCGGCTCTGCAACTCGGCAGACTGACACATGTGCCATGCCTGGCCCATGTGTTAAATCTGATAGTTCAGCGTTTCCTCAAGACATACCCCAATCTGTCTGATTTGCTCACGAAGGTGCGCCGCATCTGTGCGCATTTCAGGAAGTCCAGCACAGATGCTGCCACTCTCAGGGCAGCGCAGCGCCGCCTCCAACTGCCCGCTCACCGACTGTTGTGCGACGTGCCCACGAGGTGGAATTCAACATTAACCATGTTATCCAGAGTTTACCAGCAGCGCAGAGCGATTGTAGACTGCCAGATGTCAACTTCCACCAGAACTGGTAGTCAGGTCAGTCAGCTTCCTCAAGTCTACAATGAGGAGTGGACGTGGATGTCTGATATCTGTCAGGTGCTGAGTAACTTTGAGGAGTCAACACAGATGGTCAGTGGCGATGCCGCCATCATCAGCCTCACCATCCCGCTGCTTGGCCTGTTGAAAAACTCTCTGATCAGCATGAAGTCGGAAGCTTTGCGCTCGTCACAAGAGACGGGGGAAGAAGATTCCCTTGTTGATAGCCAAAGCACCCTTAGGTCTGTTTCTCAGCGCATATCGGGGGAGGTGGACGTGGAGGAGGATGAGGAGGAAGAGGAGGAGAATGTTGGCGAGACACAAGAGGGGACCATTGTTGAGTCCTTCACTGTTCAGCGTGTATGGGCAGAAGAAGAGGAGTTGGAGGAGTTGGAGGAGGAGGAAATGGACAGTCAGGCCAGTGAGGGGAGTGAATTCTTACGCGTTGGTACTCTGGCGCATATGGCAGATTTCATGCTAGGTGACCCTCGCGTTCAAAGAATTTATTCCAGCACCGATTACTGGGTATTCACTCTCCTGGACCCACGGTACAAGCAAAATCTTTCCACTCTCATCCCTGGAGAGGAAAGGAGTGTGAGAATGCATGAATACCAGCAGGCCCTGGTGCACAAGCTGAAACACTATTTCCCTTCTGACAGTGCTAGCGGCACTCATCAGTGTGCTTTCATACTTGGCTAGAAAATAGCCAAAGGAGAATCCAAACGGCTTACTTATGCCTACAATAGCGTTATATATATTTTATTTCTGGTTGATCTGCTGGTGGCTGTCCTTGCTGCAGTGCATCTACTAGCCAATTGTGAGGAATTTGGAGTGAGACTTGCGACCGCTGTGTTTAGCGCTTAGTGACGCACATATCCATCGCAAAGACCGAAGTGGGAAAATTTATTAGGGGTTGGATTTCAATTAGGCACAGTCTGCCATTTCCTTTTTATTTTACGTTTATTTTTTCATAACTCAGCGTCATCTCATCTGGCATAGCAGTGTGCTTTCATACTTGGCTAGAAAATAGCCATAGCAATAGGATAGCATCGTTTGGTTTTAAAAACTAAAAAACACAAAAAAAAACTAAAAAACACAAAAAAACACAAAAAAAAGTTAAAAAAAAATTAAAGTTATAACTTTGGTTGCACAAGCTGAAACACTATTTCCCTTCTGACAGTGCTAGCGGCAGAGTGCGTAGTTCTGCGGGACAAGTAGCGAGGGAGAGTAGGCGAGCAGGCAGCTTGTCCAGCACTGGCAAGGGTACGCTTTACAAGGCTTTTGCCAGCTTTATGTCACCCCAGCAAGACACTGTCACCTGTCCCCAGTCTCGGCAAAGTAGGGCTGATCTTTACAGAAAGATGGTGAGGGAGTACGTAGCTGACCATACCATCGTCCTAAATGATCACACAGCTCCCTACAACTACTGGGTTTCAAAGCTGGACATGTGGCACGAACTGGCGCTGTACGCCTTGGAGGTTCTTGCCTGCCCTGCCGCTAGCGTGTTGTCCGAGCGGGTTTTCAGTGCAGCTGGTGGCATCATCACCGATAAGCGTACACGCCTGTCGACTGACAGCGCTGACAGGCTGATGCTTATTAAGATGAATAAAGCCTGGATTTCTCATAATTTCCAATCTCCACCAGGTGAAGGAAGCTCAACCTGAATAATTTATGCACTCCTCCTCCTCCTCATTTTCCTCCTTCTCCTCCTCTTTGTACACTAAAGCAGAGGAAACTGGCTATTTTTTTGACAGGGCCCACTGGCTCTAGCTATAGTACTTTATGCATTTAATTTTTCTGGAGGGCCACCTACCCGGTCCTCTGTTTTAAACAATTTTTGGGAGTGCCACATACAGGCACTCAATCTATTCAATTTTTCTGGAGGGCCACCTACCTGCTCCTCTGGTTTGAAAACTTTTTTGGACTGCCACATGCAGGCACTCAATCTATTTCATTTTTCTGGAGGGCCACCTACCTGCTCCTCTGGTTTGAAAACTTTTTTGGACTGCCACATACAGGCACTCAATCTATTTCATTTTTCTGGAGGGCCACCTACCTGCTCCTCTGGTTTGAAAACTTTTTTGGACTGCCACATACAGGCACTCAATCTATTTCATTTTTCTGGAGGGCCACCTACCTGCTCCTCTGGTTTGAAAACTTTTTTGGACTGCCACATACAGGCACTCAATCTATTTCATTTTTCTGGAGGGCCACCTACCTGCTCCTCTGGTTTGAAAACTTTTTTGGACTGCCACATACAGGCACTCAATCTATTTCATTTTTCTGGAGGGCCACCTACCTGCTCCTCTGGTTTGAAAACTTTTTTGGACTGCCACATAGAGGCACTCAATCTATTTCATTTTTCTGGAGGGCCACCTACCTGCTCCTCTGGTTTGAAAACTTTTTTGGACTGCCACATACAGGCACTATCCAAATTAAATTGTCTCCATAGCAGCCTCCACACGTTGTCTCCATTGCTACCTCCAAAAGTCGTCCATATAGCTGCCTCCATACATCGTCCCCTTATCAAACGAGGTGTGTCAGGCAGAAATTTGGGTTGTTTTCATGGATTCCACATCAAAGTTGTTAACTTTGTCGCCACCCTGCTGTGTTATCCACAAAATATACTGGCAAACTTTTACCATTTAGGGATATTATTTCAGCGCTTCTTGCGCATCTGTTTACATTCCCCTCACCCGCCATATCCCAAAATTATAAGAACGCTACTACACTTAACTTGGTGCACGCTGGGACCGAGTCTGACCCTGGGGCTGGTCATATACTGCCGACACAGTGGATTGCGGGGCCTACCTCGGTCCAGGTCTCAAAGGCCTACTATACCTCCTCCTCCTCCCACCCCTCCTCCACCTCCACCTCCTCCTCCTCCGAATTACCATCCGTGGCCGTGGCGCCATCAGTCGGTAGCTCTAGGCACAGCAGCAGTGCCGTCGCTAAGCGACAGCAGGCGGTGCTCAAACTGCTGCATAATAATAATAATAATAATCTTTATTTATATAGCGCCATCATATTCCGTAGCGCTTTACAAATCATAGGAAACAAATACAAATGTAATGTAACAGAGCACAACATTTGTATGGAACAACAGGAGTGAGGTCCCTGCTCGCCAGAGCTTACGGTTTATGAAGATGATGGGGTAACACGAGGTAAAAGAATTTTTAATGGCCATTCTTCTTAGGGAATAGAACAAAATATAATAAATGGAATTGCTGTCGCTTGAACCACTCAGCCGTCACCAGGTCCAGGGTGAATGGGACTGCAGAGAAGTCTGGTGCCTGTTGGTTGCTGGATAACAGATGGGAGGACGACACAGGACGGGTTAGTAGAAGAGTTAAAACTTCATGCAGTGTCATGAGTGTTATAGGCTTGCCTAAAGAAATGGGTTTTAAGAGCACGTTTGAAACTTTGGAGGTTAGGTATTAGTCTGATAGTCCGGGGCAGAGCATTCCATAGAATTGGTGCAGCTCTAGAGAAGTCTTGGAGACGCGAGTGGGAGGTCCGCACTAGGGTAGAGGTTAATCTAAGATCACTGGCGGATCTAAGAGCACGGGTTGGGCGATAGACTGAGATAAGAGAGGAGAGGTAGGGGGGTGCAGCATTATACAGAGCTTTATGGATGAGGGTTATTATTTTAAACTGTATTCGAAAGGAGACTGGCAGCCAGTGCAGCGACTGGCATGAACTGTAGGCATACATGGTCCCCTTATCAAACGAGCTGTGTCAGGCAGAATTTTGGGTTGTTTTCATGGCTTCCACAACAAACTTGTTAACTTTGTCGCCACCCTGCTGTGTAATCCACAAAATATACTGGCAAACTTTTATCATTTACCAATATTATTTCAGCGCTTCTTGCGCATCTGTTTACATTCCCCTCACCCGCCATATCCTAAACTTATAAGAACGCTACTACACTTGATCTTATACAAAAGGTTCTTAGAAGTGCTGTTTGGGGAGTAGTGTAGAGACAGGGGCTTGGATTGGCGAAAGCTCGCCTGGCAGCGGAGCGCCAGCTCCATGCCAAGATCCAACTAACATAGTTTTAACTGCAGCACCTTTAATCTACTACTAGTTCCCTGCCTCCATACATGGTCCCCTTATCAAACGAGCTGTGTCAGGCAGAATTTTGGGTTGTTTTCATGGCTTCCATGTTAACTTTGTCGCCACCCTGCTGTGTAATCCACAAAATATACTGGCAAACTTTTATCATGTACCAATATTATTTGAGCGCTTCTTGCTCACCTCCTTTGGTTCCTCTCTGCCACCCATTGGTTTGAAGCCTGAGTCCATTTAGGGTATGTCGCCATGCCACTCTCTAGCCTGCCGCTGCCTCTGCATGCCATCCCCTATAGTGTCAGGGTCAATTATTGGATGTTTTAGATGCTATCTAGCTTCATTCTGTCACTCTGTCATGGCCATGCTGTTGCCCATAGTTTTGGCATAATGGTGCGATTAAGCAGCCTCAGAGGCATCCATGCATGCTGCCCCTGCTGTTTCCTGTCCATTTCCGTGGTGTTTCCATCCTTTTCTGAGGTTCCCAGGTGTTTGGCCAAGCTTCCCTGTGCAGAGCCTTGGTCCCCTTGAAAAATGCTCGAGTCTCCCATTGACTTCAATGGGGCTCGTTATTCGAGACCAGCACTCGAGCATCGGGAAAAGTTCGTCTCGAATAACGAGTACCCGAGCATTTTAGTGCTCGCTCATCTCTACTCATCAACCATTTCTCTGCCCACTCCTCAAGTTTCCATAGATCCCTCTGTAATGCTAAACTATCGGCCTCAGTATTTATTACTTTACACAGCTTAGTATCATCTGCAAATATTGAAACTTGACTGTGTAAACCCACTGCAAGGTCATTAATAAAAATATTAAAAGAAGTGGCCCCAATACTGACCCCTGTGGCACTCCACTGGTAACGTCAACCCAATCTGAGAATGTGCCATTAATGACGACCCTCTGTTTTCTATCACTAAGCCAATTACTTGGCAGCAGTCTCATTTTATATACCAACCTTTTATGTGGCATGGTGTCAAATGCCTTTGAAAAGTCCAATTATACAACATCCGCAGCGTCCCCCAGGTCCAGTCTTGAACTTACCTCCTCGTAGAAACCAATCAGATTAGTCTGACAGGACCGATCTCTCATACACCCATGCTGACGCTGGGTTATAAGGTTATGCACAATGAGATACTCCAGGATAGCATCTCTAACAAACCCCTCAAATATTTTTCCCACCACAGAAGTTAGACTCACAGGTCTGTAGTTTCCAGGATCGCTTTTTGATCCTTTTTTGTATATTGATACCAGGGCCGGCTCCAGGTTTTAGTGGGCCCCTGGGCAACAGAGCTCCAGTGGGCCCCTTTATGGGCCGCCCTCCAGTAGTCACACTGCCCCCCCCTCATCCCCATGTACACATCCCCCCCTCCTGTATACACACTGCCCCCCTCCTCCCCCTGTATACACACTGCCCCCCCTCCCCCTGTATAGACACTGTCCCTCTCCCCCTGTATACACACTGCCCCCCTTCCCCCTGTATACACACTACCCCCCTTCCCCCTGTATACACACTGCCCCCCTCCCCCTGTATACACACTGCCCCCCCTCCCCCTGTATACACACTGCCCCCTTCCCCTGTATACACACTGCCCCCTTCCCCCTGTATACACACTGCCCCCCTTCCCCTGTATACACACTGCTCCCTCCTCCTGTATACACACTGCCCCTTCCCCCTGTATACACACTGCCCCCTTCCCCCTGTATACACACTGCCCCCCTCCTCCTCTTGTATACACACTGCCCCCCCTCTACCTGTATACACACTGCCCCCCCCTCCCACTGTATACACACTGCCCCCCTCCTCCTCCTGTATACACACTGTCCCCCTCCTCCCCTGTATACACACTGTCCCCCTCCTCCCCCTGTATACACACTGCCCCCCCTCCTCCTGTATACACACTTTCCCCCTCCTCCCCCTGTATACACACTGCCCCCCTCCTCCTGTATACACACTTTCCCCCTCCTCCCCCTGTATACACACTGCCCCACCCCCTCCTGTATACACACAGCCCCCCAGTAAGTAATGTCCCCACACAGCCCCCCATGTTCTCCCCTTCCCTGTCCCCTGTAATGTCTCTCCCCCCTCACCTCACAGATGCAGGTCTGTGTTGTCACTGCTTTCCCCAGTAGGTCATGTGACCATGATGTCATCACAGGTCCTTCAGCCTCTGCAGCTCCTGCCGGGGAAAGCAGTGACTGCACATGTACTCATCGCGATCTGTGTTTGGAGGACACAGATTGCGATGAGAGATGAAAGGAACCTCCTGGGCAGCGGGGCAGATGTCCTGCTGACCCGGGGGCCCGAGTGGGCCCCTCCAGTACCCCGGGGCCCCAGCACTTGCCCGGTTATGCTATGCACCAGTCCTGTGGAACATAACCAGTCCTCAGTGAATCTTCAAATATTAAAAATAACGGTCTGTCTATCACCGTACATAAATCATGCAGAACCCAGGGGTGTATGCCATCTGCCCCAGGTGATTTATCTATCTTAGTGGTTGCGAGGTGGCGCCGTACCTCTTCCTGGGTTAAACTGTTGACATTCCAAAGAGAATTTACATTATTCCTCATTGTGTCTTCCACCAGGGGATTTTCCTGGGTAAAGACAGTCGAGAAGGCGACATTCAGTAGATTGGCCCTTTCCTCATGTCCTTCCACCATATTATTATTCCTAAGGGGACCCACACTCTCTGTTTTTAATTTCTTATCATTTATATACTTGAAAAATAATTTGGGATTATTTTTGCTCTCCCTTGCAATTTTTCTCTCAGTCTCTATTTTTGCGGCCTTTATCTGCTTATTGCTTTCCTTACAAGACTAGTTAGCCACATTGGTTTTTTCTTGTTCCTCTTATGCTTTTTCACGTAAGGTATGTGTTTCTCACAGGACTTTTTTAGAATATATGAGAAAATGTCCCATTTTGTGTTTGTGTGTGTGTGTGTGTGTGGGCGGGGGGATAGCTTTTGTCTCTGAGAACATTACCCAAGTCTTTGCCATTAAGGTCTTCCCTTAGTTGCTGAAAATTTGCCCTCCTGAAGTTTAGAGTGTTGGTTGCCCCTTCCCTGACGCTCTTAGTAAAGCGTTATACAAATTCAATGATATTATGTTCACTATTCCCCAGGTTCCCCCCAACCTGTAGTTTTGTTACCCTATCAGGTCTGTTGGTAAGGATAAGGTCCAGCAGTGCCCCCCCCCCTCTCTTGTTGGCTCCAGGACTAGTTGCGACAGGTAATTGTCTTTTGTTGTTGACAAGAACCTGGTACCTTTGAAGGACCTGCAGGTTTCTGCCCCCCAGTCGATATCTGGGTAATTGAAGTCTCCCATGATAAGTACTTCACCATGCTTTGAAGCCGCATCCATTTCACTTATCAGCATTTCCTCTGCTGCCTCCATTATATTTGGAGCCTTATAACAAACCCCTAGTAATATTTTATTATTCTTTTTCCCTCCCCTTATCTCAACCCATAGGGACTCCACATTTGCATTTGCGTTACTGATATCATCTCGCAAGACGGGCTTGAGGCAAGAATTCACATATAAACAAACCCCTCCACCTTTTTTATTTATACGATCCTTTCTAAAAAGACTATAACCATCTATAGTAACAGCCCAGTCATAGCTACTGTCCAGCCATGTCTCGCTGATACCCACTATATCAGATTTCCAGTTCCTCCATTTTGTTTGTGAGGCTTCTGGCATTTGTGTACATACACTTTATATGGTTTTCCCTGTCCGTATTCCTTTTGTCCTTATTCCCCAATCTCATTCCAGCCCCCCTTCCTCCCCCATGAACTATGACTCTTCCCAGCTCTCTATGTACACCGTCTATTTGCTCTGCACAAGTGTAGTTGCCCTCCCCCCAGGTCTCTAGTTTAAACACTCCTCCAACCTTTTAGCCATTTTTTCCCCCAAAACAGCTGCACCCTCCCCATTGAGGTGCAGCCCATCCCTACTGTAGAGCCTGTAGCCGACAGCAAAGTCAGCCCAGTTCTCCATAAACCCAAAACCATCCTTCCTACACCAACTTTTGAGCCACTTATTTACCTCCCTGATCTCCCGCTGCCTTTCTGGTGTGGCACGTGGTACAGGCAGTATTTCGGAGAAAATTACCTTTGAGGTCCTTGCCCTGAGCTTATGGCCTAAATCCCTGAAATGAATTTTAAGGACCTTCCACCCACCTCTTACTTTGTCATTAGTGTCAATGTGGACCATGACCGCTGGTTCCTCACCAGCCCCTCCCAGTAATCCGTCAACCCGATCCGCAACATGCCGAACCCGAGCACCCGGCAAACAACACACTGTTCGGTATGCACGGTCTTTGTGACAGATTACCCTGTGTGTTCCCCTAATAATTGAATCTCCCACTACCAGCACCTGTCTGATCTTGCCTGTGCTCCCATTACCCTTCTTACTGGAGCAGACAGTCCCCTGATTGCTAGAGGCCATGGAATAATGAGCACAACTGTTCAAAATCCCAATTTATTTTGGTAACAGAACTTTTTCAGCCATAGAAAGCTAAGATTATTTGATGCCAAAAAGAGAAATTTGGCAGAATTCTGATTCTCCTGCAATATAACTTTCCTGGCAGTGACATAAATCACTTGGTAGTGTTATCCCCAGTGACGCCCATCTATGTTCCTAATGTACAGGTTCTTAAGTCAAAAGGGATTGTAATACGTAAGGTTGACTTGAAGAATAGCTGTCACCAGGAACATAATCCTGATTACATTTACTTCCCTGAGCTGTTTGTCTTTTAATCCATTGACCTATTCAAAAGATTTTGCCCCTAAAATGTTTATATGTGAATACGCTCAAGAGTGTGGATTTAAAAAAAAACATATTTAGGCAGTAAAATTGGGTCAAGTGGTAATGGAATTGATTGTGATATTCAGCATTTTGTGCTTAGTAACAGGACTGTTTAAATGTCTAAGCAACTATTTCCGTGTAAAATAATAAATTGGTAAACCACAAAGTAAGTGCAGTGGATTACTGCCACGTAATCTTCAGTTCCAATACCAATAACCCAGAGTAAGACCCACTGACTAAAGTGTTTTTTGGGGGTTAACAGCCTACGTGCATTATTATCATCAGTATTGTGATACTTACCTCGTAAATCTTTGTGGTTGGTCCTAGAAACATAGGGTTGCCCAGATCTAAGATGGCCACTTCTACTTCCCCTGTTCATAATACGCCTGCGCATTAGTTGCCGGGCAGTTCAATTATGCCCGCACACCTGCTATTTCCGGTCATTTGGTGGGTGCACACACCACTTCCTGTGATTTGTTATAACATGTGTGCTTCAACAGGTGGATCCATCCGGACAACCTGAATTTATGATTGAATGGAGGAGACGTGGGTCAGGTCAGCATACCGATGGGCGGGACTTGGTTTTGTTTTTGTATGCACTATGTATAATGTTCCCTGCAATTATACACTTTTTAATGTACATACAGATTTATGTATTATATAATTTTGTTCACTTTGCACGATGTATCATGTTGTATTTTCACTTTGTAATTGACCAATCAGGGACTTTGGACTTTGTTGGTCTTTAAATAGCTGGTTGTATGTCATACACTTTATGCTTGAAAAAGGTGTAGCATTACACCGAAACGTCACTTTGATGGAATAAAGACTCACCCTCTTTCACATACTTCCTGGAGTGCTGCCTCTTGATACAGTGGCGTAACAACAGTTGTAGCGGTTGCTGTATACGAGTAAGTGTATACGAGTATATAAATATGAGTTTAAAACTTTATGTGTGTATATAACAAATGAATGCGTAAATGTGTGTGATTGTATAAACGTGTCTTTACATATTTGTATAATTTTTCTTTATATGGTAAAGGGGGGGGGGGCATGCAGAAAATGTGATAGACAATAGATTTAATCCTGTAAACTGCTACATTTTCATAACTACTTATTCTTATTACTTTAGTAGTATAATTATGTTAACAATAAAAAAGTAAAGCATCAGCCTCAGCAATTAGTAGGAGATTATCCAATCTTCACACTGACAGACCGGAGGCAAATGAGGAGCCTGGAATTCTTCATAAAGAGACATCTTTTGTTCCCATTGAATAAACCTTCTAATAACAGAGTTGTTTACAGAAAATGAATAGAGGAGAATTTCTTCTTGGTAACACAAAAGGCCAGAGAAGCAGGTCCAAGACTGCGTTACTAGAGCCAAAAAACTAGTATCCTATAGGCTCTTAATGGTGACACATCAAACACTATGACCCGGTTACTTATCTTTCGTATTGTCTAGTCATTTCTATTGTGGTTATATATTAGGCTATACCTTCCTGACCATCACTATTCTGCCTCCTTCCAGGAGCAGAATCCTTCAGATGTTGTAATGTTTAGCAGAAAAAAGCATTTATTTAAAAAAAAAAAACACAGATAAGCAAGCAACAAATATAATACAAAATCAGGATACCTGATAACAGAAAGCATAGTGTTCCAAACCTGCTGGCACAGACCCAGGGTCCCAGGGCCGCCGACACGGAGCCCTTACAGCACAGCCCCTCCCCTCTGCTACGAGTAACTGCAGCAAGTTTCTATTTGAATAATAAAGCAGTAAGTCAGGGGGATAGGCTGAGCAAAGAGTAAGTCCAACTACAATCCTAGAATAATCCTAGTACTGCTACTACTAACAACACACACAAAGGTAAGGTTCCACAGATCTCCAGGGACAATACCTAACACTGTCTCTTTACATTTGTTTCCATTTGAAAAGGTTCATTATGATGTCTGATCAGACGGAAAAACCTCCTCAAGTCTACACATATTTTCAATATCAAGGATGGTCAGTGAATCTCTCCTAGATTTTGGACCATTATTTGAGTTTTACACCTCGGCCTTAGTTGCTGTGGTCAATACTGACTGCCGTGTCTATAGTGTTCTATGTGGTGAAATCTCCCCAGAAGAATCATTTTATTATGTTATATTTTGCTATGTGTTAGTAGTGATAAAAACTATAAATATACAGCGATCTATTATTAAACCACCACAAATTACATTTTTGTTAATCTTATCTCCAAAAAAGCTTAAAGGAAACCTACCAT
This sequence comes from Engystomops pustulosus, assembly GCF_040894005.1. Lineage (NCBI taxonomy): Eukaryota > Metazoa > Chordata > Amphibia > Anura > Leptodactylidae > Engystomops > Engystomops pustulosus. The sequence continues at coordinate 166,988,999 of NC_092414.1, forward strand.
CACAGATCTTTTAAGATAGATCCAGTTGCAGGCTCCTCTAATGTAGAGTAGTACAGCCCTTTTTAGGGCAAATTCTTTGGTGGCCCAGAACTTTTATAAATTTGAATTCCCCCAATATGCAAAATTCCTAAAGAGAATGCTGGGGCGTGGAGTAGCTGGAGCTGAGGCTACACGGCGCAGCTACTCCACACCCCAGTAGCCTCTTGCATTGCGCCTACCCTGACATCTTCAGCGCACACTCTTCTGCACAGCTGGGCTCATGCGCAGAATGCAGGCTGCCGGCTGCACGGTCTCGGCTCTGAAGCCAGAGCTACTGCGCATGCACAGAACCCAGCTTCAAAAAATAAGTGCCCGGAGCTACCAGGAGCTGGGTGCTGAAGATGTTATGGTAGGCGAAACTCAAGCGGCTACTGGGGTGTGGAGTAGCCGTGGCGTGTAGCCTCAGCTCTACGCCCAAGTATTCTCTTGTATTCTCTTGGGGAAATTAAAATTCATAAAAGTTCTGGACCACAAAAGAATTAGCCCTAAAAAGGGCTATACTACTATACATTAGAAGAACATCCCACTGGATCTACCTTAATAGGTAGATCTCTGGTGGTAGGTTTCCTTTAATGAAAAGTGATGGAGAGTCATGATCGGTGCATTCATCTAACAGGGTGTTACATGGTGTCTCAATCAGAATTCTGACTTTCCAATAATATGTGGGGTATGCAGGTTACCACACACTGAACAGCAATAGCTAATGACCCGAACACAAAACACAATCATTAACCATCGATTACAACTCATCTTCCCATGGTCTGATGTTTCAATCATTTAGTAAGCACTGCTGTGGCATCATTTATCACCTCCACAAATACAAGCAGGAAATTAAAGTATTATATTCATAGATTGTTAGTTCTTGTGATAAGGGCCCTTACTTCTTTTCTTCCATATGAACGTTTGTGTTCATTTGTATATGTCCCTTATGATATGTAAAGCGCCACGGAATGTACTGGCGCTATATAATAAATAATAATAAATGTTATTATCATATAAGTACTGTAAAAATTATTGCTGTGGGTAAATATCTTTTCATCAATGTCTCTTCTGTAGCCAAAAATGTCAAAAGCTTCACCGGCCCAGAGTCCTTATTGTACCATGTGTGACCGGTTTTAACCTTGATGCTATTGAATATTATTGGTGTCTGGTTTCCATTGTGGTCCTGATATATATGATGGCTGACTACACTGATGTTACTTTGACGACATAGGGAATTCTAAAGGAAAAACACCATTGTGAACAGAAGCTAATCTATGACTTTTCCAACAATGGATGTTATTTTGGAAATGTAAAACACTGATCTATTTTATTGGTAAATGAAGAAGAAAGCAAAATACCTATAGCAGAAAAGTCAGTTTTTTGTCAGAGGTTAGCTTAAAGGAAATCAAAGACTGTAAACCACTTACATGCTGGTGTGTTCCCGCACTGGCCATAACTGCTCTTCTTTTAGTTTCTTATGTCCTTGTTTTTATATAAAAAAGGCTTTAAAATTATACAAATAAGCCTTAGGGGCTCAAGGCTCAATTAACATCTATGAAGCCTCTATAAACCTTTTTTTGGTAAAAAAACAGAAGATAAAAGGATGACAGAGGATGCAAAAACAAGAATACAAGTGTAATTGGTTTACAACCCTTAATCCTGGTAGTAGATTTCCTTTAAAGCACATTTGGAAACAGTGTTTATTCCTCAATTTATCTCCAATTTTCTGTTAATATTTCAAATTTATGTAACTAGTAAGAAACAAATAAAAGGGAGTTTAAATTCGGAATCTGACTACAAAAAGTCTATTTGTTGTCTGTTACCATGGAGACATATACTAAAGTTCTGCATTTGAGTTCTAGACAAATGGACACAATCTTTATAAGCCCATATTCAATCACATAACTATGGCTCTGCCCATCTCACCTACTATTGTTTAGCTTGTAATTGGCAGCGGATGACACTAAGCTCATTAAAAAAGAATAGGGTAGGACCAATAGGAGTTGGAAGAGCTCCACAGTATCTGCCCGACTATTCATCTTTCAGATTGGCAGAGGGTTGTCCATTGGCAATACACAGCATGCAAATAGCGAACTGAGTGGCAGCGAGACTTCGGAGGAGCTGCTCGACTGTGTGGAGCTTGGATCACAGGTAAGTCAACCAGGTCAACTTATGACAATCAATGGGTCACCCATGTTTTATAAAGTTCTCTATATCCTTAACATATTGCATTTGTCACCTGGAAATTATCATTGTATTGCAATAGCCTGTAGTCTTTGGAGGAACAGGTTTTATGTCACCACGAGGCCTGGAAATTATTAAACTGTATTTATGAGTTCAACATCTAACTTTTTGTCTTCTGTATTTTACTCTACCTTCAAATCTATAATATTAAATAATAATAATTCTTTATTTATATAGTGCCTACAGATTACGCAGCGATGCACAAAGCATGCCAAAAATATAACTTGTATATATTTAGAGGTGTCAATGTCTGATTGTACAACAGTGTGTGTTTTATAAATGTATATTTTTATAAATTATTTTATTTCTATTGATCCACATTAATGATGATTACTAAGTCATGTTTAATTTTTTTTTGTAATATATTAACATTTTGTGAAGGTAGCCACAGGTAGATTTATCACCCACTTTTTATAGTCCTAGAGCCTGCCATTCTCTACCAGACAAACTGGTAACACAGCTCAGTAATTACAGCATTACTAAAGGATACTCCGGAATCCAGGGAACCATCCAAAGGGTTATTGTTCGGAGCTCCACTCAAGCAGTGAGTTTTCTCCTCATTTTCTGTAACATCTAATGGCATCTCCTGAATGTTCTGCGCTGATTTAATTAATAAGCCTGACTGAGTAATGCCTTGTGACGCCTAATCCCAACCCGATGACTATAGAAGCTTTGGGCTGGCGTCCTCTGGGCATAAACATTGTGATTACATCCATGCCTCCAAACCATAGTTTGAGATTTTAGAAGTTTCCAACAATTTTCAACGCTGACTTACTTTGCTGTTTTACTTACAAGTGTTCAACGGTGAGTATGATGTAGTGACTGGGGTAAGTGTGTGCCGGTTATTTCATTATTGGGAGACCAGCACTCAGTCTACGCTATCAGAGATCATAATGATCCATGGCAGAACAGGAAACAGATGCTTTTCCGCTTGGAGATAACATGCTTATCAGTCAGGGATATAGGGGAACATATGTTCTGCTAAATCAGGTAGACTGTGAGCTGTTTCTTCTTTATCGGTTTTTCTCGTTATGTTTTCATGTGGCTTAGACAAATATAGACTGAGTTTAAATGGGGATAATTGTTCTGTTTATCATTCCAGTATCTCTATCACATTTGTGTCCAGGTTAAATTAGGATTTAGAGAGTCCTAAAATATAAGAAAATGTGCCTGATCAGTGGTTACATTAAGTAACAAGAGCTGGTTTATCTGCATGTAGTATTCTAGATAGTATTGTGCATTTATTATAGTAGTCATTGAATCCTTTGTATGTATAGAAATATACCAGAGCCAATAAATGGGGGGCATTTATTATTGGCTTTCTGACAGTTTTTTGGGCATTTTCTTTTTCTTACTGCACCATATTTATAAAGTGTCGGCACCACAATATTGCTCCTATTGTCCCTTGCACCAAAATCTAAAATCCCAGTCTAACTTAGCGTGCCAAAAAACGGACCCTGCGCCAGAATTGATGGATGCCTTATATGTTCATAAAGTATTATCCTGTAATCAATTCTCTGTATGGTCATAATTGATCACTGAATGAAAGTGAATTTTATTTTTTTGGGGGGTAGCAACTGATGGGCTGCACTATAGAAGAAAGCAGACGTTAACAAATTGCACTGTGCATTTTGTTCATACAGAACCATGAACAAGTTTTAGGTGGAAAAAAAACAATGCTCCAAATTAAGAATGCTATCAAAATGTAATGTAAATTGAATCAATATTTGGTGTGAAAACCCATGGAGCCCAGATCTAAACAATGTATAGTCTGGAAATTAGAGACAAATGGATTTGTAGCAAATTCACAGAAGATCTGTGGTTCGGCAAAGATGTTGGGAACAACCTCAATGCTGAGTATCAGATGTATGAGTATTTAATGGGGGAAAGTTATTTTCAGGATAGAATTTGGTGGGTGGTATTGGTGGCCATGGGCTCCCTAGACTTGTGGTCCGGGCTATCGCCCAAACTGCCTTCATTATAATCCATTACTGAGCATGTTATACAGCAGGAGGAGCTGAGCTATACCACCCAATGTAGCAGCGAAAGAGACACAAAAGATGTGGCATACATGAAAATGAATTTTTTCCCCCTAAGCCATGCCTTTTTGCTCCGCTCCTTATTGTGCCTCCCAGCAGCTTCGCCTAACATTGTAATCTGCCTGATATTATGCCCCCCTGATCCTCCTCATATTAAAGCTCCCACTTATTGTGTCCCACCCAGCAAATTCCACTCTCATTGCGCCTCCAATCCAAAAATTAAGAATGCTATCAAAATGTAATGTAAATTGAATATTTGGTGTGAAAACCCATGGAGCCCAGATCTAAACGATATATAGTCTGGAAATTAGAGACAAAAGGATTTGTAGCAAATTCACAGAAGATCTGTGGTTCGGCAAAGATGTTGGGAACAACCTCAATGCTGAGTTCCAGTGTGCAAGTAAAACTCAAAGATTTGATGCAGTTTTGAAGTCAAAGGACGACCATAGCAAATATTGGTTTGATTTAGGTGTATCTTTTATTCATTCACTTAGAATTTTGTTGGTTGACAAATATAAACTTTTAACACTTATATCAATTTTTATTTTCTTACTTTTCAGCTGCCTAAAACCTTTGCACAATGCTGTAAATGTTGTGCAGATGCAATATACTCCGACAAGTTGCAATTGTATTTTCATGTTACTCCATGAACACTTTCTATGGTTTCCATCTTTGAGTATCAATTTTAAGATGCAACTGATAATTTTAGATTCATAACCAAAATTTGTTAAAAGATAGTAAACATCTGGTAACGAGTTTTATGCACTTTTTCCCACTTTATTCTCCCAGCTTCCTGCGTGAACATAGAAGAAGTGAAATGTCAGACATTGTAAGTATCAGCTAGTGCTCTGTCACTTGGGGCTCAGTGTTTTTACCATTTGTAACGTGTTATTTGCTTAACATGTATCTGCTGAGTGGTAAAAAAAAATGTCTTAGTATTCTGATGTATTAACCTTTATAGTAAGGCATTCAGATGGTGAATACATTTCCAGCTGTCTATAGAGCTCTAGTACAGAAAGCAGAGTAGAATTCTAGAAGGACTGGGGCTCATTATTAGACATATGTTTTCTTCACATATAAAATGTAGTCAGTTTGTACATATTATCCTAGCTGCAGGCAACAGGTTATACAGCAGGAGGAGCAGGGGCGGATTAAGACTGCCATGGGCCCTGCGCTGTACAAATATTATAGCCCAGAATTCACTTCCTACATATGGTACAAAAATCAAGCTTTTTGGTGAATGGAGGATGTGTCCCTTCTGCCTGATTTCAATCTGTGGTTTTAGGATCTTTTGGAGGACCTTCAAAGGTCCTGAAATGGCTCTTGTGTACATGTGTACTGAGAGCAGTAACAGATGTATGAGTATTTAATGGGGGAAAGTTCTTTTCAGGATAGAATTTGGTGGGTGGTATTGGTGGCCATGGGCTCTCTAGACTTGTGCCCCGGGCTATCGCCCAGACTGACTTCATTATAATCCATTACTGAGCATGTTATACAGCAGGAGGAGCTGAGCTATACCACCCAATGTAGCAGCGAAAGAGAAACAAAAGATGCGGCATACATGAAACTGAATTTTTTTCCCCCTAAGCCATGCCTTATTGCTCCGCTACTTATTGTGCCTCCCAGCAGCTTCGCCTAACATTGTAATCTGCCTGATGTTATGCCCCCCAGATGCCCCTCATATTAAAGCTCCCACTTAGTGTGTCCCACCCAGCAACTCCCACTCTCATTGCGCCTCCAATAGCTTCCTCTTATACCCTGCAGCTGTCACCCCTGATATTGTTACTTGCCTTCTTTCCTTGTTTTCTTATAGCAGCTCCTCTCTCCTCTCCTGTTGTTAAAGGAAATATACCAGTACAAAAAAGTAAAAAAAACACCTGTGCTCCTCTTCATCCCGAACCTGGCCCTTGTCTTCACTAATCTTTAAGCGCAAGGATCACTTGAAAAAAGAGTTATAAAAAGCAGGCCGGAGCCCAAGGACGATAATTATTCACGCCTAATAATTCGGGTCTCTCGTGTGATGTTACTCCCCTCTAGGGAGGTGCTAGAGGCATTAATAATTAGCAGACCGTAGCGTCAGACATCTCACCCTTGCGCTCCGGCCTGCTTTTTATAACTCTTTTTTAAGGTGATCCTGGCGTTTGTAGGTGTATTTTTTACTTTTTTGAGCTGGTAGATTTCCTTTTAAATATATATTTTTATTTTTCTCCACTGTAAAAAGGTAACTCAGATGACTGTTGCTGTACACTTGGTCATGGTAAGCAGCTTGAATCAGCCCTATGTGTTTTTTACTTTTAGACAGGAACATATCGCATTGTTTCAGAAGAGGAACAGTCACTCCGCGCCAAGCTCGAGCGCCTGACAACCAAGGACCATGGGCCCGTGTTTGGCAAATGTGATAAGCTTCCAGAACACACAGTGCAGAAGGTAATCATATAATACTGTATTCTATGTCATTCTATGTAATAATCAAAAATCTGATGTAAATACTTTTGTGTAAAAACTACAAAATTGCTTAAGGAATGATACCTTTATTTGCTAACCAGAAAAGTTATATTTGGTGCAAGCTTTCAGGGCACACAGGCCCCTTCTTCAGGCATGGATACAAATGAAGCATGGATACAAAAACACAATATTTGAGGGATGTTACAACAAAATAATTAGTACATATGGTGAGACTCAATTAAGATAAGCTGGGGCAATAAAACTAGAGGTTATGTTACACAGAGAAGGGTGATGGGCAGGGGGTGGGGGGCTAGGATGGCAGGGGTCTGGAGTTAGTCTCTTGTGGGGATTGAAGCGAGTCCATGTAATGGGCCATAAACCCAGGTGCAATACTGAGGCCTTGTGTCAGTGACTGGAAGGTCATCATCAGCTTGAACTCCCAGGTTTTCCTTTCTCTGTTGTCCTTAAAGTCACCTTTCAGTATTAGGACCTTTAAACACTTAAATATTGTGTTTTTCTCTCAGTGCTTCATTTGAACCCATGCCTGAAGAAGGGGCATGGATACCCTGAAAGCTTGCACCAAATATAATTTTTCAGGTTAGCCAATAAAGGTATCATTCCTTAAGCACTTTTGTAGTTTTTACACAAAAGTATTTACATCAGATTTTTGATTTTTCCTGGCTAACACGGTACGTCAACAATTTTCTCAACATACTATTCTATGTAATAATGTCCCACAGAGATGAAGCTCCAGGGCCCAATGCAAAACCTGAGATAGCCCATCCCCTGTCTCCCATAATAGTGGTGTCTTCTAATGCGGCAGAGGAGCTTTTCCACCATCTTAATCACCAAAGTGCAAATGCATCCCCTACCCCTGCTCATATATAACTACATCCCTGAAGTCAAATGTTGGTGCACATTTACTTACCCGGTCAAGTCTCGATCCAGTGGCGCATCCTCTGACGAGGATTCGGGTCTGCCGGGATTCACTAAGGTCCGTGTGCACGATATCCACCAGGGGTCGCTGCTGTGCCGAGGTCCACCGGAGTTCACCTGCCTCGTCCCAGTGCATGTAAGTGCGTGATCTTGCTACACAAATTATTATTTAAATTCCGTGTTTTTTCCGAATCCGTCGGGTTGTCCGACGGCCACGCCCCCCTGATTTATGTTGCGTGAAATCCAATGCGCCAAAATCCAATCGCGTGCGCCAAAATCCCGGGGGCAATTCGGCGCTAATCGGAAATCGTCGGGAAACCCTACGAAAGTGTGCGATTCGGACCCTTAGTAAATGAGCCCCATTGTCTGTGCCTGTAGAAACTGAAACATCATCAATAATTGTTGTTTTAAAGGGATTGTGTGTGAATGCAATTCATTCTTCTATACAATGTCAGACAAGCAGTAGACATTAGTAGGTAGTTCCTTGTCATTACATAATGGTTTTAAGGGCCACCAGAAGTAATCTGGTGTGGTCACCCTGCTCGGAGTCCCAGCAATCAGCTTTAACCTGCTTGGCAATGACAATATCAATTATTCAATTTGCTGTATGTAGTAAGGGTTAAAATCCCTTCTAAGTTCAGTTGTAGGGGAACCTTGCAGCCCCTGTTATTGTTGTGTATATATGTCTACTGTGATTGCTATATCACCCAATGTTATGTATATTGTATTGATGAAGGAGCAGCCATATAAGATCTGTGCCCAGGGCGTCAAGTTAAGAAGGGGCGTCTAAGGAGCTGGATTTTCCCCATTTATTTTTATTTGATACTTGGCCAAATTACTGCTGCAGAATGAAGTTATCATAAACTAAAGGAGAGGTGACCCATATAGTGTTTAGGAGAGAGGGGATATGGGTTGTTATAATATACAGGAACACAGGGGACTGGTAGTATATAGAAGTGTGGAGAGAGAGCCTAATGTCTATTGGAGGGTGCAGGGTGTCTCATTTTATGGAGGACTGGGAACACAAGCGGTAGTTCTACTGAAAAAGGGGGATTGGTTCATACTCTAGTTTTCTACTTTATCCTACATTAATACTGACCAAATATTATTAGAATAATATAATTATAGGAATTATGAGAATTGTCCAGTATAAATGGACCTTTAGGAGGCTTGTCCACAACCCTGTGTGAAGATGGTGGAGACACAACTGACCCTATAGAGAATAGTGGAATCAGTTTGTATCTGGAAACCCTGTAGCACATTGTAAGGATATTACCAGTTATTATCACTTTTAATCCATGTAACATACTCATAATTGTAATCTTTTATACAACATCCGATACTTTTTTAGGCTAAAGATGAATTAAATGAGACCGATGAGAAGCGAGAAGCGGCTGTAAAGGAACTCCGAGACCTTGTGCAGGAGAGAGCAAACAATGGCGATGACCTCTGCAAGACTGTAGCTGAGAAAATAGTCGGGAAGGACGATGGCTTTTTTCTGCGTTTCATTCGGGCTCGTAAATTTGATGTAAATCGAGCCTATGACCTTCTGAAAGGTAAGTTGACTATACCACCTATGGGACTTTTGTTATATCTATCGTAATATAATGATGAGACGCTGATTTGTTGGTGCAAGGAACACCCCTATCCCAACAATGCAACATACATGTTTTTGGTGAGAAAATCCCCTGTAACTGTACACATATTAGTTTTCAGAACTGTACTTTGCAGTATATGCCACATATTTGCATCCAAATAATATAACTGGAATAGCACTAACACTTATCATAGATCATTCTTGTATATTCTACTATTTAGCCTTCCAGCCATGAAATAAACTAAAACCAGAATGTAAATTAGTGAAAAAAAGGTAATTCTTGCTTTTCCGTCTTTTCCATATGTATGTATATAACCAGTAGGTGGCGCTATTAGACTAGTTTTATAGATAGTAGTGAAAGTGATGTGAGAATATTTCCTTGGCAGATAGTAAAATCATCTCATCTATCTGTTCTTAAAAGTATCATCTCTCCCTTCTCTCAAGATAAAAACATGGCTTAAATAATTTAAAAAGCCTTAATTAAGTTAACTACTGTAATATATTGTACACCCACCAGAACATTAAAATTAACTGCAGTTCCTGGGCCCGACCACTACACAGTGGATGGCACTATTCTTAATTTAATATAGATGAACTATCCAATGGAACAGGAACATGGAATTTGTTTGTCCATAATCCTGATGCCAGATTCATGCTTGTCCATCCTTTGGCCACTTTTGGTAGATACTACCCTCTGCATAATGGGAGCACCATGGGGGGAGATTCTCTAACCCCATCTTAAATCCATTACCAATGTGTCCCCTGTTACTCCAGCTTCCAACACATACAGTGCACTTACTATTTCCTGCCCCTGACCGGTGCCATACACACGATAGTGAATGTTTTATTGTGATGGCTGTATGTGGGATCATTATCCTTGTAGACTAATACTAATAGTTCTCCTCCTCGGCATGTGATCATTGTGCAGAAATGTTAAGACTTAGCAAGTGAAACAGATTACCAGGCGTGTGATCAGACTTTAGCTAATGAAGAATTCTGGACATGAATGGGACATGTATGTGGGACATATCTAGACCCAGTGGGACCCCAAAAACTGGGGCTACTCCTTCACTTTCAAGCAGCCAAAAAACAAGATGCAATCTGTGTGCAGCTCAGTGTTAAAGCTTCCAGAGCCCTCTACTGAATTACTGACGTAGTAAGGGCCCAAAGTACCACGTGCCAATTAGAATACAGACATCTCTTTATGTGCAGATGGTCTTTTAAGCCCCCTCATGCCTGGGGGCCTGGATACACCCAATACCTGCTCTCCTTCCTAATTCTAGATTAGTGATTGCACTTGCTCGCAGTTTGGTTTAGTTGTTGTTTTTACCACTTAGATTGAGATACAGAGCAGTCATTGACAGGCAGATGTCTGATGGATTGACTCCAATGTGGTACCTATCCTTGAGCCTTCAGTCATCAGGATACATCCCATTCAATACCTAGCACTTCTTATAAAGGACACAATGGGGCACATTTACTTACCCCTCCCGTCATGATCCCCGAGGTGCGTTGCCGGATGAGGATTCGGAGCTGCCATGATTCACTAAGATTATGCGTCCAATTTCCTGCATCTGTCGCTTCCCCGCTGAGGTCCGCAGATGCGCCAAAATCCGATCTCATGCGACAAAAAGCCCTTATAAATGCGGCGCAAATCCGAAATCGTCAGATATTCTGACAATAGTGCGGTCCACAGACCCTTAGTAAATGAGCCCCAATATCCCCCTACTGCAAGTGCCATCCAAATGAGCAGAAGCCCAAGATGAATTGAGATTTTCGAAACACATCTTGTTGCAGTAGAGACATGGAATTTATAGTTGGCATAATAACAGTATGTGTGTAATTACTTGAAATATAATCATCTAAGAGATTATTGGTTTTGGTAATAATGCTGGAAAATTGCAAACAGTTGGGAACTTGTTCGCTTTCCATTTAGACAATGACGTTATGCTGTTATGGGACTATTGAATACGTAATGAGAGTCAGAGACCAAAAATGTTGCGTAAAATAAGTATCAAAAATATGATTTTAATAACATTACAGCTGCGTATATCATGGTATCCCTGGTGTCGTATCCTCATGGTCACCACATTTACCAGAAATCCTACAGATACAATAATCCTGTCTAGAAAATCCCTACAGTGTGCCTTGCAGTATATTGGGTGTACATAAGGGATAACACAGACTATTATATGACTTGTATCTTTCACCTTTCAGCAGTTTGGGTCAACCTTGGCTAGTAAGAAAACCCTTCTGCAGGCACCATCTCTGATGTCTCCGAGCTGGTGACTGGAGACCAGCTGCCATGATGTCTCCCATTATCCCATATCTCTCCATTATTCTCTCTCACTCACTTAGAAATCTCATAGGACATTTTATACAAGTACCAAGCAGCATTGATGTGAATAAAGCAGTTGGGGTATCCTAGCTCTCATTCACTTCTATAACAGCTGCACCTGCATTACTTCCATCAGGTCCATATACTACGGAGATGTTTGCTTTGAGCTGTATAGATAAGTCATTATAGTTCATTAAAGTGTAGTCGCCATTTGAGATACATTTTTATAATGTGTGTGGGGGGATGTGGGGAACATTATTGTAATATACTTCATTGACAAATTCTGCTTAGTTTTAAAAATAAAAGCTCCCACCCATAGAGATACTTATTACAGTGTGTGTCCATGGAAGCTGCATGAACTAATATCTAATTTTCCTGTGTTTGGTTAAACAGCTCTGAGAAGGGAGGATTAATCGCTTCACTTTCAGCTTGTTCTTTGAAAATACTGCTCATAGCATACTACAGCCAGGGAGAGAGCATAAAACGTTGAGACGTAACACTGTAACTAAGGGGCACTTTACAAACTAAGCAGAATGTCTTAATGAAGTATATTCCATAAATGTTCACAACACTCCCCCCTACACACACAAAAAAAAATCAAAAATCATCCTGTGAATGCACCCTTAGTTGAACTATTATTCAAAGAGCCATATTTCATATAATTTATGATATCTAACTCTTCCAAGCACCTCCCCCACTTCATCTCATAATCTGTGAGTATAAGGCTATGTGGTGTATTTTAGCATGTAGACATTTTTGGAATTGTTTCACTGAATGTTCTAAATAATTGCCTGGGACTAACGTTTTTCCTGATTGCCCTATGTTCCACCAGAATGTTCTGTTCTGTTATTGATTAAGTCCTGGATAACTTCTCCTCCTGGGAGTTTACAAATGACCTGATCTCTGCCTGTTAATGACCTCCTGCCTCAATTACTATTCTGCGGCCACCTACAGAGCTCTGCCTCGTTACACACACACAACACAGGCCGAAATACTGCAAACTGCCTTGTAAACACTTAGAAGTAACACAATCCCCTGCGTGATCCCTACATTGTGCAACAAGAAAAACAGGATTAGTATTTATCACATGGACTACATAACACACGGCTTTACTACAGAGATGTCAGAAACCATATGGTGCAGATGCATTGTCATTATATTGGATGTTCTGCATTCTTCGAGGCTTAACATGACCAGAAATTTGGGCTGTTGGTTAAAGAATCTGATCATTAGTGCATTGAATAGTCTGACACATGGTGGAATCGTCAGTCCCTAAGGAAATAACACACCTTGTATGGCCAGAGGTATCTGAAGGACCTTTCACTCATTATTTCTTCTCTTTATAATGTTTTTTTACAAATTCTGCTGAAAAAAACTCATCAGTTCTGATGTCACATTCACTCTACCTGTGCCCTGGGATAGGTCCCAAATCTTTCAAATTACTTGAATCACATTCATTAAATGAAAACAAATGAGCTGAGACATTATCGAGGAATAAGAAATAATATATATTTTTTTATTGTGAACCAGAGATGAGCAGATTTCCTAAGTTTTGGGTCCTTAGGCCGCATTCACACGACCATAGGGGGGGTGTATGTACGGCCGCAGTCTTGCAGCCATCTCCCACATAGACGGCAATGGCCCCACGGAGCGATGTGGTGCCGTACAGTACCACTCAGTACAAGGGAATAAGACATGTCCTATCTTTTCCTGTGTTACAAGCCTACGTAATGCATTGCAATGGAGTGGGGAGGGATCACCCCTCCACCTCTCCATCACAGCTGATGTATGCCTGCCATGCTATAGCCATGCGGGCATCCATCAGTGTGAATGCAGTACATAACCCCCAGTACATACCACCAGTAATTGATGGCCCCCAAACCCTTCAGCAATTGATGTCCTCCCCAGCCTCCTCCACAATGGCCCTCCAGCCCCTCAACAATGGATATCCCCACCTGCAGCAATTGATGTTCCACACACCCCACAGGCTACGGATCTTTTAGCCTAGCAACGCCCCTGTTGTTAATATATATTGTCATTTTTTATCCTTCTCAGCACACATAAAAGCTTTAACAATATGAAATACTAGCTGTAGCTCCCGGTGTTTCCCAGGATAGTAAATTACTTTTCTTAGCTGTAACAAAATAGAATGGGTTAACAAAAAATATTTTATATGAATCTATAAACTGTCTCAGACTGTCACTGACACTGTCTGCCTAGGGCACTATCAGTCCAGTGACTGTTCATCTCAGGTACTTTCAGTCCAGTGGCTGTTCGTCTCGGGTACTTTCAGTCCAGTGATTGTCCGTCTCGAGCACTCTAAGTCCAGTGACTGTCTGTCCCGGGAACTCAAAGTCCAGTGGCTGTCAGTTTTGGAAAACTCTTAGTCCAGTGGCTGTCTGTCTCGGGCACTCTCAGTCCAGTGGCTGTCTGTCTCGAGCACTCTCAGTCCAGTGGCTGTCTGTCTCGGACACTCTCAGTCCAGTGGCTGTCTGTCTCGAGCACTCTCAGTCCAGTGACTGTCTGTCTCGGACACTCTCAGTCCAGTGACTCTCTCTGTTTCTGACACTTTGGGGGATATTTATCATACGCTGGTGCTTGTGCGCCAGCGTATGATAGCCCCGCCGCTGCAAATTCGCAGCCCGATAAATGAAGAGGCTTTCGCCTCTTCATGTATCAGGCTGCCAGCAGCGCAGCGTTTATCTTACGCCACGTGATACGTGATGCGCACCCGCATACGTGTAAAAGTTGCCGGCAGCAGCGAGTGCGCAGGCGCGGGGACAGTAACGTCATGCGCCGGCCCACTCCCGTCCGGCCGCGCCCCCCCTTCACGTCCCACTGGCGTGAAGGTGGCGGATTGGGGAGAATAATCGCAAAAGCTGGCAATAAGCTAGCATTTGCGATTATTTCAGGGCCTCTGCGCCACTGGCGGTGCGCAGAGGTCCTGATAAATATGCCCCTTTGTCACTTTGTCTATGGAGAGATTTATCAGTGAGGTAAGATGGATAGGGATACAGAGATAAGGGGAGATTTATCAGAAACGTCTGAGGTAAAACTGTTCCAGTTGCCGATGGAAACCAATCAGAGCTCAGCTGCAATTTTATAAACAGATGTGCAAAAATGAAACTTGAGCGCTGATTGGTTGCCATGGGCAACTAGAAATATTCTGACTTTCAGACAGCTTGATAAATCTGCCCCAATACCTTATACTTACACATTTTCTAAAGTGTCTCATGCTAGATGATAATCCTAGTGTAATTTAAGTCTCTCTAATTGTACGTAGCACCTCCTATTAGTAGTCTGCCAGGTTTTTTTGGTCCAATGCCCCTCATAGTGATGGCACAATATTTTTAACCAAAATATCCCCTCTGGTGCACTAGTCGCAGAAGTGTTCAAAAACTGTCTGAAACCTTTTGATAAATGTGGTACAAGATGTATTTTTAGATGTTTAATTCCACAAATTCTTCCCTCGGACACTTATTTGCAGGATTCTCCAGGCTTATTGCTTCTCCTTGTAGGACTGTTGTCACTTTGTCAGGATGAATACTGTCCTGCAGATTATGTCTTGAAGTTATAACCTGTGAAGTGTAAAAAGCTGAGAGGTTATTCTCAATAGAAGAAGGGAAATGGAACTTACTGATGGAGGAAATAGGTTGATTTCCCAGTAGGGATTATGATAGGGAGAGTGGAGTGAGAGACAGTTTCCCTTTTATCAAGCCTTCATTTCCTCACATGTGGAATGGGTTATACTACAGATTAAGTCCATAAACGTCCTCTCTAGTAGAAAGACCCTGCACACAATGGGAGTGAAGAACGTGTGCAGCCATCCCATGGGCGATTTGATTGAATTTCTTGTCTTGTAAAAGATCCTTTTATACAGAATTTAAATATTTTATGACCATTTTTCTCCAAAACTCACTACTGTGAAGTTTTGTGTTCTTTCACAGTAATGGTTAATAGTATGTAGATAACTATTCATGGTTCCTATAGATGGTACACTATGTGTGGTCACATTTGGTAATGTCAATTGCCACAGAAACTCTTCTCTTCTATACTACTCTCTCTAGAAAATGTTTTGTTTTGTTGATGAACAAGGTGATTTCTAAGTTATCCAGCAAGGTATTCTATGTATTGCATAAATTTGGGGCTACCAAAGAGGGACATAGGGCTTAGCTGACCCTCTGTATGTCTACAATTTCAGATACCAGTGAGGCAGCATACAGCTATATACATAGCATATATTTTGGGCAATAGGATGCTCCTTTCTATAAGACACATCCCCAATTTAGTCTTCCAAAAAAGGAAAAATATATTTTACACCAATTAAAATATCCCTGTTGGTCGCCCAGCACACACAGCTTTGCTACAATCATACATTTACACACACAGCTCTGCTTTATCCATACATTTGCACACACAGCCCTGCTTCATCCATACATTTACACACACAGCTCTGCTACATTCATACATTTACAAACACAGCCCTGCTACATCCATACATTTACACACACAGCTCTGCTAAATTCACACATTTACATACACAGCTCTGCTACAACCATACATTTACACACACAGCCCTGCTACGTCCATTCATTCACACACACACAGCTTTGCAATACACATACACAAACAGAAAAAGTAAAACACTCATCACTGCTATACATACATGCATAGGAACACACTGGCCACTGCTATAGATCGCGGGTGTTTATACATTCTTCGGTCAGGAGATCCTGGCAGTGCTGGATCTTCCTGACATTCGGACTATAAGGCGCAAGTTCTTTTTAGCAAGATTTTTTCTTGCTAAAATCTGGATGATGCCACCACACTAGGTCATGAAAGAAACATAATCCGGAAGTTGCTCAGCTGCTTGACCACATACTGCTCATGGTTTATTCCTGACATCAGGTTCACGGTTTCCCCCGGTTTCCTCCCACACTCCAAAACATACTGGTAGGTTTAGATTGTGAGCCTCATTGGGGACAGGGACTGATTTGGTAAAGACTGTGTAGCGCTGCGTAATGTGTGTGCACTATATAAATAAAGGAATTATTATTATTAATTACATTATGTGAATGTATTAACCAAATCTCGCTGTATGTGACGTGATAAATATTATATAATCACATATAATAATATAATTCTATTCTGTTCTGTTCTATTATGTGCTACATATTTTTAGGTTTTATTATGTGCTATTTATCTTTATGTACTATGTATTTCAACTAGATACAATAAACACACATTAATATGCAACACTGAAGAATTACTTTGAAAAGTTCATTCCCCAAATGAAAGATAAGATACAAATGTAATCATGAAAGTATTTAACGTTTGATGTCGGGGCCCCATTAGAATAACGATTTTCTGAATTGCTTCTTTTAAAAAGTGAAACAATTTTTCAAAATCTCCATCTTAGCGGTCGGATGCCCAAAGGAGCCGTTATTATGAGCAAAACTTATAAACTAGACATAATAAACCAGAAACACATCCAGCAAAGGGGAATGAATATAAAGCTGTACTGTACAAGTGGCAGTGGCGAGACACAGTCACTTTGTAGAGAGTGTGAGCAGAGGGCCTAAGGGAGGGGAATAGTCTCCCCTTTAGAGACCTAAGGACCCAGAGCTTCCCTTACTAACCAAACACACTACAGAAAAGGAGGCATTGACCGACTTCACAGGGATTTCCTCATTCAGAAATCATTTCCTCTGATCGGCAATTACTATTAACCCTTCAGGTACCTGGGATAGCAGGGTCAGGGTATAATTCCTCATGCAACATGCTATAACACAAATCTGATGTCTCTTGGTTCATCTTTTATTACTTATTCTTCCCTAATATGTATATACAGGCGGTCCCCTACTTAAAGGAAATCTACCACTTAAAAGTGGTAGTTCTAAGCCACAGATACATGGCAGCAGCTCAGGGTGAGCTGGTGCCAGAGCATATTTTCATTAGTAAAATAAACCCCCTATCGCTGATTTATAGTTTATATTAAAATTTGTTCCGGCGCACCGCAGTACGGCACGGTGCACCATGCGCGCAGCCGTGTGTGCGGCGGATTCTGAAGTGCCGGAGAGCCGGTGATGTCACCGAGCTCTCGGGCACACTCACGCCTGCGCAACTTTGCACGTCCTGTTTACCCTACTATATTGTCTATGTATATGTCCTTGTCTTTTTATGGATATACTAATTGAATAAAGTTGGAAGTTTTACTGGGTTTTATTGGTGCAGAGATTGTTTTTTAAAACCATTTTTTCCTTTTTTTCTTAGTCCTATGGGACATGAAAAAGAATTCATCCAATTGCTTGTTCATTATAATACCTTGCAATACTGATGCAGATGCATTGGCTGACACAGTGCCTGTAAGATCCAGTCTGTGTGACAGGATCTTACAGGCAATGACTATGGACAGCCCAAGCATCCTGATCAGACCCCAGGATTGCCATAACAATGATCCTTGCCCAAGAAAGTGGAGCTGGGGCAATTGCTGGGAAAGAATCCCCCTGAAGGCATTTAAATTCAGTGGTCACGCTGATCAGGTTAAACACCTGCAATCAGAATTATCTCTGACCACAGGTGTTACTCAGGGTTGTTATTTGTTAGTTGCAGCTGACACCCTGTGCTTCCTGAAGCCAGATCAGCGATGTATATAGCCGTTACTGAGCGTTATCTAGCAGAGCTCAGTGAAGGATATATCTGTCGCGGAGCAGAAGAGATAATAAAACGAAAGGCATGTACTGTATTTGTAATGTGCATGTTTTATACCCAACAAAAACTATATATATATATATATATATATATATATATATATATATATATATATATACAACTCTATCTAAAGCAGTTTGCCTCTCCTTACACATTTCCTATACTGTATTATCAGATGAAGGGGGCTCAAGTAAACATAAACCACTTATTACAGACTTTGCCTCAAATCTTTGCAACCTTTTCCTAAAATGCATCCATAATCTTTCCAACAGGTTATGTAAATTTCCGACAGCAATACCCTGAGCTGTTTGAGAACCTGACACCAGAGGCGGTAAGAAGCACCATAGAGGCTGGATACCCTGGGATATTAACCAGCAGAGACAAGAATGGCAGAGTCATCCTACTTTTCAACATTGAGAACTGGGATTACGAGGAGATCACATTTGACGAGGTTGGTGGTTTTGTGTGATTTTCTGTGTAAATGGATGCCAATAGGCAAATTAAAATCTTAGTTGGAGTTAGTAAAGCGCTACGGGAAACTTGGGAAAATATTTTGAAGGATATTATTGCTACTGACATTGTGTTATAGATCCTCCGAGCATACTGCATTATTCTGGAGGACCTTTTGAAGAATGAGGAGACCCAGATCAATGGCTTCTGTATTATAGAAAACTTCAAAGGATTCACAATGCAACAGGCATCTGGCATTAAACCATATGAACTGAAAAAAATGGTGGACATGTTACAGGTAATATTAATCAAATAAATGTTATGAAAATGTCTACGGCTATTGAACAAAAACAACCCATTGAGAAGTCCACCAAAAAAGTTATTGCTCCATTCCCGAGCATGGGAGTAGTTGTAGTCTTGCAAGATTTCTTGTTTCTAATATATACACATCACGTGGGTAGGTGATTCTTGCATCCATCACCTAATTTCATTGGATGGGTGCCAATGATTTCTTGTTACCCACAATTTGCAACTACAGGCGGTCCCCTACTTAAGGACACCCAACTTACAGACGACCCATAGTTACAGACAGACCCCTCTGCCCCCTCTGACCCCTGGTGAAGCTTTCTGGATGCTTTACTATAGTCCCAGACTGCAATAATCAGCTGTAAGGTGTCTGTAATGAAGCTTTATTGATAATCCTTGGTCCCATTACAGCAAAAAATGTTTAAACTCCACTTGTCACTGGGGCCAAAATTTATTTTACAATTATAAAATATACAGTTTCGACTTACATAAGAATTCAACTTAAGAACAAACCTCTGGACCCTATCTTGTACGTAACCCGGGGACTGCCTGTACCAAGAATTGTAGTATCTCCTGTTATCAGTCCTATCCTGTCCGCTAAACTGCCCAGTTCACTGCTCACGTCCGCTTTCAGTACAGGCAAACTGCAGGCCATAGAAATCTATGGAGTCAACCCCAGTAAGAGTGAAGCAGACACGTGCACATGCTGCATCCGAAAACTGTAAGAATTAAGAAGCTTTATAGTAGATTTAGCAAAACAGCATTAAGAGATATCTTAGACTACATGCAGATATAGACTTACAGACAACCCCTAGTTACAAACGGACCTCTGGATGTTGGTAATTTACTGTACTTTAGACCTAGGCTACAATAATCAGCTGTAACAGTTCTCACAGGTGTCTGTAATTAAATGGGTACTCTCGTCTGGGCATTCACATCCAGGTTCATTAATCTGCCATATATTAACATTTCTTCAATTAGATGTCATTAAAAAAAATTTACCTGTGTGAAGATAATTTCTCCTAAACGTTGTAATATGGTCCCTTAGAAACAAGACTGTCTCCCTGGATACGACCACCTCTGCTGGAATTATTGCACAAAGAAACAAAAAGTTTTTGTATATGAAATTTCCTGGAGTTACTGCAGGTCCCACAGCCGTCCTGTGGTAATGATCGCTGAATCCAGGAGGTCAGACAGGGCTCAATAGCTCATGTCTGGCCACTGCTGCCAAAATGTGAGGTGGTCATATCCAAGAAAGCTATCTCGTTTCTAAGGGACAACATGACTACATTTATGAGAAATTATCTTCACACAGGAACATTTTTTTTAATAATATCCAATTGAAGAAATGTTTATATATGGAAAATGAATTTAATTAAATTTAAATGCCCAGATGGGAATACCCCTTTCAGCTTCATTGCTTCAATCCTGGTTCTTATGACAACCCAACATATTTAAAATCCAATTGTCACAGAGACCAAAAAAATTTTGGCTGGGGTTACAATTATAAAATATACAGTTTCGACTTACATACAAATTCAACTTAAGAACAAACCTACAGAACCTAACTTGTTCGTAAACCAGGGACTGCCTGTACTACAAGTTTTCATATATTAAACTAAATTATCATTACAGCCATTTTAATGGCTGCTTTGGTCATCAGGGATGCTGTCTTAAAGTCACAGACATGTCCTCCTCCATTGGCTGCACACACCTGATCCGGCGTACGGAAATATTTTAGTAATGCTTGTGGGGGGAAAAAGAAAGTATCTTATGCGCCGAACAACAACATCCATCACCTCATGTAACACATACTACAGTAATTTCTACACGTGATGCACTTTGATTTGGGACTAATCTGATAATCTGTGTCTTTTACTTCCAGGACTCTTTTCCAGCAAGATTTAAGGCTGTTCACTTCATACATCAGCCATGGTACTTCACCACCACTTACAATGTTGTCAAACCTTTTCTGAAGAGCAAACTCCTGGAAAGGGTATGTGTTGTAATATACAGATTCAGATTTCCTTTTACGTAGTTTTATAGTTGAAAAACACTATAGTTATATATTGTGACACATAAGCTCCCTCGGTCACATAATGTGTACTATTGTAAGATAGGGCTTGTGGTTAGCCAGTCCAGGTTAGACGATTATAGTGACTTACGCAATCAGTCTTGGAGCCTATGGCAAACATTAGCCACCATTTATCTCATTATTTTGACTTGGATCCATGTTAGTTTTCCTGACCAGAACACACCGGCCCCCTTTCTTTGTTTTTATCCGATGAAGGCAAGACACGTTACACTTTGGGTGTTTTTGTAATTAAAGGGGTATTCCAGGAATCAGCATAATTCATATACAAATGGGCACTCAAAATATAAGCTAATATGTAATTAGTTGTTATTTAAAATTTTGCTCCCCTTAGCAGAAAATGCTGGTGACATAGACTGTGATGGAGAATTAAAATGCTACTGGCTCTTTAATCAGTCCGTTAATTTCCTCCGCGCGGTCCGTCGCAGAAAAGAAGATGGCCGCTGG
The DNA here is from genome assembly GCF_040894005.1 of Engystomops pustulosus. Taxonomy (NCBI): domain Eukaryota; kingdom Metazoa; phylum Chordata; class Amphibia; order Anura; family Leptodactylidae; genus Engystomops; species Engystomops pustulosus. The sequence continues at coordinate 167,010,625 of NC_092414.1, forward strand.
TCACATGTCCACATCACATGTCCTTTACCTGTCTGGGCAGGTCATGTGATCACCACTAGTTTGGCTGTAGTCGGTTGGTTGCAGAGCATCCAGTATGGTCAGTGTTGTGGTGATGGCAGTTACGCATCATTACTATGGTAACAGAGCAAGAAAGTCTGTTATATCATCACTGTTAGCAGAGCCTGAGAGGGAGGAGGAGTTACTGAGAACTAAAGGATCATGGAACTTGTAGTTTCTAGTGGCGGCCATCTTAGTGATAACTCCACCTACTTTAGAGAGGCCATAAATTTTGTAAATCATATTATTTTAGCTCTGTTTTGTGACTAATGACATTGAGTATTGTTGTATTAATTTATTTATATCCTCAAGGATTTTTGTGTCAGACGTTCATATTCCCAGAATACCCCTTTAATCTTTTTAATGCAACTGTGAATAGAAGTTCTATTTTAATACTCACAGCCGTACCTCTTTAGGATTACTCAGTGAATTAGTTTTATAGTTGTCGAGGTTGAAAAATACACAGTGTTGATCCAGAGGAAGTCAAAGAGCAAAGTCAAGAGCATGTTCACTTTAGGATTTACTTATGTGCTGGTTGATCTGGAGTATTTCCTTGAGTAACTGAGTATTTGTGTTATGATCACGATGTCCTGTTCGTTGCTAAACATGTGGCATCAGGCAAATGGATGGCTTTTCAATAATCATAACATTAAAGTTGTTTTCTTTGGAACATGATTTTTCTACTAGGTTTTTGTACATGGGGAGGACCTCGAGACTTTCTATAAGGAAATTGATGCTGACATCCTGCCGGCTGACTTTGGAGGAAACTTGCCAAAATATGATGGACGAATAATTGCAGAGAAGCTTTTTGGGCCCAGAAATGAATCTGAGGACACAGCTCTTTAGAGAAAATCATAATTTTACTATGTGTATCTAAATATTAGTACAGATGCTGAAAATCTATTACGTGTCTCCTAGTGATTGTTAGTGATTATAAAAACTCAAATAAACACTACAAAACGACAACGCACATATGGTATATGAGAGATCCATGTAACTATTGTATTGAACTATACATTCTATATATTGTACATTCCTTACCTTACATTTAAAGGGCTCTTAGAATTTAAGATCAATAAAGAGGACAGTTAGGAATAAACATCAGAACCATGACCAGCAGGGGTCCTATCCTATCTCCCTATGGAATATAAAAAAATACCCATTTACAGCTATAAATGTGCATAAAGTGAATCTCAACCCTGCAGTAAAACATTAGCTATATTGAACATGCGTAGCATAGCATACTTACCTGGTGCACACTGTATTTTAACCTTATAAGTGAGGGGGTCTTCAAGGCGTAGCCAGGCAAGATAAACAAAAATTAGCCTCCAGTTTGTTAGTAATATTTTCTGATGGGAGAACATGTAGTACATTTAAAGCTTAAGTTCTAGGAAAATATTTTCTGTGCTTCAGAAAGACAGGGAGTTGTAGGGTTGGTGGTGCAGATAAGGATCAAAGAAGGGGTTTTTGGGTTGGTGGCAGGGCAGGCGGTGCATGTGCATCATAAGAAGGAAGGAGAGTGGCAGGACAGGTGGTGCATGTGCATCAGAGAAAGGCAGGGGAGTGATAGGACAGGTGGCGCATGTGCATCATAAGAAGGAAGGGTAGTGGCAGGACAAGTGGTGCATGTGCATCAGAGAAAGGCAGGGGAGTGACAGGACAGGTGGTGCATGTGCATCAGAGGAAGGAAGGGAAGTGGCAGGACAGGCGGTGCATGTGCATCAGAGGAAGGAGGGGGATTGGCAGGACAGGTGGTGCATGTGCATCAGAGGAAGGAAAGGGAGTGGCAGGACAGGCGGTGCATGTGCATCAGAGGAAGGAAGGGAAGTGGCAGGACAGGTGCATGTGCATAAAAGGGAGGAGTGCAGAACAGGCGGTGCATGTGCATCGGAGGGAGGAGTGGTAGGACAGGCGCTGCATGTGTATCATAGGAAGAGGGGAGTGTCAGAACAGGCGGTGCATGTTCATCAGAGGAAGGAGGGGGATTGGCAGGACAGGCGGTGCATGTGCATCATAAAAAGGAAGGGGAGTGGCAGGACAGGTGGTGCATGTGCATCAGAGGAAGGAAGGGGAGTGGCAGGACAGGTGGTGCATGTGCATCAGAGGAAGGAGGGGGAGTGGCAGAATTTGCAGTGCATGTCCATCAAAGGAAGGAAGGGGAGTGGAAGAATAGGTTGTGCATGTCCATCAGAGGAAGGAGGGGGAATGGCAGGACAGGTGGTGCATGTGCATCAGAGGAAGGCATTGGAGTGTAAGGACAGGCAGAGCATGCACATCATACTAAGGAGGGGGAGTGGCAGAACAGGTGCTGTATGTGCATCAGAGTAAGGAGGGGGAGTGGCAGGACAGGCGGTGCATGTGCATCAGAGAAAGGAGGTGGATTGTCAGAACAGGCTGTGCATCTGAGGAAGGAGGGGGTGTGCCAAGACAGGCGGTGCATGTGCATCTGAGGAAGGAATGGGAGTGCCTGGATAGGTGGTGCATGTGCATCAGAGGAAGGAGGGAGAGTGTCAGAACAGGCGTTGCATCTGAGGAAGGAGGGGGTGTGCCAGGACAGGCGGTGCATGTGCATCAGAAGAAGGAGGGGGAATGGCAGGCCCTGTGTTGCATGTGCATGAGAAGAATGGGGAGGAGTGGCAGAACAGGCAGTGCATGTGTATCAGAGGAAGGAGAAGAAGTGGTAGGACTGTCGGTGCATGTGCACTCGGTGTTTGGTGCCATTGATGTATTTCCAATTAACCGCACTGCCTTAGTAGAGATGTAGACAGAGGAATAACAAAGCAAACACTGTATATCCTTCCCCATCCAGAAAAATCACAGCTAAGACTCTGGTGCTGACAATTATTACCTTCGACTAAAGAGCAGATTTAATGAGCTCCAGCTATCGTCATATCAAAGTCTTTGGAGTGTGTTTATTGCTCGTCTGAGACAGTAGATAAATCACTTGGCCGGTGAAATGACTGGTGCTATAAGCAAAAGGTTTGCAGAGGTTCAGCAGTCATCTGTTTCGCATAAAGTAATCTCAAGGCCAGACATAGCATATAATGGGTTCAATCTCATAGCCCAGCTTGTAATCTTAATGGCTTCCATCCATAGTGTGGCAGATACCGGGTTCTGGTTATCATTTACAATACTAGTATAATTTACAGTGATAGTAAGTGATGGCAGTTTTCTAAGATGGATGATAGTGTTTGTACAAAATAAAGCGAGCCAATCAGGCACTTGGTCTGCAGTTCACATAGACAAGTGCTTACATCAGCCTTCACTACAAGTATGTGTCTTACACTTCTGATCATTAACCATGCCCTAATGATGTCATCCAGCTCTGAAGTAGTTCAATTATTCAACAATTCGATATTCATAGTGAGGTCCAGGATGAGGAGAAAAGACAAAATTTTCCACAAAATCTTAAGTATGTTTTGTATGGGCTCATTCATGAAATAAAGATTTTCAAGTACTGTATGTATTGCCTTTTTGTCTGTTTTATTGCTGGAGGTCTAAGGTGGAAAGTTCGAAAAAAGTCCTAAAGAATGAGCAACTAAAGTTGAGGGACTGGACTGAATAATTGATGTATTACATATCGCATTGCAGTGTAATGGTGACAGCTGGACAAGCCTACCCACCCACAAAGTGTAGAACTATGGAAACATTTTGACAGACACTTCATGCACTGAAGTATCACAGTAGTTAAGGTTAAAAAAGATGTCAGTCTGTCAAGTTCCATCCATTATACTCCAGTATTGATCCAGAGGAAGGCAAAAAAAAGACTGATACCAATTGGCCTACAGTAGAGAATGATATTAGCCATCACAACATCTTGCAGTAGAGAGTCCAAAGTCTCACTGCTTCTACAGTATAGATTCTCTGTCTATGATGATGGTAGTACCGCATCTCCTCTAGGTGCATAGGATGCCCCCTGTCTATGATGGTAGAACCTCCTCTCCTCTAGATGTAGAAGATGTCAGCTGTCAATGATGATGGTAGAACTGCCTCTCCTCTAGATGTAGAGTATGTCCCCTGTCTATGGTGTTGGTAGAACCACCTCTCCTCTAGGTGTAGGGGATGTCCCCTGTCTATGGGGACAATGGGCATCTATGCCTCTAATCTATGCCTCTCTGTAGAGGATGCCCCCTGTCTTTGGTGATGGTAGAACCAACTCTATTCTAGGTGTAGAAGTTTCCCCATCTATGGTGATGGTAGAAACGCCTCTCCTCTAGGTGTAGAGGATGCCCCCTGTCTATGGTAATGGTAGAACTGCCTCTCCTTTAGGTGTAGAGGATGCCTCGTATCTATGATGATGGTAGAAACACCTCTCCTCTAGGTGTTGAGGATGCCCCTGATCTATGATGATGGTAGAACCACCTCTTCTCTGGGCATAGAAGATTCCCTTGTCTATGGTGATGTTAGAACCGCTTCTCTAGGTGTAGAGGATGCCCCCTGTCTATGGCAATAGTAGAACCACCTTTCCACTAGTTATAGAGGATGCCCCCGTCTTTGGTGATGGTAGAACCACCTCTCCTCTAGGTGTAGAAGATTCCCGGTCTATGGTGATGGTAGAATCGGCTCTCCTCTAGTCGTAGAAGATTCCCCTTATGGCAATAGTAGAACTGCCTCTCCTTTAGGTGTAGAGGATGCCCCCAGTCTATTATGAAAGTAAAACTGCCTCTCCTCTAGATGAAGAGGATTCCCTAGGATGGTAGAACCTCATCTCCCCTAGGTGTAGAGGATGCCTATAGTCTATGGCAATGGCAGAACCACCTGTCTTCTAGTTGTAGAGGATGGCCCTGGTCTATAACAATGGTAGAACCGCTTCTTCCCTAGGCATAGATTTCCCTCTTTCTATGGCAATGATAGAACCACCTCTCCTCTGGATGTAGAGAATACCCCCTGTCCATGACATTGGTAGAACTGCCTCTCTTCTAAGTGTGGAGGATGCCCCCTGTCTATGGTGATGGTAAAACCTCCTCTCCTCTAGATGTAGAGGATGCCCCCTATCTATGGTGATGGTAAAACCTCCTCTCCTCTAGGTGTAGAGGATGCCCCCTGTTTATGGTGATGGTAGAACCTCCTCTCGGTGTAGAGGATGCCCCCTGTTTATGGTGATGGTAGAACCTCCTCTCCTCTAGGTGTAGAGGATACCCCCTGTCTATGGTGATGGTAGAACCTCCTCTCCTCTAGGTGTAGAGGATGCCCCTGTCTATGGTGATGGTAGAACCACCTCTCCTCTAGGTGTAGAGGATACCCCCTGTCTATGGTGATGGTAGAACCTCCTCTCCTCTAGGTGTAGGAGATGAACCCTGTCTATAGTGATGGTAGAACCTCCTCTCCTCTAGGTGTAGAGGATGCTCCCTGACTATGGTTATAGTAGAACCTCCTCTAGGTGTAGATGATGCCCCCTGTTTATGGTGATGGTAGAACCTCCTCTTCTCTAGGTGTAGAGGATACCCCCTGTCTATGGTGATGGTAGAATCTCCTCTCCTCTAGGTGTAGATGATGCCCCTGTCTATGGTGATGGTAGAACCACCTCTCCTCTAGGTGTAGAAGATACCCCCTGTCTATGGTGATGGTAGAATCTCCTCTCCTCTAGGTGTAGAGGATGCCCCTGTCTATGGTGATGGTAGAACTGCCTCTCCTCTAGGTGTAGAGGATGCCCCTGTCTATGGTGATGGTAGAACCGCCTCTCCTCTAGGTGTAGAGGATGTTCCCTGTCTATGGTGATGGTAGAACCTCCCCTCCTCTAGGTGTAGAGGATGTCCCCTGTCTTTGGTGATGGTAAAACCACCTCTCCTTTAGGTGTAGAGGATGCCCCCTGTCTATGGTGATGGTAGAACCTTCTTCTCTAGGTGTAGAGAGCGCACCCTGTCTATGGTGATGGTAGAACCGCCTCTCCTCTAGGTGTAGAGGATGTCCCCTGTCTATGGTGATGGTAGAACCTCCCCTCCTCTAGGTGTAGAGGATGTCCCCTGTCTTTGGTGATGGTAGAACCACCTCTCCTTTAGGTGTAGAGGATGCCCCCTGTCTATGGTGATGGTAGAACCTTCTTCTCTAGGTGTAGAGAGCGCACCCTGTCTATGGTGATGGTAGAACCGCCTCTCCTCTAGGTGTAGAGGATGTCCCCTGTCTATGGTGATGGTAGAACCTCCCCTCCTCTAGGTGTAGAGGATGCCCCTGTCTATGGTGATGGTAGAACCGCCTCTCCTCTAGGTGTAGAGGATGCCCCTGTCTATGGTGATGGTAGAACCGTCTCTTCTTTAGGCGTAGAGAATTCCTACTATGTACTGTTTTTCACTGCTTTTATTGTGACAGTTCTACTTCAACTGAAACCCAACTAGCTGTCCCCCATACACATTAGGTGATCAACAAACACTGATTGATTACTCTTTTAACTTTGCCATGTGCTAAGTAACCATCAATCCTTTGTATTTGTCAAAGATCACTTGAGGTTAGAATCTAAGAGGAAAAATTAGGGTGTCTGTCCAATCTCTTTGCTACATAATGTGTACAGGATTTAGTGGAATAATGTTTTTATAGGTTTTAAGAAAAGAAGTCTATATTACACATATCTAGAATCCTATTGTGCGAAGTAGGAATATACATTGGCAGTAAAGCTGAAACATATTTTCCTAGAGAACTTTTGACACTTGAACTTTAAGCTGAAACCAGTAAAGTGGCCGCCTATTTCCAGGTGTTTTAGTTTCTTTTAGAAAACATTAGATATTATACAGACACATTGTACAGTTGCTTTAGATTATGGACATATGGAGAAAATAATAAAGGTTAAATAAGACAACGTGCTGGGGGATGGAGCACAACGTCTTATCATGTCTGTGATGGAGCGCTCATATATATTGCTGGATGCCTTTAGGTTATGAGAAGGCAAGGAGAAAGACATAAAGTAATAAGTACAGTGATGGGAATTCTGGGTAATTTCCACTTACCTGACAAAGTTTATTAATAAAAATAAAGTAAACGTAACAGTTTATTATGGTCTGAAGTAGAAAGATGGTCACGTAATTGGTGGGGGGGTTACACACAAATCTGGCGTTACATGTGGAAAAGTGTAAATTGAGTGAAAAGTTTAAAAACATTTCAAATATTAAAGCATTTGCAGAAAAGCCAAAATGTAACCGATCCCAGTGATTGATGGTGTTGAAGCATTTTCTAATGTGTCTACAATGTCCATGCCAGGAGTTAAACGTAGGAGGAAAATCTGCTGTATAAAATGGCAATCTCAAGTATATTAAAACCTGAGTATAAAAACATTGAGTCTTGTAGCCAGAGATCAGAGAGGAGACGTATCCCTAATGATCGCGAAATGTTTTTAGAGCCCAGAGATGGTGTTGAATGTCTCGATGGTCCTCTTCCTTCTTCTCTTCCGGTGGCCATACACTTTACTGTGACATTGCTCAAAACATAAAATTGTTGTATAAAACCCAAAACCCAAAATAACTTCAATGACAAATAATCTCCGATGACACAAGGCCAATTTTCTGGAATCTCCACCATGATGTGGCCTAAGTGCTTGTGATAGCTGCACTGATGTGGAGATCGCCACCATGGGCAGTGCAATACGGGACCAGTATCATTATCAAAAGAGGAGGATGAAACACCTGGCTGAAGGTGTGGAGATAACATACGTTCCTTCTGGTCCCCAATGGGGAGGTGGAAAGAGCAGAAGTGTCCCGTTCAGGCATCCCCGTCCTGATCCCGAAGGGAACAATATATTGGGGGCCACTGCTCTAGGGTACACCTTAGAATAAATCTTGTGCCTGATGATGTAACTCTTACAACAGGTTCATGACCATTAAAATGTCATCAAGCTCCTACCATGAAGCTACTATCTTATGGGATTATTTACAGGACTCATGGATACGCCCTGGAGAGGTATGTATATTGTTTTCTTCAATTTTCCTCAAACTTCTGTGAAGTTTTGTGCAGAAGGTAAAAGCCTCGAGCAGTTCAATACCCTGCAACAAACACTTCAGACCCAATCCAGTGCTACATACTCTCCAAAGTGGGACTCACTACTGGAGGGCCGGAGGAATTGCTGACTTTACATTTTTCATAGTAGTAAATTGAAAATCCTGTCAGTAAATGTCTGAATGACACAGTCTGCCATAGCTGAGACATGTACACAGAAGCAGGGATACAAGAGAAGCTTTATGCATCCATCTGGCCCCACATCAAACCAAACAGGATGTCTGACGTGTGGGATGAAGACAATCTATGTTATAGGGGTTTTCAGACACTCTGAAAGATTATGAAGTGCATAGCGAGCTATTGAGAAGATCTATGAAAACTGCACAGAAATTATAGCTGGAAACCCAATTCCAAGAATTTACCTTAACCCAGACATCCTAACAGCACTAGTGTACACAGGAGCAAGTGAGAACCTGGACAAACACTTCATCAGGATGGATTCCCCATCAGAAAATGGGTCCATTTACTATAGAAGCTTGTACCCCATGACATGGGAGCCCCTGTTCTGACTACATGAGCCCAGGTCTGGAGCAATAAACTGCAGAATGATAGAACACATGGATATCTGCAGGTTAGAACATTTCCCCTGTAGGGGTCATTACAGGAAACGTTAGAAGATGGAGGTAACTTGCTCCAGTAACATCAGATGATTGTGCAGGTCTTGCTCCCTACGATTTTGGTCAGTGAAGACAGATCTCATCTCTGATCCTCTGTTTTTGTAGTCCTAGTGACATCTTAGTTGTGTGAACAGCTCTCAGCTACTTGCTTGAGACTCGAGTGTGAAAAAACTGATCACCCTTTTTTTTCCCTATGTACCCATTGGCTTCAATGGGCACATTTCACACATAACCTTGATCAGTATAGGTGTGGCGATTTTCTCTGATTGGATCAATGGACTGTGAAATACATGTGACACGTGCAGGGCACAACAGACTATCAGTCCATGTAGACTAGGACTGCACTGGTACCAGAAAATAGCATGTAGGCAAGAAACCTTATGGTTCCATGACAGACAAGGATACCCTATCTATAGGATTGTCATCACTGTCATATGATGGGACCACGGCCATTTGTAGATGGTGGGGATTGGAAGAGCCTCTGAACCAGCAGTAAGCAGAAACAGCTTCTTATTAATTGACAGGGTCCTACTGGGGTACATTGGGATGAGCAGGGGTAATATCCTATAATCCATGATATCTGGGAATCACCCTGCAAGGCACTGTCCTGGTGTCTAGTGATTGTCCTGGTCACCTCTTCCACTAGATCACTGGAAGATCCAAAAACAGCCCTCAACTGGTCAAATGATTCTGTTATTTTTGGTAATGTTTAGGGCAGCGTCACAAGAGCCATGTGTAGGCAGACTTGCGTATCCAGGAATCTACAGAGTTAGGATACATTTAGCATAAAAACACCAGGAAATCTCCCAGCGAATACGTTGAGTGTATCCATAGGCATTTGCCTCAGTCTGCCTAGTATATGGCAGACCCTGCAGTATGAAGAGACAAGCAAGCTACGTCTTTTCATACTGCTCAGCGGAAGCTATAATAGCCTATAGGGGAGGACACAGAATTGCATCCATCCCTGGGCCTCCGCTGAGCATACACTCCAGATAAGGGCAGTGACATCACTGGAGGAAAAACCTGAACATTGGTAGCAGGGGAGGGGGGGACTGCAGGTTACAGGGGGGAGGGTCACACATTCACGTTTAAATTCTGTCTTGTAATGGAATAAAAACCCACTGGGCTGGGCCGCTGCATGCGATTAGCACCCAGTGTCTTGCATTAAGACAATAAAAGACACCAGGTGCTGATTGCATGTATTTGCATACAAACGTAAACGCATATGCGATCAAACAAGGGTCGGCCCAGTGCGTTCTGATTCCGTTACAAAATGGAATCAAAACGCAAGTGTGACAGCGCCCTAAGAGCATACAGCAGGATACGTCCAACCCCTCTGTTGTAATGATAGGATGAAGACATCAGAGCAGAGGGGTAGAACTGACCTTAAACTGTGATAGGAAACTGGTCATTCAGAACCACTCAACTCCGCGGAATTTTAAGAATTTCCCATTATCTGCTCAAATATGGAGACAACATAACTTTCAGTGGTCAGAAATCCGAGAGAGAGGGACACTTTTACTGGAGTGCATGTCACAGGATTGCAAACTTTCAAGGACTAGGAAATTCCTCTGGTGATAAAAAATGAGATAAGAGTACAATACATCTCTCTCATGCACGAGAATGGAGATTTGTCTCCTCCATATCATCTAATAAAGGATTGCTTACAATGGAGGAGATTCACATCATGTATGACAGGTGTGGATTATTCAAACCTCTCGTGCAGTCCTAGAATACTAGTGA